>NC_135955.1:8965047-9265047 GCF_053455715.1 Rhinoraja longicauda
TCAACTTCAAACTTCAACTTCTAATCAAATCAAACTTCAAACTTCAACTTCTAATCAAATCAAACTTCAACTTCTAATCAAATCAAACTTCAAACTTCAACTTCTAATCAAATCAAACTTCAACTTCTAATCAAATCGAACTTCAACTTCTAATCAAATCAAACTTCAAACTTCAACTTCTAATCAAATCAAACTTCAAACTTCAACTTCTAATCAAATCAAACTTCAACTTCTAATCAAATCAAACTTCAAACTTTTAATCAAATCAACTTCAACTTCTAATCAAATCGAACTTCAACTTCTAATCAAATCAAACTTCAACTTCTAATCAAATCAAACTTCAAACTTCAACTTCTAATCAAATCAAACTTCAAACTTCAAACTTCTAATCAAATCAACTTCAACTTCTTATCAAATCAAACTTCAAACTTCAACTTCTAATCAAATCAAACTTCAAACTTCAACTTCTAATCAAATCAAACTTCAACTTCTAATCAAATCAAATCAAACTTCAACTTCTAATCAAATCAAACTTCAAACTTCAACTTCTAATCAAATCGAACTTCAACTTCTAATCAAATCAAATTTCAAACTTCTAATCAAATCAACTTCAAACTTTAACTTCTAATCAAATCAAACTTCAAACTTCAACTTCTAATCAAATCAAACTTCAACTTCTAATCAAATCAAATCAAACTTCAACTTCTAATCAAATCAAACTTCAAACTTCAACTTCTAATCAAATCGAACTTCAACTTCTAATCAAATCAAATTTCAAACTTCTAATCAAATCAACTTCAAACTTCAACTTCTAATCAAATCAAACTTCAAACTTCAAACTTCTAATCAAATCAACTTCAACTTCAACTTCTAATCAAATCAAACTTCAACTTCTAATCAAATTAAAAAGGAAACTACATCAATACTGGACCACCATTAACACTTCTAAACAATGACCCCTGACACCAGAAAACTGCTCCCTGCTACAATATCTCTTGCCTACATCACCTTAACCCTTTTAGTTTCAAAACTCCACACATGCATCATTCTTCTGGTATAGCCCTCCAAAGGGCGCATATCCTATTACACCTATTCTATTATGTTGCTCATCCTCAAAACCACTTCATCTTCCCCTTCACTCTTACCTCCTAATCTAATAATCTTCCTAGTCGTTCAAAACTCTTCCTTCACACTATCAACATCCTGAGCCTCTTTATCATATAATTCAGTTTGTCTTACCACTAACATTCTTGAAGTACCAATACACTCTAACACCATCTCCATTCTTCTCAATACGCATTTCAGAATAGCCAACCTGACAAAAATACAAACAATTAAAATTCCCATATACAATGCTATATTAATCAACTTGTCCGACCAGCTCCCAAAATCCTAATCACCCCAACTATTCGACTCCTTCATGAAATGTTATTCCCTTATCATGTATCTATACACCGTAAATGGCTCGATTGTAATTATGTATTATCTTTCTGCCTGACTGGACAACACGCAACAAAAGTTTTTCACTGTACCTCGGTACACGTGACAATCAGGGATTTGTAGGGCAAATTTTCTTTTACACCGAGAATGGTGAGTGCTTGGACTAAGTTGCAAGACAGATATGGTGGAGGCAGACATGATAGAGGCATTCAACAGGCCTTTGGATAGGCAGGAAAAAAACTGCAGATGCCGAGGTTTAAATCGAAGGTCGACTCAAAATGCCGGAGTAACTCAACGGGTCGGGCTGCATCTCAGGAGAGAAGGAATGGGTGACATTTCGGGCCGAGACCCTTCTTCAGACCGAAGAAGGATCTCGACCCGAAACGTCACCCATTCCTTCTCTCCAGAGATGCCACCCGAACCGTTGAGTTAATCCAGCATTTTGTGTCTACCTTTTGGATAGACACATGGATATGGAGGGATATGGATCGTGTGCAGGCAGAAGAGATCAGTTTATCTTGGCTTCATCTTTAGATTTTAGATTTTTTAGATTTAGAGACACAGCGCGGAAACAGGCCCTTCGGCCCACCGGGTCCGCGCCGCCCAGCGATCCCCGCACACTAACACTATCCTGCACACACTAGGGACAATTTTTACATTTACCCAGTCAATTAACCTACATACCTGTACGCCTTTGGAGTGTGGGAGGAAACCGAAGATCTTGGAGAAAACCCACGCAGGTCACGGGGAGAACGTACAAACTCCGTACAGTCGTCGCCCGTAGTCAGGATCGAACCTGAGTCTCCGGCGCTGCATTCGCTGTAAGGCAGCAACTCTCCCGCTGCGCCACCGTGCCGTTTCAGCATGGATATTGTCTTACGTGCTCTACTGTTCTGTTTACTGTTCAATGTTCTTTCCTCTCAAAATTATGAACGAAAAGCAAAATATACCATTGAAATAAAACAGAAATAAGACGTTGACATTGCTGCTGACCAGAATCTTTAACCACAGCATCTGCCTGACCCATGTACTTCCATCATTTCGTTATTTCAGATGTCCAAAATCTGCGGTTGTTTTCATTGTATGTTGTAGAAAATTAAATGAATCTTCTCTGAGGGGACCATGACATGTGGGTGAACAGTGCCTGAGAGAATCTGCTGCTTCCACTGCTGCAGGGCTACTGATTTCTCCAAAGATAGACCCAAAATGCTGCAGTGACTCAGCAGGTCAGGTAGCATCTCTGGCGAGAAGGAATGGGTGACGTTTTGGGTCGAGACCCTCCTTCATCTTCGAGCCGAAACGTCACCCATTTCTTCTCTCCAGAGACGCCGCCTGTCCCGCTGAGTTACTCCAGTATTTCATGTCTATCTTCGGTGTAAACCAGCGTCTGCAGTTCCTTCCTCTTGATTTCTCCAGTTGCATAGTCTCGAGGTTCCACATACCTCCTTCTTCACTACAAAAAAAACAGAGGTGGGGGGCGAGAGATTCCAAGAAGCCATTGATTAGTTTTTAGATTAGTTTAATTTAGAGATACTGCACCGAAACAGGCCCTCGACCCACCGAGTCTGCGCCGACCAGCGATCCCTGTGCACTGGCACGATCCTACACGCACTAAGGGACAATTTGCAATTACGCCAAGACAATTAGCCTAGAAACCTGTACATTGTTAGAGCGTGGGTGGAAACAGGAAGTCCTGGGGAAAACCCACACAGGACGTACAAACTCCGTACAGACAGCACCCATAGTCAGGATTGGATCGAAACGTATAAGATTATTAAGGGGTTGGACACGTTAGAGGCAGGAAACATGTTCCCAATGTTGGGGGAGTCCAGAACAAGGGGCCACAGTTTAAGAATAAGGGGTAGGCCATTTAGAACTGAGATGAGGAAAAACTTTTTCAGTCAGAGAGTTGTGAATCTGTGGAATTCTCTGCCTCAGAAGGCAGTGGAAGCCAATTCTCTGAATGCATTCAAGAGAGAGTTAGATAGTAGAGTCAGGGGGTATGGGGAGAAGGCAGGAACGGGGTACTGATTGAGAATGATCAGCCATGATCACATTGAATGGCGGTGCTGGCTCGAAGGGCCGAATGGTCTCCTCTTGCACCTATTGTCTATTGTCTATTGTCTATTGGCCCAGGTCTTTAACATTACAAGGCAGGAACTCTACCGCCGCCCTAGTGTTTGGAGTGTTTTGTTTCTTTAAGGAGGTTCAGAGAACATCAGAGGCTGTTTTCCTCTGCTCATCTCTTCCAATGACAGAATCCACAAATAGCTCTTTTTAATGTTCTTTTTGCACAGACCACTGGTGACTAATTCCCTTTCCCTTGCTCGCTCATACGTTGTGCTCATTTTAATCGAGGTTGATGTTCTAAGCCCTGCGGCCTTTGGAGGCAAGCGTTTCAACAAATGTTTAAGAAAACCAGGGCGGTTAATGACAGTAACCGGAACTGAAAAGTCCTTTCTCCCAGCTATTGTTCTGTTCCAAAGATGAGATGGATAAAACTGGGTCAGTTTGCCTGTCATCCCCTTTCAGAAGTGGTTTGTTTGTGTAAATTGCTCTATTCAGTTCTGCCTGTCTATATTGTATAAATCTACACTATATTAGATCACTTAGAGTCCCTCATTGCTTTGTGCGATATATTAAGAAGAGTTTTTTTAAGGAGCAATCAATTTAAGAAACAAAGATATTAATGAGGCAGGGGAAAGCTATTTTAATTTGATTACATTCATTTAACCACCATAATGGAAATATGGGATAACATCTGTGCATAATTTAAATTAATTTGCCATTTGGGCTATCATATTTTGTTTAGTTTAGTTTAGTTTAGAGATATTGTGCGGAGTTCGCACTGACCAGCGATCCCCACACATTAACATTATCCTACACGTACTGGGAACATTAAAAAAATATTTATATAAAGCCAATCAACCTGCAAACCTGTACGTCTTTGGAGGGCGGGAGGCACGGTAGCGCAGCGGTAGATTTGCTGCTTTACAGCGAATGCAGCGCCGGAGACTCAGGTTTGATCCTGACTACGGGTGCTGCACTGTAAGGAGTTTGTACGTTCTCCCCGTGACCTGCGTGGGTTTTCTCCGAGATCTTCGGTTTCCTCCCACACTCCAAAGACGTACAGGTATGTAGGTTAATTGGCTGGGTAAATGTAAAAAGTGTCCCTAGTGGGTGTAGGATAGTGTTAATGTACGGGGATCGCTGGGCGGCACGGACTTGGTGGGCCGAAAAGGCCTGTTTCCGGCTGTATATATATGATATGATATGATATGAAACCGAAGATCTCGGAGAAAACCCACGCGGTCACGGGGAGAACGTACAAACTCCGTGCAGATGGCGCCCCACACTCGGGATCGAACCCGGGTCTCTGGCGCTGTGAGGCAAAAACACTCTACCGCTGTGCCACCGTGCCATCCTATTGTCTTGTTATTTTTCTATTAAAATGTTTAAATATAGGCGCTCGGTACGGAGAAAACGCCGCGAGGGTTTGCTGAGTCCGGGGTTGATGGTCATAAGAAATGAAACTTTCTTCTCCCGTGCTCATCCTGTGAATAATCACAAGCAGCACTTGTCCGCAAACGCCACATGACAGCCGCAATGATGATACACAAGGCCGTTGCATCCACGGGGCTTTCCAATGACGCAATCTTTTTAAAAATTTGTTGCTGGATATTAGCCTTATTCAGCAAGAGAAACGGTAAGGGCCGCTCAGAACTTCTCTGTCCGCTGAGATCGCACTCAGGAGTCAAGGGTTTTTAATTGTCATATGAGTTCAGCCTCACTTCAGTTAGTTTATTGTCACGTGTACAGTGAAAAGCTTTTGTTGCGTGTTCACAAGCCAAGACAATACATGATTACAATGGAGCCATTCACAGTACACAGGTACATGATAAGGGAATAATGATAAGTGCAAGGTAAAGCCAGTAAAGTCCGATCAAAGATAGTCCGAGGGTCACCGATGAGGTAGGTAGCAGTTCAGCACTGCTCTCTGGTTATGGTACGATGATTCAGTTGCCTGATAGCAGCCGGGAAGAAACTGTCCCTGAATCTGGAGGTGTGCGTTTTCACACTTTTGTACCTTTCGCCTGATGGGAGAGGGGAGAAGAGGGAGTGGCCGGGGTGTGACTGGTCCTTGATTATGCTGCTGGCCTTGCCGAGGCAGCGTGAGGTGTAAATGGAGTCAATGGAAGGGAGTTTGTCAATGGTTTGTGTGATGGGCTGGGCTGCGTCCACAATTCGCTGCAATTTCTTGCGGTCTTGGATGGAGCTGCTCCCAAACCAAGCTGTGTGATGCATGGGCACCGACAACGAGCCAATGGAATTCCTGCTTGCAGCAGCATGACAGGTCTGTAAAGATAGCACACAATGATAACATATTATAAACAAAAGTTCAATCAACTAATAAGCCCAAACCTGGTGCAAAAAAACCCTGCAAACTCCTTAGTGCAACCAAAGGCAGTCCACAGTTCATAGTTGAGGTTAGTGTTGGGCAGTGTTCAATATCCTGGTGGTTGTTGGGAAGAAGCTCCCCTTGAACCCTGTGGCCACGGTTTTCAGATTTAAAAAAAAAAAAATTAATATCAAAAATTACTTTATTCAAGTAATAAATATTTACAAAACATCTTCTTTTTAACAACCCCATCCGACATTTCCGGAGGTTACACATTCAATAGTTATTCACTTCCAAATTTACAAACATTTACCCAGTATCCCTTATTTGGAGGGGCGTCTCCACCAAACTCTGCCCCCCCATGTCCAGCAGCGGAAGGACCCTAGACTGTGCTCCTTCCCCACAGAGCCTTGGCGTTGGCTGCACCAAGCTTCAGAGCGTCCCTCAGCATGTACTCCTGCAGTCTGCAGCGGGCCAGTCGGCAACATTCCCCGACGGACAGCTCGCTCCGCTGGGAGGTCAACAAAGCTCGGGCAGACCAAAGAGCGTCTTTCACCGAGTTGATGACCTTCCAGCAGCACTCGATGTCCGTCTCGGAATGCGTCCCTGGGAACAGTCCGTAGATCACAGAGTCCTCTGTGACTGAGCTGCTCGGAATAAATCGTGACAGGGACCCCTGCAGACCTCTCCAGACTCTCTTTGCAAATCCACACTCTGCGAAGAGGTGGACAACCGTCTCCTCTCCGTAGCAGCCGTCCCGAGGGCAGCGTGCGCTGGTAGTGAGGTTCCGCCGGTGCAGGAACGATCTGACTGGGAGGGCTCCCCTCACCGCCAGCCAAGCCAGGTCTTGGTGCTTGTTGGTGAGTTCTGGCGATGGTGTTTTCAGATTCGTGTCCCTGCTTCTCGAGGGTAGGAGTGAAATGAGAACGGGGGGAGGGTGGAGCGGGTCATTATAAGGGTGTAATGCTGAGGCTTTGTAAGACTCTGGTGAGTCGACATTTGGAATATTGTGAGCAGTGAGGAATGATGAGCTGGCATTGAAATGGGTCCAGAGGAGGCCAAAGAGAATGATCTTGCGGGTCGATTGGGTTAACACACGAGGAGCGTTTGAAGGCTCTGGGCCTATACTCTCTTGAGATTAGAAGGATAAGGGGGGGTGGGTGGGTCTCATTGGAACCTGCCGAATACTGAAAGCCCTCGATAGAGTGGACGTGGAAAGGATGTTCCCAATAATGGAAGAGTCTAGGACCAGAGGGCACAACCTCAGAATAAAAGGACATACCTTTAGAACGAAGACGAGGAGGAATTTCTTTAGCCAGAGGGTGGTGAATCTGTGGAAAGCATTGCCCCAGTCGACAGTGAAGACATTTGAAGTGAAGGCAGTGAAGACATTAGACGTTAGGTATTCGGCAGTGAAGGCAGTGAAGACATTAGACGTTAGGTATTCGGCAGTGAAGGCAGTGAAGACGTTAGGTATTTTTAAAGTGGAAATTGACAGGTTCTTGATCAGTAAGGGCGTCAAAGATTACGGGGAGAAGGCAGGAGAATGGGGTTAAGAGGGAAAAAATAGACCAGCCACGATCAAGCGGCAGAGTAGACTCGATGGGCCACTGCCCTGATTCTGTTCCGATGTCTCATGGTCTTTGATGATACCGGCTACCTTTTTGAGGCAGCAGCTCCGATAGATCTGTGTGGTGGTGATGGTTGGGCAGTCAGTACCTGCGATGGACCAGGCAGTGTCCACCACTCCCTGCAAGCTTCTTCGTTCCTGGGGCATTCGAGTTGCCAAGCCAAGCCAAGCCGTGATGCAACCACCCAATATACTCTCTGCTCAGTGCTCCAGTTTAAAAGAAAAGATCTTAATTCATGGGCACGGCATCAAAATTCGATAGACTGAGTGCTTTTTGTCGGCTGTTCAGCGTGGAGACACTTCAGCTGCTGCTTTTAATGAGATGAGGTGGTAATTGTGACATTCCAATAACGCTGCTTAGGAGCCTGAATACAGATTACACTATAAAAAAAAATCAATGTTTTAGTTAAACCCCAAACTAATTATATACATGCTCAGCGTGCCAGATAGTGGATTAGAATTTGTAAGCGATCTAAGTGTTTTAGGTTTCGGCTTATTATTGTCACATGTACCGAGATACAGTGCTGTCCGATCAAATCAGATAATACTATACATAAATACAGTCAAGCCAAACTCAAGTGGCGCAGCGGTAGAGTTGCTGCCTTACAGCGAATGGAGCGCCTGAGACTCAGGTTCGATCCTGACTACGGGCGCCGTCTGTTTGTACGGGCGGGGAGTTTGTACATTCTCCCCGTGACCTGCGTGGGTTTTCTCCGAGATCTTCGGTTTCCTCCCACACTCCAAAGACGTACAGGTATGTAGGTTAATTGACTGGGTAAAATGTAAAAATTGTCCCTAGTGTGTGTAGGATAGTGATAATGTGCGGGGATCGCTGGGCGGCGCGGACTCGGTGGGCCGAAAGGCCTGTTTCCACGCTATATCTCATATCATATCATATATATACAGCCGGAAACAGGCCTTCTCGGAGAAAACCCACGCAGGTCACGGGGAGAACGTACAAACTCCTTACAGTGCAGCACCCGTAGTCAGGATCGAACCTGAGTCTCCGGCGCTGCATTCGCTGTAAAGCAGCAACTCTACCGCTGCGCTACCGTGCCGCCCTCTGCGCTACCGTGCCGCCCTAAAAATCTAAATCTAAAGCAAAGGGAAAGATACAGTGTGCAGAACATGGCACTGAGCAAATAGAAGCAAGGAACTGCAGATGCTGCTTTTCACAAAAAGAGACAAAGTGCTGGAGTAAGTCAGCAAGTAATCTGAGTTCGGAGCAGTTCACAGCATCTTGTTTAATGGGTTGTTTAAAATCATTAATATTATTTGCATGATTCTGTGAGAAACACTAAAGCATCATAATGTTGCCCAAAAATGCCCAGATACTCCATACATTAAAAAAAAAGTTTTTGCTTCATTTGTTCGAATGATTAACTCAATTCTAACCTTAAAATAACAATCCGCAAATCGATTAAGTAATCAACTGCTGCTGTTTTTGCTGGTTGACTAAGATAAAAATAGGCCAAGGAAAGACTTGGAAATATTTCTGTTCATGGGGTTGTTGGGTGGGTGGGTGGAGCCTACTTTCAATTACACAACATTGAAAAGAAATATATCGGAAGGAACTGCAGATGCTGATTTAAATCAAAGATAGATACAAAAAGCTGGAGTAACTCAACGGGTCAGACGGCATCTCCGGAGAAACGGAAAAGGTGATGTTTCGAGTCGAGACTCTTTTTTAAACTTCAGAAATATTGTCTGATTAAAGTTCTACCACCTTACGTCAAATAGTTTTTGAATTACAAGGCATCTGGATGTGGCCTCATCCATTGAACTTACACAGAGTTAAAGTGATATGATATCACCATGAGTGTGACACGTTTTCTTCAAACCTAATTACTAAAAGTAAATATGGTGGCGCGGTGGCGCAGCGGTAGAGTTGCTGCCGTACAACGCCAGAGGTTCGGGTTCGATACCGACTACAGGTACTGTCTGTATGGAGTTTGCACGTTATCGCTGCGACTGGGTTTTCTCTGGGTGCTCCGGTTTCCTTCTACATTCCAAAGGTGTGCAGGTTTGTAGGTTGATTGGCTTCTGTAAAATCGGTCCTAGTGTGCAGGATGCAAAACTGGGATAACATAGAACCAAAGCAATAATAGTGCAATAAAGCAACAGACCAAAGATAGCACAGGTGATCGTTGGTCAGCATGGACTCAGAGGACCGAAGGGCCTGTTTCAACGCTGTATCTCTAAACTAAACTAAACTGAAATATTTGAATTTAAGGGCCTGTCCCACTTAGGCGATTTTTTAGGTGACTGCTGGCGACTGTTATAGTCGTAGCAGGTCGCCGACAAAATGGCGACTGGACCCCCCCTACGACAACGTCTACGACAAGCTACAACAACCTCCCACCTAGTCGACGTCAAGCTACGGCAAGCTACCGACAACCGGCGACCCAATCGTCGCGAGTAGGACGTCCACCTACGACCGCACCTACGACAACCTATGACAACCTACGACAACCGAAGTCAACCTATGTCCACCTGCGACAAGCTGCGACAAGCTACGACCCTGTCGGCGACAACTGAAGACAATTCACGTCATTTTGGCCTCCGGTTTTGACCTGTCGCCGGTTGACGTAGGTTGACGTAGGTAGTCGCCAATGGAATTCACCGAAGTCAGCACCGGCGACAACCTATGTCACCTGGCGACAACCTACGACAGCACCTACATCAGGAGACGTCAAGCTACGATCATTGGCGTCAAACCCACTGCCGCCGAAAAATGTTCAACATTCTGAAAATCCAGCGGCGACCAGAAAGACGCTGCGACTCTTTGGAGACGACTCACGACCGTACAGGCGTCACCCCGGCGACCGTGTGGCGACAGTCTAGTCGCCTGTAGTCGCCTAAAAAAACGCCTAAGTGGGACAGGGGTTTTAGAGAGACCATCAAACATATTGCTTTGGCTCTGATATTCTATTACTGCATCGTTAGTACATTGGTGCATTAAATTTTCCTGTCACTTTCATTTCCTAATAAATCAGCATGGATGTATGATTTCACAGCAGAGTTTTAATTGATTAACGCCAGAAGGACGATCAGATGGATAGTCAGGTGAACCTCCTGTTTTCAATGCCATCGCTCGAGTGCTACAAGCTGGTGCTCAGTGCAGAGTCATTACTGTGGGCAAACCAGCAAACGTCTCACACACCTGATCGCGCATTACAAGATGCATGTCTGTGGATTTAGCTTCGATTCACCTGATTTCAACAACAAAAGCCAAGTTGAGTTTCAAGAGTCAAGAGAGTCAAGAGTATGTTATTGTCATCTGCCCCAGAGAGAACAATGGAATTCTTACTTGCAGCAGCACAACAGAATATGCAAGCATAGTGCACTGTAAACAAGGTAATAAATGAGAGAGGAAAAAAAAGTTGAATGTGTGTATATTTACACGTACTATGGCGAGTCCGTAAACTTGTTGGTTGTAGAAGAAGTTTATTGCGGGAGCAATATTCGAATACAAAGGTTAAACAACAAGGTAAAGGACAACCATCAAAAACTCACTGTCTTCTGCGAAGACTTCTCCGAACTGAACATTTCGGGCGCCAAAAGCGCACATGACAACGCTGGCCAATCAGCGATGTCGCTCTCTCGACCAATCCCTACGGTCGCGCTCACACGTGACCTTGCTGGCCAATCTGAGGGTTCGACGACCCGGACCATTCTTTATGGTCGCTATATGACCCCCCCCAGAACCCGAGGTACGGAACCTAGCAGGGAGCCGGATTTCGCGACCATAACGAGTAAGGAGAGGGGCAGCCTGAACCACAGGAGCAGGGGATTCCGGACTTGGCGGAACTGCCGGAACGGGGGGTCCTGGACTGAGCGGAACTGACGGAGGCCGGCCTCTCCTAGGGCTTTGGCCAACCAGGACTGGTTGATCCGGATCCAAGTGTGCAGGTTTAAGCCGGGACACCGAGACGAGCTCACTCCTGCCGCACATGTCTAAGGTGAAGGTAGCCGTTCCCTTACGCAAAACCCGGAACGGCCCTTGATAGACCCTCTGCAACGGGGCGCGATGGGAATCTTTTCGCAGAAACACAAACTCACAGTCCTTCAGGGAAGGCGGTTCATGTACCATGGGACACCCATGACGTGAAGTCGGAACTGGGGCCAGGGAACCCACCCGTGCCCGGAGAGATGCTAAGACTGATGGGACTGTAGGCAGCTGGTCTGAGGGGTCCGGAAACAAATCCCCGGGTACTCGAAGTGTCGAGCCATATACTAGCTCCGCGGATGACGCACCGAGATCTTGCTTAGGAGCAGTCCGGATGCCCAGAAGAACCCAGGGGAGTTGGTCTACCCAGTCCGGGCCTTCAAGCCTTGCACTGAGGGACGCCTTAAGTTGACGGTGGAACCTTTCTACAAGTCCATTTGCCTGGGGGTGGTATGCAGTAGTGGGTTGTAACTTGGAACCGTACAGTTCTGCGAGCGCGGCCCAGAGGGACGAAGTGAACTGCGGCCCCCTGTCAGTGGTAATAACTGCCGGGACCCCGAAACGTGCTACCCAATGGAGGGCCAAAGTCCTGGCACAAGAGGCTGCCGAGATATCAGACAATGGGAAAGCCTCTGGCCACCGGGTGAACCGATCCACCACCGTGAGGAGGTGGGTGTAGCCCCGGGAGGAAGGCAAAGGCCCGACTAAATCCACGTCGATGTGGAAAAAACGAACTGCTGGGACCTCGAACTCGTGTACGGGGGGGTGGACATGGCGCTGGACTTTAGCGGTCTGACAGGGAACGCAGGAACGCGCCCAACCCGCTACTTGTTTCCGTAGGCCATGCCAGACAAACCGAGCTGCTACTAAAGCAGAGGTGGAGCGGATGGACGGGTGCGCCAGCCCGTGAATGGCATCAAAAACCCGGCGCTGAAGGGAGGGCGGTACTACCGGCCTGGGACGGGGAAGGGAAACATCACACCAGACTTTTGTGCCTTCCGACCCGCAGGCTACCTGAGCCAACTTCAATCCCGAAGTGGTGGACCGGTATGCCGAGGCGGTATCCGCTAGAAGCTGTGCCTCCGCAAGCTCCTGGGGATCCACCTCGCAGTCCACCGCCGAAACAGGGGAAAAAGCAGGTCTAGACAGGGCGTCAGCAACGGCATTAAGCTTACCCGCGACATGACGGACATCGGTGGTAAATTCGGAGATAGCAGTCAGGTGCCGCTGCTGGCGGGCCGACCATGGGTCAGACAATTTGAAAAATGCAAATGTTAATGGTTTGTGGTCCGTAAAGGCCACAAATGGGCGGCCCTCAAGGAAGTACCTGAAATGACGAACAGCTAAATAGAGGGCCAGAAGCTCTCGGTCAAATGCGCTATACTTCAGCTCAGCCGAATTTAGTTGCCGGCTGAAAAACGCCAAGGGCTGCCAACGGCCACCGACCTGCTGCTCCAAGACCCCGCCCACCGCCACGTCAGAGGCGTCAACCGTCAGGGCCGTGGGGGCGGAGGGGCTCGGGTGGACCATCATGGTGGCGTCTGCCAAAGCTGCCTTAGCTGCTGTAAAAGCCGACTCTGCGGCCGGGGACCATATCAACTCTACCGGTTTTCCCGCAAGGCACTGGAAGAGCGGGCGCATGACCCGCGCAGCTGCCGGAACGAACCTATGGTAGAAGTTAACCATGCCTACGAACTCCTGTAGTCCTTTTACTGTGGTGGGCCTGGGAAATGCCCGGATAGCCTCCACCTTCTCGGGCAAAGGGGAGGCGCCGGCAGGGGTAATTCTGTGCCCTAAAAAATCAAGAGAAGGGAGGCCGAATTGACACTTGGAGGGTTGGATAATGAGCCCGTGGTCTTGGAGCCGCTGGAACACTGTCCGCAAGTGGACCTGGTGCTCCTGCACTGAGGGGCTGGCGACCAGGATGTCGTCTAAATAAATAAACAAAAAGGGTAAACCCCGACCCACACGGTCCATCAGTCGTTGGAAAGCCTGTGCCGCGTTCTTTAAACCGAAAGGCATACGCAACCATTCGAACAACCCGAACGGAGTGATCGTGGCAGTTTTCTGTATGTCCTCCGGCCGCACCGGAATCTGGTGGTATCCTCGCACCAAATCGATTTTGGAGAACACCACCGCTCCTTCCAGCCCAGATGAAAAGTCCTGTAGGTGCGGTATGGGGTAGCGATCAGCCGTGGTGACAGCATTGAGACGCCGATAATCGCCACATGGTCTCCACCCCCCAGATGCCTTGGAGACCATATGCAACGGCGAGGCCCACGGGCTGTCGGACTGACGGACAATGCCCATTTCCTCCATCTTCCTAAATTCCGCCCGTGCCACCACCAGTTTGTCTGGCGGTAGTCTCCTGGCCCGAGCGAAAACGGGAGGGCCCTCGGTGCGGATGTGATGGACCACGCCGTGCTTGGCCGAAGGGGTGTCAAAACACTGGATGAGCAGCTCTGGAAACTCCGCCAGGATCTCAGCATACGCGTCAGGGGCCGCGACGACGGCCTGGACAGTAGGGCTGGGCGGGGAGGCGATTGTCGGAGCGACGGGCTCTTCGCTGGCGGAGGGTCGGAGGTCGTTACCGCGGACATCAGGGGCCAGTGAAAAAGCCCAGAAAAAATCTGCGCCTAGGATCGCTTGTCTGACGTCTGCTATGATGAATGGCCATTCGTACGTGCGGAGGCCTAACACAAGGGACATCTTCCATATACCGAAAGTGCGAATGGGGCTGCCATTAACCGCGATGAGGGTGGGACCTGTCTTACCCGTTCTGGTTTCGAGGTCGGTCGGCGGCACTATACTGACGATGGCTCCCGTGTCCACCAAAAATTCTGTGTCCGTGAATCGATCGTGGACGTAGAGGCGTCGGTTCTGGCCAATCGCAACTGCCCCTATGTACGATCGGCCGAGGCATTTCCCGCGAAGGTACAAGGTGAGCGGCAGTTGCGGGATTCTCTACCCCATCGTAGGTGATAATAGCACCAGCCGCGCTTGTGCGGATCTTTTTGGCGGGCTTTCGGAGAACTGGCGGGAGACGCGGCGCCATCTTGATGTCGCTGTGGCATGGTCACCGATGTCGAGACCTTGTTGATCGAACCGCCTGCCTTCGATTTAGCCGCTATGAGCGCGTCCGCTTTCTCTGCATATGCTTCGGGGTCCTTAAAAGAACAATCCGTGAGCAGCAGTCGGACATCCTCGGGAAGCTTCTCTCGGAATGCCTGTTCGAACATGAGGCAATCCGTATGCTCACCGGCTAGCATCATCATCTCGGCCATGAGAACGGACGGCCGTCGATCTCCGAGGTCCGGTAGGTGCAGAAGTTTTTCAGCGCAATCATGCCTATTAAACCCGAAGGTTCGCAGTAACAATTTCTTCATTGCCTCGTACTTGCTTTCCGCAGGCGGATTAACGATGAACCGCATCACGCGTGTGGTCGTCTCCGGTGATAGAGCGCTGACGAGATAGTAATACTTCGTCGATTCGGCCGATATGTTCTTTATATGAAATTGGGCTTCGGTGTGGACAAACCAAGATTGCGGTGAATGTGTCCAAAACAACGGAAGGTGAACGCTTACAGCGCTGTGCCAGGCGCGGCATCCAACAACGAGGCGTCGTGTTCCTGCATAGTCGGTGATCGTCCAGATCACGTCGGGGTCACCAATATGGCTAGTCCGTAAACTTATTGGTTGTAGAAGAAGTTTATTGCGGGAGCAATATTCGAATACAAAGGTTAAACAACAAGGTAAAGGACAACCATCAAAAACTCACTGTCTTCTGCGAAGACTTCTCCGAACTGAACATTTCGGGCGCCAAAAGCGCACATGACAACGCTGGCCAATCAGCGATGTCGCTCTCTGGACCAATCCCTATGGTCGCGCTCACACGTGACCTTGCTGGCCAATCTGAGGGTTCGACGACCCGGACCATTCTCTATGGTCGCTACATGACACACAAATACACATATATATATATATAACTTTTGCGGTTGCAGCTCCTAGACTGTGGAACAGCATCCCTCTCCCCATCAGAACTGCCCCCTTCATCGACTCCTTTTAGTCCAGGCTCAAAACCTATTTCTACTCCCTAGCGTTTAAGGCCCTCTGAGGGGGCGCTGTGAACTGTTTATGTATGTGCTGTTATGTTTGTGTGCCATTGTATGTTCGTTCTTAGT
The DNA here is from genome assembly GCF_053455715.1 of Rhinoraja longicauda. NCBI lineage: Eukaryota > Metazoa > Chordata > Chondrichthyes > Rajiformes > Arhynchobatidae > Rhinoraja > Rhinoraja longicauda. Next base: position 8,980,646 of record NC_135955.1, read on the forward strand.
ACCTGAACTGATGTACAGCACTTTGGTCAAAGTGGGTTGTTTTTATATGTGCTATACAAATAAAATTGACTTGACTTGACTTGACTTGACTTGACTATATATGTGTATATGCATATATATATGTGTGTACATATATATGTATGTATATATATACACACACACACACACACACATCTATATATATATATATATATACATACATACATATATATATACACACACACACACACACACACACACATGTATATATATACACACACGCACATGCGTACACAAAAACCCCCCAATAATAGTGCAATAATAACAATAATAGTCTCTGTAGTTCAGAGCTTATTTGAAGGTTGTTATGTTTACCAGCCTGAAGGCTGTAGGGAAGAGTCTGTTACTGAACCCGGACGTTGCAGTTTTCAGGCTCCTGAACCTTCCACCCGATGGCAGGGGTGAGATGAGTGTGTGGCCAGGGTGGTGTGGGTCTCCGTTGATGCTAGAGTTTGTTGTCTAATGCACAAATGTACAGTGAAGTGCAGTGCAGTGAACATTTTGCTTGCAGCAAATTCCCAGCAAACTCAAAGCATAAATCACACACCTCCAGATTCAGAAACAGAAATTCACCTCTTTTGTCTTTCCCTTCCCTTCCTTCTATCTTTCTCCTTTTCCTTCCGCTCCTGCACATTATTACCTGAATGATGGCCAATTAGGAAAAGGCGAGATGCAACGTGACCTGGGTGTCATGGTGCACCAGTCATTGAAAGCAAGCGTGCAGGTGCAGCGGGCAGTGAAGAAAGCAAATGGTATGTTAGCATTCATAGCAAGAGGATTTGAGTATAGGAGCAGGGAGGTTCTGCTGCAGTTGTACAGGGCCTTGGTGAGACCGCACCTGTAGTATTGTGTACAGTTTTGGTCTCCTAATCTGAGGAAAGACATTCTAGCCTTAGAGGGAGTACAGAGAAGGTTCACCAGATTGATCCCTGGGATGGCAGGACTTTCATATGAAGAAAGACTGGATAGACTAGGCTTATACTCGCTGGAAATGTAGAAGACTGAGGGGGGATCTTATTGAAACATATAAAATTCTTAAGAGGTTGGAGAGGCTAGATGCGGGAAGATTGTTCCCGATGTTGGGGAAGTCCAGAACCAGGGGTCACAGCTTAAGGATAAGGGGGAAGTCTTTTAGGACCGAGATGAGAAAACATTTCTTCACACAGAGAGTGGTGAATCTGTGGAATTCTTTGCCACAGAAGGTAGTTGAGTCCAGTTCATTGGCTATATTTAAGAGGGAGTTAGACGTGGCCCTTGTGGCTAAAGGGATCAGGGGGGTATGGAGAGAAGGCAGGTACAGGATACTGAGTTGGATGATCAGCCATGATCATATTGAATGGCGGTGCAGGCTCGAAGGCCCGAATGGCCTACTCCTGCACCTATTTTCTATGTTTTCTATGTTTCCACTATGTTACCTCCACTGCGGTTTACGTTATTTCTCCTCTTCCCCCATTGTCACCTGTAACTTCCATCTTCTTCCCTCGTCTCACACGTCGTTTGACCTGTCGCTTGGGGCTGGATGGACATCCAACCAGCACTGCCACAGTGAGCAGTCATATCTTTCTCAGTGATAGCTTATTGTTCCAACACTTCAGTTTGGTAGCACCCAATGGGATAACATAATTAGTCAAGTCAAGTCAAGTCAATTTTATTTGTATAGCACATTTAAAAACAACCCACGTTGACCAAAGTGCTGTACATCAGTTCAGGTACTAAGAAACGAACATACAATGGCACACAAACATAACAGCACATACATAAACAGTTCACTGTGCCCCCTCAGAGGGCCTCAAACGCTAGGGAGTAGAAATAGGTTTTGAGCCTGGACTTAAAGGAGTCGATGAAGGGGGCAGTTCTGATGGGGAGAGGGATGCTGTTCCACAGTCTAGGAGCTGCAACCGCAAAAGCGCGGTCACCCCTGAGCTTAAGCCTAGACCGCGGGATAGTCAGTAGCCCCAAGTCGGCCGACCTGAGGGACCTGGAGATAGAGTGGTGGGTTAGAAGATTTTTGATATGGGTGGGGGGGGGGGGGGGGGGGGGGTGCAAGCCCATTTAGGGCTTTGTATGTGAATAGGAGGAGCTTGAAGTTGATTCTGTACCGTACTGGGAGCCAGTGCAGAGAGGCCAGAATCGGGGTGATGTGGTCCCTTTTACGGGTGCCCGTCAGGAGTATCAGGGTGGGACAGTGGCACAGCCGATAGACTTGCTGCCTCACAGCACCAGGGACCCGGGTTCGACCCTGACATCGGATGCTGCCTGCGTGGAGTTTGCATGTTCTCCCTGCGACTGCTTGGTCTCCTCTGGATGCTCCGGATTCATCCCACATTCCAAAGACATGCGGGTTTGTAGGTTAATTGGCTTCTGCAAACTGCCCCTTCCACTGAAGCTTGGTACACGTGACAATAAACTAATCTGAACTAACTAAACTAAAGCAGGTAGAGGATGAATGTGTGGGGGAACATGGAACTAGTGTGGGGGGGGGTGGTCGATGGTCGGCATGGACTCATTGGGCCAAAAGACCTATTTGCACACCGTATCTCTAAACTAAACAAAAACTATACTAAGTACTAATACTGACCACCAGAAGGTTATATTTACTTTAATTTTAGATGATCTAATTAATGCCCATGCAACTCCTAACCTGCGCCATCAATTCACCCAGTGCTCTGGCAGCAGCTAAGTACATCAAATTGCCCCCCATTACTTTCTTTGATCTCTTGGTGCCATCGGTGTCCGGTAAAAGTGTCAAGTTTAGACGTTTGACTTTAGAGATACAGAGGGGAAGCAGGCCCTTCGGCCCATCGAGTACGCACCGACTAGTGATCATCCCTACACTAGCACTGCCCTGCACACAATACAATCCAATACAATATATCTTTAAATATACCTGGACTATCTCTGACATCTCCCTCCCGTTTCTGGACCTCACCATCTCCATCACAGGAGACAGACTAGTGACGGACATTTACTACAAGCCCACCGACTCGCACAGCTATCTGGACTACACTTCTTCCCACCCGGTCCCCTGCAAAAAGTCTATCCCCTACTCCCAATTCCTCCGTCTACGCCGCATCTGCGCCCGGGATGAGGTGTTTCAGACTAGGGCTTCCGAGATGTCCTCGTTCTTCAGAAAATGGGGCTTCCCCTCCTCCATTATAGATGAGGCTCTGTCTAGGGTCTCTTCTACATCCCGCAGCTCCGCTCTTGCTCCCCCTCCACCCACTCGCAACAAGGACAGGATCCCCCTCGTTCTCACCTTCCACCCCACCAGCCAGCGGATCCAACATATCATCCACCAACATTTCCGTCACCTACAACGGGACCCCACCACTGGCCATATCTTCCCATCCCCTCCCCTCTCTGCGTTCCGCAGAGACCGTTCCCTCCGTAACTCCCTGCTCCACTCGTCCCTTCCTACCCAAACCACCCCAACCCCGGGCACTTGCCCTTGCAACCGCACGAGATGCAACACCTGTCCCTTTACCTCCCCCCTCAACTCCATCAAAGGACCCAAACAGTCTTTCTAGGTGAGACAGAGGTTCACCTGCACCTCCTCCAACCTCATCTATTGCATCCGCTGCTCTAGATGTCAACTTATTTATATCGGCGAAACCAAGCGCAGGCTCGGCGATCGCTTCGCTGAACACCTGCGCTCGGTCCGCATTAAAGCAACTGATCTCCCGGTGGCCCAGCACTTTAACTCCCCCTCCCACTCCCAGTCTGACCTCTCTGTCATGGGCCTCCTCCAGTGCCATAGTGAGGCCAGCCGGAAATTGGAGGAGCAGCACCTCATATTTCGCCTGGGCAGTTTGCAGCCCGGTGGTATGAACGTTGACTTCTCCAACTTCAGATAGCTCCTCTGTCCCTCCCTTCCCCTCCTCCTTCCCAGATCTCCCTCTATCTTCCTGTCTCCACCTATATCCTTCCTTTGTCCCGCCCCCCTGACATCAGTCTGAAGAAGGGTCTCGACCCAAAACGTCACCCATTCCTTCCCTCCCGAGATGCCGCCTGACCTGCTGAGTTACTCCAGCATTTTGTGAATAAATCAATATATCTTTATTGTCATTGTACAGGGGTACAACGAGATTGGGAATGCGCCTCCCATTCGATGCAATAAATTAATTAGCTAGTCAGTATTAATTTAAACAACCCAATGAAACAAATCAGAAACAGTTTAAAACAGAATAAAGTGCAAGTAGATCTGTGCCGGTTCACTGTGCGATGTGATCATCCGGCTCAGCAGGGCCGTTTCATAGCAGCTATGGCCCTGGGGATGAAGCTATTCCTGAGTCTGGAGGTGCGGGCGTAGAAGGCCTTGTATCGTCTGCCCGATGGTAGAAGTTCGAACAGACTGTTGCAGGGGTGTGAAGAGTCTTTGCGGATGCTGGTGGCTTTTCTGAGGCATCGTGCGTTGTAGATGTCCTCCAAGGCTGGTAGCTGTGTTCCGATAGTCTTCTGTGCAATTTACAATTTTACAGAAGCCAATTAACCTACAAACCTGTACATCTTTAGAATGTGGTCGGAAACCGGAGTACGGAGAACCATGCAGAGTCTCTTGCCCAGTGTAGGCAAATCTAGCACAAGAGGACAGAGGTTTAAGGTGAAGGGGAAAAGATTTAATAGGAATCTGAGGGGTAGCTTTTTCACACAAAGGGTGGTGGGGATATGGAACAAGCTGCCAGAGGAGGTGATAGAGTGATACAGTGTGGAAGCAGGCCCTTCGGCCCAACTTGCCCAAACCGGCCAACATGTCCTGTGCTACACTAGTGTCACCTGCCTGCACCTGACCCATATCCCTCCAAACTTGTCCTGTCCATGTACCTGTCCAACTGCTTCTTAAATAATGGGATAGTCCCAGCCTCAACTACCTCCTCTGGGAGCTTGTTCCATACACCCACCACCTTCTGTGTGAAAATGTTACCCCACAGATTTCTAGCAAATCTTTTCCCCTTCACCTTGAACCTTTGTTCTCTGGTCCTCAATGCCCCTACTCTGGGCAAGAGAATCTGTGCATCTATCCTCTCAAGATGTTGTACAGCTCTATAAGATCACCCCTAATCCTCCTGCGCACCAAGGAATAGTGAGCCAGCCTACTCAACCTCTCCCTATAGCTCACACCCTCTAGTCCTAGCACCATCCTCATAAAAGGATGTAGTTGAGGCTGGAACTACCCCAACATTTAAGAAAAAGTTAGACAGGTAAAATGGATAGGACAGGTTTGGAGGGATAGAGGCCAAACTCGGGCAAGAAGGACTGGTGTATCTGGGATATGTTGGCCGGTGTGGGAAAGTTGGCCGAAGGGCCTGTTTCCACATTGTATCGCTCTGTGGCTCCAGAATCTATATCTGCAGTCTCTTTGGTCTGGCTTCTCTAATGTATCGATGACATCCAGCTCAATTTCCTCTTCTCTTGTTCATGAATTGTCATGAACGCCCGCATTAATTTGGGGCTGTGAAGATGATTTATCTTCAGAATATGGTTTTGAATAAGCCTCCCCTCTGGATTAAACATTTTGAAGAGCTCTAATATGTTCTAAACTTTTCCAAAGCTAGTAAAAAAGACTTTTTTTTTTTCAATTCTTTCTATATAATTTCACTGACACTGTTGCCCTACATAATGGCTGAGACTCAATAATGGTGCCTCATATGACAGTTTGTACTTAGACAATTGATACGTACAGATGCTCAATGGTAATGCTCTTCGTGTCTCCATCACTTCAGGGTTGCCTACCTCCCATCTGCAGTGAAATATTATTGATGCTGGAGTCCAGAGCAGCCTTTGTAGTTTCTACAAGGTTCTACAAGTTCATTCCCCAGGCGGTGGCTCAATGAGCTGAGAGATTTCTACACGTTTCTGTGCTTCACCATGCTTTTCGATCAATTGCCTTTTGGTTTTCATTGTTCTTCCCAGCATACCTGCCTTCTTAAGCAATTCTCTTCACGTCCTTCTTCGCAAGTGTTTCCGGGGGCAGCACACAGTGGTTACAGCTGGTGGAGCTGCTGCCTCGCAGCGCCCAGAGACCCTGGTTCGATCCTGGCCTTGGGTGTTGTCAGTGTGGAGTTTGCTCATTCTCCCCATGGTCCGGTTTTCTCCTGCATCCCAATGACGTGCCAGGTTTGTAGGTTAATTGACCCTCTGCAAATTGCCCTCTAGTGTGCAGGGAGTGGATGTAAATGTGGGATAACATTAAAAACGAGTGTGAACGGGTGGGCGTTAGCCGGCTTGGTCGAAGGGCCCATTTCCATGCTGTATCTTTCAATCAATGAAACAATCAACAATTTTCAAGTCCCAACATCATCATTACATGACGTGCTCACTATAGGTTCTATCATGGACCTGTCAGAAGTGACTTTAGTGGTGATGCCTTTGTGTGCTGAAGATTGTGGGAAGGTTGTGAGAAAAGACTAGGCTTGTATTCACTGGAGTTTGGAAGGATGAGAGGGGATCTTACGGAGACGTATACAATTATAAAAGGACTATACAAGCCCGATGCAGGAAAAATGTTCCCAATTTTGGGGGAAGCCCAGAACCAGGGGCCACAGTCTAAGAATAAAGGGGAGGCCATTTAAAACTGAGGTGAGAAGAAACTTTTTCACCCAGAGAGTTGTGAATTTGTGGAATACTCTGCTGCAGAAGGCAGTGGAGGCCAATTCACTGGATGAATTTAAAAGAGAGTTAGATAGAGCTCTAGGGGCTAGTGGAATCAAGGGATATGGGGAGAAGGCAGGCACGGGTTACTGATTGTAGATGATCAGCCATGATCACAACGAATGGCGGTCCTGGCACGAAGGGCCAAATGGCCTCCTCCTGCATCTGTTTTCTATGTTTCGGTGGTCTTGGGATCTATCAATGCATTGGTAGCGTGACAGAGGGGAGGGGTAGGGAGAGGGGGCTGGTGTGGAGAAGTAACACTGATGCCTCGCAAGGATGCATTCTCAGCCTCCTTACTTATTCCCCGTCCACCCACGACTGTGCAGCCGAGCACAAATCCAACTCGACTTACAAATCTGCAGATAACACCACGGTGGTGGTCTGGATAATCAAACAATGACCAGGCAGAGTACAGGAAGTAGATTGGAAATAAGGGGGGGGGGGGGGGGGCAGATGGGCGGAGAAATTGACAAAGGATAGAAGTGAAAAGGAGACAAAAGGGTTTTGGCTAAGGAGAGGAGGGGAAGAATGAAATGTAAAGCCAGAAGCAGCGGTGTGGTAGTGTGGAGGGGGAGAAGGACGGACACAAGGGAAATGGGGGACTCGGGAATGGGAGATGGGTACGCGAAGGAGGGGGAAATGAGCAGGGTGACGGAAGGATTCATAGATGGTAGGAGGAAAGGGAGAGCATCAGGGTGGGGGGAGGGAGGGGAGAGGAAAGTGGGGGGGGGGGGGGGGACGGATTTATTGCTTGGAGTGGCGGCATTCAAAGTTCATACCTTTGAATAGGTTGTTTTCTTTCCTGCTCTGCATTCTTCCAGGAATTATCTTCACAATGAATGGAGCCTCTGCCAACCTGATGACATCCCTCTTCCCAATGTTGGGGGAGTCCAGAACCAGGGGCCACAGTTTAAGAATAAGGGGTAGGCCATTTAGAACGGAGATGAGGAAAAAACATTTTCAGTCAGAGAGTTGTGAAAGTGTGGAATTCTCTGCCTCAGAAGGCAGAGGAGGCCAATTCTCTGAATGCATTCAAGAGAGAGCTAGATAGAGCTCTTAAGGATAGCGGAGTCAGGGGGTATGGGGAGAAGGCAGGAACGGGGTACTGATTGTGAATGATCAGCCATGATCAAATTGAATGGTGGTGCTGGCTCGAAGGTGGTGCTGGTGCTTGACTCCTGCACCTATTGTCTATTGTCTTTTGCCGAATGCCACGCATTCTGCACAGTTGCACAGCGGTAGAGCTGCTGCCCTACAGCGCCAGAGGCCCGGGTTTGATCCTGACTGCGGGTGCAGTCCGTATGGAGTTTGTACGTTCTCTCTTGACAGTGCGGGTGCACCGGATTGCTCCCACATTCTACACGCGTGCAGGTTTGTAGGTTAATTGGCTTCTGTAAATTGCCCCCTGGTATGTAGGATGCGAAACTGGGTTAACACAGAACTATGGTCCGACTATGATCGTCGGTCAGCCCAGTCTCCGTGGGCCGAAGGGCCTGTTTCCACACCACACTAAACCACACTGGCCGCCAACGCCACCATTTTAAAGCAGACAAAATGTGTAGGAAGGAACTGCAGATGCTGGTTTAAACTGAAGATAGACACAAAAAGCTGAAGTATCTCAGCGGGTCTGACAGCATCTCTGGAGGAAAGGAATTGGTAGCATTTCAAGTCGAGACCCTTATTCAGTCCCTTCTTCAGAAGAAGAAGGATCACGACCCGAAACGTCACCAATTCCTTTCGTCCAAAGATGCTTTCTGACCCGCTGAGTTACTCCATCTTTTTGTGTCCATCTACCATTTTAAAAAGCAGTTGCCTTTGTTGTCAAATTGCTTCCTGACATTCCTCTTCCCTCTACTTGTTGGGCGGATGAAATTGCAACGGAGATCTGTGCGTTCCACAAATCTGGACGTTCTTGAACTTTGCAGAAGTTAGTTTCTCCATCATTGACAACTGTGCCTTCAACTGCATGGATTTCTCTACGCAAACTGCCCAGCTTCACCATTGCTCTCCTCTGCGTATCTAATAGATTTAAGCTTGTAATCTTTACCATCTGTAATTAAGGACGGCTTCTGAAGATCCCGATTCAAAATAAGACTTGCAGCTACATGTGCGGTGGTTCCCTACAGAGTAGCGATACTATCTGAAGGGTTACAGATGTCCCTCCAAGCAATGATGGAATTCTTTTTTTGATGCGGGTAATACGACCAGACTTGTTTCTGAACTATTAATAAAAAGCCGATGTGCTAATGAGCCGATGCCTAGTGCTTGAATCCTTTAAAAAAAAAAATCCCATTCTAAATGCTTTCGACTTTGGAGAAGCAGTACGCAAACAGGCCCTTCGGCCCTCTGAGTCCACGCCGACCAGCAATCACCCCGTACACAAGCACTATTACACACACTAGGGACAATGTTGGGGGAGTCCAGAACCAGGGGCCACAGTTTAAGAATAAGGGGTAGGCCATTTAGAACAGAGATGAGGAAAAACTTTTTCAGTCAGAGAGTTGTGAATCTGTGGAATTCTCTGCCTCAGAGAGCAGTGGAGGCCAATTCTCTGAATACATTCAAGAGAGAGCTAGATAGACCTCTTAAGGATAGCGGAGTCAGGGGGTATGGGGAGAAGGCAGGAACAGGGTACTGATTGAGAATGATCAGTCATGATCACATTGAATGGCGGTGCTGGCTCGAAGGGCCGAATGGCCTACTCCTGCACCTATTGTCTATTGTCTATTGTCTATTGACAATTTTCAATTTTACCAAACCAAATTAACCTACACACCTGTACGGTTTTGGAGAGTGGGAGGAAACCGGAGCACCCGGGGTCACAGGGAGAACGTACAAACTCCAACCAGGCAGTACCCGTAGTCAGGATCGAACCTGGCATTGTAAGGCAGCAACACTAAAGGACCTGTCCCACTTAGGTGATTTTTTAGGCGACCGCCGGCGACTGTTATAGTCGTAGCAGTTCGCCGAAAAACTGCCGACTGGACCCCCCCCCCCCCACGACAATGTCTACGACAAGCTACAACAACCTAACACCTAGTCGACGTCAAGCTAGGGCAAGCCACCGACAACCGGCGACCCAATCGTCGCGAGTAGGGCGTCCACCTACGACCACGCCTACGACAACCTACGACCACACAGGCGACAACCTACGACAACTGAAGTCAACCTACGTCCACCTGCGACAAGCTACGACAAGCTACGACCCTGTCGGCGACAACTGAAGACAATTCACGTCATTTTGGCCTCCGGTTTTGACGCCGGTACCTGTCGCCGGTTGGCGTAGGTTGACGTAGGTCGTCAATTCACCGAAGTCAGCACCGGCGACAACCTACATCACCTGGCGACAACCTACGACAGCGCCTACGTCAGGAGACGTCAAGCTACGATCATTGGCGTCAAACTCACTGTCGCCGAAAAATTTCCGACATTCTGAAAATCCAGCGGCGACCAGAAAGACGCTACGACTCTTTGGAGACGACTCACGACCGTACAGGCCACACCCCGGCGACCGTGTGGCGACAGCCTAGTCGCCTGTAGTCGCCTAAAAATTCGCCTGAGTGGGACAGGCCGTTAACACTGCGCCACTGTGCAATCCCATCAATGTTCCATCAATGTTCATACCACAATGTGCACTCAGACCTAGAGCTAACCCTTACTGCTCTGCATTGAATCTGACCTGAGACTTGCCCTTGTCACTCTCACTATCCCGACAATAGGACTTGCCTTTTGCACCCAAACAAACACCAAGCCTCGTTGCTGCTTCACCCCACAAGGCAGATGCCCAACAAAAGATGACATGGCCTCAGGCGATGAATCCAAAGTCTTTGGCCTAAACTGACCTTGTCAGTTCATAGTAAATAGGGGGCAGAATGAAGCCGTTTGGCCCATTTAGTCTATTCCTCCATTCAATCATGACCGATCTATATTTCCCTCTCAAGCCTCGCAAGTGGGCGTCACAGTGGCGCAGCGGTAGAGTTTGCTGCCTCACAGCGCTTGCAGCGTCAGAGACCCGGGTTCAATCCCGACTACGGGCGCCGTCTGTACGGAGTTTGTACGTTCTCCCCGTGACCTGCGTGGGTTTTCTCCGAGATCTTCGGTTTCCTCCCACACTCCAAAGACGTGCAGGTTTGTAGGTTAATTGGCTTCGTAAATGTTAAAATTGTCCCTAATGTGTATAGGATAGTGTTAATATGTGGGGATCGCTGGTCGGCGCGGACACGGTGGGCTTAAGGAGCCTGTTTCCGTGCTGTATCTCTAATCTAAACTAAACTAAACTAAGCTAAGCTAAACTAAACTAAACTGAGCCGTTTGATACTCTGCTGCTGCCTGAAGTTAGAGAACAGAAAAATACTTTTGATATTTTTGTTTTGACCCGTGTTACAGCAGCATTCATTTAGCAGCTTTCATTTGCGATCTTCGCTCCACAAGAAGTTTTAATTCTAGTTATATTTGCATTCTTATTTGCAGGATGCAGAAAGTCTTTTACAGCTTTTGCATTAAAGCAACATAACAACAGCAGTTGGAAATACAGAGACAAGGAACTGCAGATGCTGGTTTACCAAGGAAAGACACAAAATGCTGGAGTAACTCAGCAGCACCACTGGAGAACATGGATAGATCTTTCAAGGGTCCCGACCAGAAACGTCATCTATCCATGTTCTCCAGCAACGCTGTATGACCTGCCGAGTTACTTTGACACTTTGGGTCTCTTCTTAGCAAAGATTAGCATTGATGCAGTTTTGGAGTCTCTTGTATGCCGTAACCGATGAGGACAATGGCCTTTGCTTTCTGTAAATTCACGGGTGTTGACAGACGTCCGCTCACTCAGATGGAAGGAGCGTTTGGCCGCGGCCTCTAGAGGGAGCCGCCGAGCCGGCCCTTACTCAACACCCGAGGACCGGAGAACTAGAGAGGAAGATGGAGGGACTGCAAGAGAAAGGGCCGGGAAGAGAGTGAACAGAGACAATAGACAATAGGTGCAGGAGGGGGCCATTCAGCCCTTCAAGTCAGCACCACCATTCAATGTGATCATGGCTGATCATCCACAATCAGTACCCCGTTCCTGCCTTCTCCCCATACCCCCTGACTCCGCTTTCCTTAAGAGCTCTATCTAGCTCTCTCTTGAATGCATTCAGAGAATTGGCCTCCACTGCCTTCTGAGGCAGTGAATTCCACAGATTTACAACTCTCTGAGTGAAAGAGTTTTTCCTCATCTCCGTTCTAAATGGCCTACCCCTTATTCTTAAACTGTGGCCCCTGGTTCTGGACTCTCCCAACATTGGGAACATGTTTCCTGCCTCTAACGTGTCCAACCCCTTAATAATCTTATACGTTTCGATAAGGTCCGCTCTCATCCTTCTAAATTCCAGTGTATACAAACCTAGTCACTCCAGTCTTTCAACATATGACAGTCCCACCATTCCGGGAATTAACCTAGTAAACCTACGCTGCACACCCGTTGGACACGTTAGAGGCAGGAAACATGTTCCCAATGTTGGGGGAGTCCAGAACCAGGGGCCACAGTTTAAGAATAAGGGGTAGGCCATTTAGAACGGAGATGTGGAAAAACGTTTTCAGTCAGAGAGTTGTGAATCTGTGGAATTCTTTGCCTCAGAAGGCAGTGGAGGCCAATTCTCTGAATGCATTCAAGAGAGAGCTAGATAGAGCTCTTAAGGATAGCGGAGTCAGGGGGTATGGGGAGAAGGCAGGAACGGGGTACTGATTGAGAATGATCAGCCATGATCACATTGAATGGCGGTGCTGGCTCGAAGGGCCGAATGGCCTGCTCCTGCACCTATTGTCTGTTGTATATTGTCTATTAATTGGAGAAAAAAAAGTGTAATTGTGCATTTTTGAATGGTAATAGATGAATAATAATTTGAATAGCTTGCGACTTTTTCTCACTCTGATGGTAGCCGGAGCGATTTTAGCGTCAACTGTACGGGAGTTGTACTAGGGCGAGCTATTTAAATACGTTATGGATAATAGTTTAGATGAGAGTATGGAGAGATACAAGATAAGTGCAGAATTTAGAAAAGCAGAAAGGGGCCAGGAAGCAAGCAACATTTTACTTGCGGGAGCTCAAGGCATTGACGTTTGAACATCTGTCGTTAGGAAGCAGGTTATATAATCGGAGAATGATTTATGATGGCAGGAGAAAGCTGAATGAAGTCATTTATAAATGAAGGAAATGAGACTGAGTACGCACCAGTCTAGAAAGGACGTGGTCTGCTTCTGCCACCTGCTTCCCACCTCCCTCGGGCAATGAAGCCTGTGCTCTGAATGAGGAAGGCAGAAATAGGAACGGCTGGAGCTTGGGCAACATCTGTCGAGAGGGAAGAACGCTGGTCCATTAGCGTTGCTACAGGACTGGAAGTCATTGCAGATGAGCAACGTTTTACAGTGAGCGCACCGGAAATTCTGGAGTGAAAACAATCGCGGCAGATAGCAGTGGGTCTGAAGAAGGGTTTCGGCCTGAAAAGTCACTCATTCCTTTTCTCCGGAGATGCTGCCTGACCTGCAGTGTTACTCCAGCACTTTGTGTCAATCTTCGATGTAAACCAGCATCTCCATTTTCTTGAATGTAGACACAAAATGCTGGAATAACTCAGCGGGCCAGGTAGCATCTCAGGAAATGCCTCTCCATTTTCTCTCTACGCAGCAGATACGATATGATATGATACAATATGTAAGAACTTTATTTATCCCAGGAGGGAAATTGATCTGCCAACAGTCATAAAAACACAAAATACATGAAACAATTGGACTGTGATGCACAATTGGATAAGGAATGCAGAGGATAGGGTGAGCAGTTTTAAATACTTGGGAGTCCGCATCGCAGAGGATCTGACGTGGGCAACGCACATTGCCGCACTGGTGGGTAAGGCTAAGCAGCGCCTTTACCACCTTAGACAACTGAGGAAATTCAGAGTGTCTCTGAGGATCCTTCATTGCTTCTACTCTGGGGCTGTAGAGAGCATCCTGTCCGGCAACATTACAGTCTGGTTTGGGAACAGCTCTGCCCAGGACAGGATGGCCCTGCAGAGAGTAGTGCGTTCGGCAGAACGCACCATGGGAACTACACTCGTCCCCCTGCAGGACCTATACATCAGGAGGTGCAGATCCAGAGCAAGCAAGATCATGAGGGACCCCTGCCACCCCAGCAACGGACTGTTCCAGATGCTACGATCAGGCAAACGTCTCCGCTGTCACGCTGTGAAAACGGAGAGGATGAGACGGAGCTTTTTCCCACAGGCCATCAGGACTGTCAACTTTTATAACCCCAGAGACTAAATTTTTGTCGACACTAATAGTAACTTATTAACTTTATTTATATGCTGTAACTGTAATTATTTTTGTGCACAACCCACAGGCATTGCCACTTTCATTTCACTGCACATCGTGTATGTGTATGTGACAAATAAATTTGACTTGACTTGAAACAAAAGGCTAATGATTGTTTTCTTGTGGCCAAACACAGCTCAGCCAGGTTGGTCAGTTCTCATAAAGGAAACCAAGATGTAGTTATACATTTCCCGAGGAAACAGATCGCCCTTCAGTTTGGGATTGAGAACAAATAAATTGTTGTGCAGGGTGGATATCTGAAATGGATGCTGGGTCCTTTGCAAATGCAAACAAGGGGCCTAGCATTTGCCTGACTTTGTGTTCTTTGTTCTTGTCAATAGTCAAGTCAAGAGTGTTTAATTGTCATATGTACCCACAGCGGGATGATGAAATTCTTAATTCGTTCAGTTTAGAGATACAGTACGGAAACAGGCTCTTCGGCCCACCGAGTCCGGACCGACCAGCGATCCCCGCACACACAAAAACGCAACATCCTGCACACCAGGAACAATTTTTACATTTATACCAAGCCAATTAACCTACAAACCTGTATGTGTGGGAGGAAACCAAAGATCTCTTAGAAAACCCACGCAGGTCACGGGGAGAACGTACAAACTTCGTACAGACAGCGCCCGTGGTCACGATCGAACCCGGGTCTCCGGCGGTGTACGGGAACAACTCTACCGTTACGCCGCCCTGCTGCCCTTGTAGCAGCATGACAGGGCTGCAAACACAATGCTCATAGATAACATATAATAAAAAAATATCACAAAATGGATTAATAACCCAAATACTGGTGCAAAAGCTCTCGTTCGTTTGTTTGTTTGTTTGTTCCTGAACGACAGCCAAAGCGATACACGAATGCACGACAATTTTAGGCCCACCTTACTCACCCTTGTCCCTTTCGTGCCAATGGAAGACGTTTCATTGAAATCGGTGTTATATTTTTAAAGTTATTCACATTTTAAAAGTTTAAATCTATCTCCTAGGGAGGGAGAGGGGGCAGGGAGGGCGGGAGGGGGTGGAGGGAGCGGGAGAGGGGGGATGAGGGGGGATGAGGGAGGATAAAGGGGGTTGAGGGGGATGGAGTGGGGGGAGGGGAGGGGGGAAGGGGAGGGAGAGGGGGAGGGGGGGAGAAGCGGCTGGAGGGAGGGGAAGGGGAGGGGAGGGGAGGAGGGGAGGGGAGGGGAGGATGGTGGGGGGAGGGAGGGAGGGGGGAGGAGGGAGGGGAGGGAGGAGAGGGAGGGGATGGGAGGGGGAGGGGGGAGTGGGGGGGAGAGGGGAGGAGGGAGGGGAGGGGGGAGATGGAGCGGATGGGAGTGGGGAAGAGGGAGTGGGGGGGAGAGGGGAGGGGGGAGAGGGGTGGGGGGAAAGAGGGGAGGAGAGGGGGTTGCACCAATGCAGGAGAGGAATGGGCCCAACGGGTCCACTTGCTCTAGTAGGTTTCAATCTTTCTGGATTGGAACATATGCATTTCCATGGGTCTAAAACCCCTGTCCTCCATGAAGGTGACCACGTACGTGTTTTTGACAAGTGCTGCCAGGGTAGCCTTGGCAAGAATCTGCTTTGTAGTTTTTTGCTCGTACAGTGGTATAGTATTGAATAGAGGAGAAATGAATCAGATTTCCCAGGTTGCACAGGGATCCAGTGGTGGAGTTGCTGCCTCACAGCACCAGGGACCCGGGTTCGATCCTGACAACGGCTGCTGTATGTACGGAGTTTGTACGCTCTTCCTGTGATCTCTTGCATTTTCTCCGGGTGCTCAGGTTTTCCTCCCACACTCCAAAGACGTGCGGGTTTGTTGGTTAATTGGCTTCGGTGAAAAAAAAATTGAAATTGTCCCCTCGTGTGTAGGATAGTGAGAGTGTACGGGGTGATCGCTGGTTTTAGATTTAGATTTAGAGATACAGCGCAGAAACAGGCCCTTCGGCCCACCGGGTCCGCGCCGCCCAGCGATCCCCGCACACTAACACTATCCCACACCCGCTAGGGACAATTTTTACATTTGCCCAGCCAATTAACCTACATACCTGTACGTCTTTGGAGTGCGGGAGGAAACCGAAGATCTCGGAGAAAACCCACGCAGGTCACGGGGAGAACGTACAAACTCCGTACAGACGGCGCCCGTAGTCGGGATCGAACCCGGGTCTCCGGCGCTGCATTCGCTGTAAGGCAGCAACTCTACCGCTGCGCCACCGTGCCGCACGACTTGATGGCGGGACTTGATGGGCTGATGGGCCTGTTTCCACGTTCTGAAGTCTAAATAACAAATCATATTCAATGCAAAGAGTGCAAAAATAGCTAAAGAGGATCGGATACATGGAACGGGAATCATGAAATGCCTGCAATTTGAAACAAGTTCCAGTGTGACCTTAGTTTTGCTGAAGGGCATCAGTCAATGGCATGAGTTGAGACTACACAGAGGCTCCCCTTCCACATGCTGAAACTGCTGCAGTCATTAAAGCCAATCTTAAAATCCTGTCAGTTGCACAGCACTTAGTGGAATGATCAGTTGCTGTTCCCGGAATTTATCTTGACTGTTAATGGAAGGCCCACAGATTGACAGATCAGAGAGTGAGTGGATGGGAGAATTTAATGATACAGAGCTCAGTACATATTGGACAGCAGTAGAGAGTGAAGAATAAAGAGTGTTTTATTGTCATATACAGTATCCCAAACGAACAACGACATTCTTACTTGCAGCAGCACAACAGAATATTGTGACATAGTTTATAACTTCAGTCTGAAACCTCTATTGCCACCTGTAAGTAAACAGTGCTGCTGACTCTAATGAATTATCCCACAGCTCCGCTCTTGCTCCCCCTCCCCCCACTCGTAACAAGGACAGAATCCCCCTCGTTCTCACCTTCCACCCCACCGGCCAGCGTATCCAACAAATCATCCGTCAACATTTCCGTCACCTACGAACGGGACCCCACCACTGGCCACATCTTCTCATCCCCTCCCCTTTCTGCGTTCCGCAGAGACCGTTCCCTCCGTAACTCCCTGGTCCACTCGTCCCTTCTTACCCAAACCACCCCATCCCCGGGCACTTTCCCCTGCAAACGCAGGAGATGCAACACCTGTCCCTTTACCTCCCCCCTCAACTCCATCCAAGGACCCAAACAGTCTTTCCAGGTGAGACCTGCACCTCCTCCAACCTCATCTATTGCATCCGCTGCTCTAGATGTCAACTTCTTTACATCGGCGAAACCAAACGCAGGCTCGGCGATCGTGTCGCTCAACACCTTCGCTCAGTCCGCCTTAACCAACCTGATCTCCCGGTGGCTGAGCACTTCAACTCCCCCTCCCACTCCCAGTCTGACCTTTCTGTCATGGGCCTCCTCCAGTGCCATAGTGAGGACCACCGGAAATTGGAGGAACAGCACCTCATATTTCGTTTGGGCAGCTTGCAGCCCAGTGGTATGAACATTGACTTCTCCAACTTTAGATAGTTTCTCTGTTCCTCTCTTCCCCTCCCCCTTCCCAGATCTCCCACTGTCTTCCTGTCTCCACCTATATCCTTCCTTTGTCCCGCCCCCCTGACATCAGTCTGAAGAAGGGTCTCGACCCGAAACGTCACCCATTCCTTCTCCCTTGAGATGCTGCCTGACCTGCTGAGTTACTTCAGCATTTTGTGAATAAATACCCTAATGAAAGCATGATCATTAAGTTGTTAACTGTGCAAGAAATGGATAACATGTGAGCCACAGGTTTTTGGGAGCTCTAAATATCCACATTGGGGTGGAACCATAACAACAGTGTACCTTGTTAGAATGATCAAGGCAAGATTATATAGCTTTAAAAAAAGTCCTTATAGTCAATTATGATCAATTTGGCATGGGTGTCCTGATTGTATGGATAAAAGGTAGAGCAAAGTCGAGCAATTATTCAGTAGGAGATGTTCAAGAGTGAGAACAGATGCACTGGAAAATAGTCTCTGCCAATTTTATTTTTTTCATTTCTGCGCATAAAGTTACGACAGCCATGGATGTTTTGATCATAGAAACATAGAAACATAGAAAATAGGTGCAGGAGGAGGCCATTCGGCCCTTCGAGCCAGCACCGCCATTCGTTGTGATCATGGCTGGTCGTCCCCAATCAATACCCCATGCCTGCCTTCTCCCCATATTCCTTGATTCCACTAGCCCCTAGAGCTCTATCTAACTCTCTCTTAAATCCATCCAGTGATTTGGCTTCCACTGCCTTCTGTGGCAGAGAATTCCACAAATTCACAACTCTCTGGGTGAAAAAGTTTTTTCTCACCTCAGTTTTAAATGGCCTCCCCTTTATTCTAAGACTGTGGCCCTTGGTTCTGGACTCGCCCAACATTGGGAACATTTTTCCTGCATCTAGCTTGTCCAGTCCTTTTATAATTTTTTATATGTTTCTATAAGATCCCCTCTCATCCTTCTAAACTCCAGTGAATACAAGCCTAGTCTTTTCAATCTTTCCTCATACGTCAGTCCCGCCATCCCAGGGATCAATCTCGTGAACCTACGCTGCACTGCCTCAATTACAAGGATGTCCTTCCTCAAATTAGGAGACCAAAACTGTACACAATACTCCAGATGTGGTCTTACCAGGGCCCCGTACAACTGCATCGCGTTTAATTCACTGAGATATGGAAGGCTGGTGTTAGATCTACAGGCTACGGGGAGAACGTACAAACTCCGTACAGACGGCACCCATAGTCAGGATCGAACTTGAGTCTCCGGCGCTGCATTCGCTGTAAGGCAGCATCTCTACCGCTGTGCCACCGTGCCGCCATTTGTGGCGTTATGGCTGCCAGGATGGAATACACATCAGGTGCAGGACTGACAGCAGGCTGTTCAACCTCAGGCGCCTGCAAGCTGTTACAAAGGTGAAGGAGACCATCATCAGAGATTTCTTGCTTGCTGATGACTGCGCCCTCAACGCCAGCACAGAGCAGAAGATGCAGCATGAAATGGACTGCTTCTCACAGGCCTGTGACAACTTTGGTCTCTCCATTAGCACTGAAGTTATGTACCAGCCCACGCCTGGAAAGCCCTACCAGGAACCACACATCACGGTGAAGGGGCAGAACCTACAGGCAGTCGACAGCTTTACCTATCTGGGTAGTACACTCTCACGAGTGGTGAACATTGACGCTGAGGTCAACAACAGGATTGCCAAGGCCAGCGCTGCCTTTGGGCGACTCCGTGGGAATGTTTGGGAGCAGAGAGGATTCAGCCTTACCACCAAGCTGAAGGTCTACCGTGCAGTGGTACTCACCACTCTTCTCTATGCCAGTGAGACTTGGACTGTCTACAGCAGACATGCCAAACAGCTCAACCACTTTCACTTGAGCTGCCTACGCAGACTCCTTCACATCAGGTGGCAGGACAAAACTCCCGACACAGAGGACTTGGAACGGGCCGGAATCCCCAGCGTCCACACCTTCCTACGGAAAGCCCAAGCCATATGGGCAGGCCGTGTCGTCAGAATGCCCGAGAGTCGACTGCCAAAACAGCTTCTGTATGGAGAACTGTGTCAGGGCAAGCGCTCAGTAGGAGGACAGAATAAACGGTTTAAGGACTGCCTCAAATTGTCCCTCAAAGACTTGGACATCAACCTCAGCACTTGGGAGTCTCTTGCTCTGGACCGTCCAACCTGGCGTAGCAAGCTCACCGCAGGAGCCCGTGCAGCAGAGAACAGACGCACTGCAGAGGCCCAGAGGAAACGCACCGCACGCAAGGCCCGGGCTACCTCCACTTCCACTGCAACAGCCCATCCACTTGTGTCCTACGTGTGGGCGTACCTTCCGGGCCCGGATTGGCCTCACCATTCACTTCAGGACCCACAGTCACCAATCCTCCAACTGAAAGTGAAGTCATGGTCATCTTCGAACCCGAAGGACGAACAACAACAACAACAACAATGGCTGCATTTGGAATGCTGTGTTCCTTTGTGGACACCCTGTGAGAGTAAGCATGTCGTTAAGCCAGAAAGAGTGCAGAGAAGTTTCACAAGGATGGTGCCAGGACTCGAGGGCCTGAGATATATAAGGAGAGGTTGGGCAGATGGGAATTTTATTACTCGGAGTGCAGGATGAGTGATCTCATAGAGGTGTACAAAATCATGAGGGGAATCGATTGGGTGAATTAATAGAGTCTTCTATCAAATATATGGGGAATCAAGAACCAGAGGATGTAGGTTTAAGGTGAGAAGGAAATGATTTCACTGCGAGGCCAAAATATGGTGACGAGAAGTCAACTTTCGCTCTGCACTGCATACGTGACCTTAAAGACCCATTGAATATATTCAGCAACTGAGCAAAATCGGTCCTGTGGGGTAGGGTATTTCAAAGATCCACTCTAATGGAAGAGATTTGTCCTCAACTAAACATAGCACAAAAAGTAAGGAAATTTGTGTTTGGTAAATTATTTCTTTGTTGTAACAATGCTTCTTGGCAATAAATCTTATACCGTTGGAAAGCCTGTTTATTTCCCTTTTAAATGGTGCCACATTTGTAAGGAACATGCATTTGTGGGATGAGCAGCAGAGCTGAGTATATGGGTTGCGCCCATGAAAAATTTGCCAAATCTTCTCTGCCAATGCCAAACAGCTTATTCTGCTGTTGCTATTGACTCTTGTTTTTAGCTTCTGGTACCCCCAGGTGCTGACAATCAGGTGCCTGATTGGCACCTGATTGGCAGCATCTGTGAGCATGGGCCCTGCTACAGTGGTCAGTAGGTGTCTGCTCCAAGAATCGGCATGCCACGTTTGACTGATCTGGATAGGGCCCGTGCGATAGGGCAACTTCAAGCCGGTGACATTGCTCGCCCCCACAGAGCAGGGTTTCTCAGAGACTACCTCCAGAATTTGGGAGTGGAGAGGATGGAATGGCCTGCCAGCAGTCCTGACCTCAACCCCATTGAACACTTGTGAGATCAGCTTGGGCGTGCTGTTCTTGCCAGAGTGACCAACACAGCCACGTTGGCTGACTTGCGACAAATGCTGGTTGAAGAATGGGATGCCATCCCATAGCAGTGTGTGACCAGGCTGGTGACCAGCATGAGGAGGAGGTGCCAGGCTGTTGTGGCTGTGTATGGTTCTTTCACACGCTACTGAGGCTCCTGTTTATTAAATGAATAAATTGTTAAATTGCCAATATGTCTTGTTTCTTCAGACTTCAATCATCCAATCCACCAAACAACACCGAACAAGAGTCAATGGCAGAATAAGCTGTTTGGCATTGGCAGAGATTTGGCAGATTTTTCATGGGCGCAACCCACATACTCAGCTCTGCTGCTCATCCCACAAATGCATGTTCCTTACAAATGTGGCACCATTTAAAAGGGAAATAAACAGACTTTCCAACGGTATAAGATTTATTGCCAAGAAGCATTGTTACAACAAAGAAATAATCTACCAAACACAAATTTCCTTACTTTTTGTGCTATGTTTAGATACCACATGTGAGAAGGCTGTGGAGGACAACTCAATGGATATTTTAAAGGCAGAGCCAAATAGATTCTTGATTAGTACGGGTGTCAGGGGTTATGGGGAGAAGGCAGGAGAATGGGAATGAGAGGGAAAGACCGATCAGCCATGATTGAATGGCGGAGTAGACTTGATGGGCCGAATGGCCTAATTCTGCTCCTATTTCTTATGACCTTCTGTGACGTGAGATTTTAGCTGGGGAAAAAAAACCCAACCGATCAATATTTAATATGTCTGCTTCTTGCAGGATAATTGTTTCACTAAGATTGCCTCAAAACACCAATGTATCTGACCCATCCTACACAACAACTAGCTCATCCCAGCAATTAATTGATGCTTCACCACCTCCAAAGCATTACCATCCTTCAGAGATTCAGAACAAAAGTTTGCTCTCACCAACGTCTTTTATAATTGCAGCTGGGTTTCAATACTCTTGCACACCAACTTTATTTTATTAAAGACCCACGTATCATTTGATTTCCTAATTGCATGTTTACCTTGTGCATCTCATGAGCTAGCATGTCAAGTTTCCTCTGTAAACTAATAATTAGTAGCTTCTCGCCATTTATTAAATCTTTCTTTTTCTCCAATCTTCCGTGCTAAATATGTCTTATTTTTCTTTTTATATTATTCCTCTGACCTTTCTATTCGTCCTCTGGTCCTTTCCCACCTACATCTGTGACGCTCACGATGCCTTCTGACACTTCATTAGTTTCCAAGTGTGACAGACACATCTACGTTCGGTGATGATTCTAGTCCGGATGCCGGCGTGTTGTTGTGAGGAGGATGGAGGAAGGTGTCAAAGGTGTCAAAGGACACCATTAGGTTAATAGGTGAGAAAATGGAAAATGGTGTGGGAAGTTACAAAGCCATAGAAAAAGCACAGTGTATTTTAGAGGCACAGGCAACTGTAGATGCTGCAATCTGGAGCAAAGAACTACCCTGGGGGACCACAGCAGGTCAGGCCGCACCAGTGGAGGGAAAAGGGCAGATGCCGTTTAGGGTCGAACCCTTCATCAGTTTAGTTTAGAGATACAGCGAGGAAACAGGCCCTTCGACCTACCGAGTCCGCATTGGCTCGAAGGGCCGAATGGCCTCCTCCTGCACCTATTGTCTATTGTCCATTGACCATCGATCCCCGCACATTAACACTATCCTACACACACCGGGGACAAGTTTTACATTTACACCAAGCCAATTAACCTACAAACCTGTACGTCTTTGGAGTGTGGGAGGAAACCGAAGATCTCGGAGAAAACCCACGCAGGTCACGGGGAGAACGTACAAACTCCGTACAGACGGCGCCCGTAGTCGGGACCGAACCCTGGTCTCTGGCGCTGTAAGCGCTGCAAGGCAGCAACTCTACCCAATCTGTCTGAAGAAGCGTTCTGAACCCGAAACGTCGTCCATCTCCCTCCACTGATGTTTTCTAACCCCCTGAGTTCCTCCAGCAGCTTGTTTTTTTGCCGAGTATATTTTGGATGGTGGGAGATCGATAAGTGAGAGCTGAAAAAAAAAAATACAGATCCTGAAATCCGAAATGAAAACGGAGTGTGATGCTCAACATGCAAAGCATTTCCAGAGATTGAAACGTGTCGACGTGCAAAAGTTGCAGGCTGTCCTTGTATACGTGTTACTGTGACTTATTGCTCAAGTGCATGAGCAATTCGAAAGGTAAAGATCTTAATGCATCAGGGACTGTCTATGCCTTCTTGGTATTATACGGGCCTCTGACGAGACAGCATCTGGATAAATGGGGAACGGATAACCTTGACAATGAATTAATCCGTAAAAGAAGGAAGGCCCTGAAGATTCACAAAGTTAATTCCTGGGGTGAGTTATACCTTCGAAGTGGGCAAGGGTGGATTAATTATATTGTTGGGTGATTGTGGAGATAATGATTTTATTAATGTTGATCTGACAAAATTCCTTGAACGGGAACGGGGTACTGATTGAGAATGATCAGCCATGATCACATTGAATGGCGGTGCTGGCTCGAAGGGCCGAATGGCCTCCTCCTGCACCTATTGTCTATTGTCTATTGTCTATAACTCCAAGCTTACAGTGCTTACAGGATTGAAGTGCAGAAGAAATTGGATGCTTCTTTCAAGAAAACATGTTTGTACGTTCTCCCCGTGACCTGCGTGGGTTTTCTCCGAGATCTTCGGTTTCCTCCCACACGCCAAAGATGTACAGGTATGTAGGTTAATTGACTGGGTAAATGTAAAAATTGTCCCTGGTGTGTGTAGGATAGTGTTAGTGTGCGGGGATCGCTGGGCGGCGCGGACTTGGTGGGCCGAAAAGGCCTGTTTCCGCGCTGTATCTGAAATATGAAAAAAAAAATGAAATGAAGAGAGAAAATGACTTTAGATTTTACTTCAGAGATACAGTATGTAAATGGGCCCTTCTGCCCACCGAGTATGTGCTGACCAACGATCATCCCGTACACTATCCTACACACTAAGGACAATTTACAATTTACAGAAGCCAATTAACCTACAAACCTGTAGGGAAATAACTGCAGATGCTGGTTTAAATCGAAGGTAGACACAAAATGCTCTTGTAGTTTCTGAAAAAGGGTCTCGACCCGAAACGTCACCCATTCCTTCTCTCCTGAGATGCTGCCTGAGCCGCTGAGTTACTCCAGCATTTTGTGTCAACCTACAACCCTGTATTTCTTTGGAGTGTGGGAGGAAAATGGATCACCTGGGAAAAGCACACATGGTCACAGGGAGGATGTACAAACTCTGTGCAGACAGCACCTGTAGTCAGGATCAAACCCCGGTCTCTGGTGCTGTAAGACAGCAACTCAACTGATGTGCCACTTTGCTGCCCCTAGTGAAGAACATAAGGACAGAGGCACACTGTTTTCCGCCTAAACCATCTAGACTTTGATGGGGGAAAAAAAAATGATCTCCTTGAAATAGAGAACATTTCCACAGGGCTTGGCTGGGATGTCTAAAATCAAGGGTCACGGTCCAAAAATAAGGATTGTTTGTTCAGGACCGAGATTTTTAAAAAAACGTCTTCTGCAATGAGAGCACTTTTTAAAATTCTCCATCCAAGTGGATTGCTGGGACTCGCCACTGAAAATATTCAAGAAAGAAATTGTGTTTTGGATAGATTGAAGGGATGTGAGGTTATTGAGGAGAAAGAGTTGCCACTGAATGGGGATACAGGCATATCTGTGGAATTCTCTGCCTCATCTGTGGAATTCTCTGCCTCAGAAGGCAGTGGAGGCCAATTCTCTGAATGCATTCAAGAGAGAGCTAGATAGAGCTCTTAAGGACAGCGGAGTCAGGGGGTATGGGGAGAAGGCAGGAACGGGGTACTGATTGAGATTGATCAGCCATGATCACATTGAATGGCGGTGCTGGCTCGAAGGGCCGAATGGCCTCCTCCTGCACCTATTGTCTATTGTCTATTGACCTATTTGTTCTGCCCTTTTGTTCTCTATTTTCCCCTCTCCATCCTTTCTTGAAAACAGTGTTTATTTTCCCTGCACGCCAATCCTGTAAGAATGCTTGTACTTTAGGGAATTTTGTAAGATCGCCATTAAAGCAATCAATAGACAATAGACAATAGGTGCAGGAGTAGGCCATTCAGCCCTTCGAGCCAGCACCGCCATTCAATGCGATCATGGCTGATCACTCTCAATCAGTACCCCGTTCCTGCCTTCTCCCCATACCCCCTCACTCCGCTATCCTTAAGAGCTCTATCCAGCTCTCTCTTGAAAGCATCCAACGAACTGGCCTCCACTGCCTTCTGAGGCAGAGAATTCCACACCTTCACCACCCTCTGACTGAAAAAGTTCTTCCTCATCTCCGTTCTAAATGGCCTACCCCTTATTCTCAAACTGTGGCCCCTTGTTCTGGACTCCCCCAACATTGGGAACATGTTATCTGCCTCTAATGTGTCCAATCCCCTAATTATCTTATATGTTTCAATAAGATCCCCCCTCATCCTTCTAAATTCCAGTGTATACAAGCCCAATCGCTCCAGCCTTTCAACATACGACAGTCCCGCCATTCCGGGAATTAACCTAGTGAACCTACGCTGCACGCCCTCCATAGCAAGAATATCCTTCCTCAAATTTGGAGACCAAAACTGCACACAGTACTCCAGGTGCGGTCTCACCAGGGCCCGGTACAACTGTAGAAGGACCTCTTTGCTCCTATACTCAACTCCTCTTGTTACGAAGGCCAACATTCCATTGGCTTTCTTCACAATCTATTTTAGCACTATCTGAAGGTCATTGGGTCCAAAAGATTTCTTGGCTTTTGGTCAGGCAATGTCTATGATATTTACACTTAACTAAAATGAATCAAGTTGCTTACTAATTATTTCCGTGGTTCTGTACTATTTTTACGACAAATATTGACAATATAAGCCAATATATATGGAAATACACGACAAACATCCATGGTGAAAACAGGTAGCAAATTATTTACACTGTCAGCCAGATCATTATTTCCTATTCCACTGTCCCCTGTCTCTGCTTGAATATGACATACTCGTATTAGATATTTTAAGAATTTATTCTCGTTTTCTATCTACACCTTCTCTCAATATTTTTGCTGACTTCCAAATCCTCAGGGATCCTATTCGTTTTAGCACCATCATACATTTTTTGTTTAATGGAACACTTTCCTTAACATTTTTATTTATCCATTTATCTCTTTATTTTCCCGGTGAAGTTTTTATTTCTCAATGTGCGTCTATCACAGCTGATAGAATATGAGGTAAAAATGTGAACTCGTTCATTTTGGTAGAAAAAGTAGAAAAACTGTTTTTATTTTTATTTTTAAAGTCCTTGTCAGAAAATTGCTTGTCTTCAGATGAGCATGGTTGTTCTAGCTAGAAGTTTACAAGCATTACAGAAAAAAAAGATTGGAAAGTGAATGATACATTGCCCTTGATTGCAAGGGGAATTAAGTGCAAGAATCAACATGTCTGTAATTTAAAAAGGCCCTGCTGAGACTATGTCTGTAATATTACACACATACTGTATCCACAAACCTAAGAAAGGATATACTTGCAGAAGATGAAGTCCAACAAAGGTTCAGCAGATTGATTCCTGGAAAGGACCATCGTTCTGGAATTTAGAAGGATGAGAGGAGATCTTATCGAAACGTATAAGATTATTAAGGGGTTGGACACGTTAGAGGCAGGAAACATGTTCCCAATGTTGGGGGAGTCCAGAACCAGGGGCCACAGTTTAAGAATAAGGGGTAGGCCATTTAGAACTGAGATGAGGAAAAACCTTTTCAGTCAGTGAGTTGTGAATCTGTGGAATTCTCTGCCTCAGAGGGCAGTGGAGGCCAATTCTCTGAATGCATTCAAGAGAGAGCTAGATAGAGCTCTTAAGGATAGCGGAGTCAGGGGGTATGGGGAGAAGGCAGGAACGGGGTACTGGTTGAGAATGATCAGCCATGATCACATTGAATGGCGGTGCTGGCTCGAAGGGCCGAATGGCCTCCTCCTGCACCTATTGTCTATTGTCTATTGTCTGTGAGGCAGACTGAACCAATGCTCTAGAGTTTAGGAGAAGATGAA
This sequence comes from Rhinoraja longicauda, assembly GCF_053455715.1. Taxonomy (NCBI): domain Eukaryota; kingdom Metazoa; phylum Chordata; class Chondrichthyes; order Rajiformes; family Arhynchobatidae; genus Rhinoraja; species Rhinoraja longicauda. The sequence goes on from NC_135955.1 coordinate 9,007,706, forward strand.
AGTACTTTTGACTTTAGAGATACAGCACAAAAACAGACCCTTTGGCCCACCGTGTCCATGGTGGCCAATGATCACGGTGCATACTAATGCTATCCTGCACACTAGGAACAACTTACAATTATTTTTATCGAACCCAATTAACTTACAAACCTGCATGCCTTTGGAGTGTGGGAGGAAACCAGAGCATCCAGAGAAAACCCACGTGGTCACAGGTAGTTTGTACCAATTCCTTACAGACAGCACCCAAACCAGTCCCTGACGCTGTAAGGCACCAGCGCTACCTCCATGCTACTCTGCCACCCCTAAACTAAACCAAACCTATTTGATATGCCTTGTCTAACTGAAGGCCCTTCTTCAGACCCTTCTTCGGACTCTCGACCCAAAACGTCACCCATTCCTTCTCTCCACAGATGCTGCCTGACCCGCTGAGTTACTCCGGCATTTTGTGATACCTTGGATAAACCTATCGATGTGTAGGGAATGGTGGGGGGTGTTGATCATGTGTAGGCAGCTCTCCACATCACTGTCCACGTCTCTCGTTTCCCTTATCCCTAACCAGTCTGGAGAAGGGTCTCGACCCGAAACGTCACCCATTCCTTCTCTCCAGGGATGCTGCCTGTCCTGCTGAGTTACTCCAGCTTTTTGTGTTCATCTAAGGTTAGTTTATCTTGGCATTATGTTCAGCACATATATTGTGGGCAAATGGACCTGTTCCTGTGCTGAACTGATCTATGTTCTATGTTATTATATGGAACAGATGTCCGGTTATTATTATTATTATTATTATTACTACTACTCTTGCAATTACTGAGACTTCAACATTTTTCCAGTAATATGTTTTCTTTGCAGGCACTATTAGCTATTATTTGACATCCTGTCTATTCCCCACTGTCTGCGTTAGCTTTTACAATCTTCATTCACCTAAAATGTAACCCGGTATTAAATTTGTCACGCAGATTTATGCAGTTGATTTCTGACCAGCTCCTGCAAGTTCAGTCATCATCATTATACAGAATTTTGAAGTGATTCTTGCCCGCAGGCAAATTCACAACAGGATCCAGGAAGCTGGAATTTTTTTAATCCAGATTAAATATTAATAGTTGAATTATTTTCTGCTGTCTCTTTCTTTACATTTGTCTCTCCATCCAATGTGCATCTTTCCCCTCCTTTTTTCCGAGAGCACAATCTATGCTCTGCCACTTGCACGTCTTGGTTCCCAAAATTGACATCACTTATTGAGGTGGGAACAACAGAGCTTATTGCAGTGGATTGTGGACGCAGCCCGGACCATCGCACGAACCAACCTCCCTGCCATTGACATCATTTATACCTCGCGCTGCCACGGCAAGGCCAGCAGCATAATCAAGGACGGGTCGCACCCTGGCCACTCCCCTTTCCCATCAGGCAAAAGGTATAGATGTGTGAAAACACACACCTCCAGTTTCAGGGACAATTTCTTCCCGGCTGTTATCAGGCAAACCGAATCATCCTACCACAACCAGAGAGCAGTGCTGAACTACTATCTACCTCATTGGTGACCCTCAGACTATCCTTGATCAGACTTTACCTTGCAAGGCTTTACCTTGCATTAAACGTTATTCCCTTATTATGTATCTGTACACTGTAAATGGATCGATTGTAATCACGTATTGTCTTTCTGATGACTGGTCAGCATGCAACAAAAAGCTTTTCACTGTACCTCAGTGCACGTGACTAATAAGCTAAACTGACACTGAACTGGGGGTTGGGGCTTGTAGACAATAGACAATAGACAATAGGTGCATTTGGCCCTTCGAGCCAGCACCGCCATTCAATGTGATCATGGCTGATCATTCTCAATCAGTACCCCGTTCCTGCCTTCTCCCCATACCCCCCTGACTCCACTATTCTTAAGAGCTCTATCTAGCTCTCTCTTGAATGCAATCAGAGAATTGGCCTCCACTGCCTTCTGAGGCAGAGAATTCCACAGATTCACAACTTTCTGACTGAAAAAGTTTTTCCTCATCTCAATTCTAAATGGCCTACCCCTTATTCTTAAACTGTGGCCCCTTGTTCTGGACTCCCCCAACATTGGGAACACGTTTCCTGCCTCTAATGTGTCCAACCCCTTAATAATCTTATACGTTTCGATAAGATCCCCTCTCATCCTTCTAAATTCCAGTGTATACAAGCCTAGTCACTCCAGTCTTTCAACATATGACAGTCCCGCCACCCTTGTGAGCAAGAAGTGGGTGTCATGGACAGGTAGGTTTTGAGATGTTATTGTGGGGTGGGGGGAAACATAAGATAAATTAATGGAGATAGATGCGTAAGGGGCATTGGGAATTCTGGCAGAGGGGTGAGAATGTGTTCCTTACCTAATTGTGCAATGGAAATGAAGGGAAGTGACGGAGATTGGTCGGCGTTTGTCACTGGCAGAGACAGATTTGTCACTGGAACATGGACCGCTCATCAGAACTGGAGCGTGGACTTTGAAAACGGTGCCAAAACATGGCGCCTGTTCCATGCGGCCTCAGTAGACTATTTCTCTACACTTGCTAATCAAGGATCGGGGACACGGCAACACTCTACTGGACTGTTTAGCTTAGTTTAGTTTAGTTTAGAGATACAGCACGGAAACAGGCTCCTTAAGCCCACCTGGTTTCCGCGCCGACCGGCGATCCCCACACACTAACACTATCCTACACCCACTAGGGACAATTTTTACATTTACCCAGCCAATTAACCTACATACCTGTACGTCTTTGGAGTGTGGGAGGAAACCGAAGATCTCGGAGAAAACCCACGCAGGTCACGGGGAGAACGTACAAACTCCGCACAGACAGCACCCGTAGTCGGGATCGAACCCGGGTCTCCGGCGCTGCATTCGTTGTAAGGCGGCAACTCTACCGCTGCGACACTGTGCCGCCCTAATTTATTTTTTGCAACAAGAAATAATTTTGCTGTGTTAGCAAACTGTTGAGAGAGGGGAGGGGCCACAGGTGGGTGATTTTAGAGGCTGGTTTGCAGGAAATTGCTGTTACGTTTCAGAAATAATCTGAGAACTCTCGATCAATTTTGCCAATGGGAGTTGGCAACAACATCCTCTAGTTCAACTCCCAAACGTACAACTCCTCCATCTTCTGTCATGGAGTAGTCTGACTCGAGACCCTTCTTCAGACTGGAAGGCGTGACGTTTCGGGTCGAGACCTTTATTCAGACATCTCGAACCAAAACGTCACTCAATTCCTTCTCTCCGGAGATGCTGCCTGTCCCGCTGAGTTACTCCAGCAATTTGTGTCTATCTTCGGTTCCTTCCTACACGTTAAATGCCATGTGGATAGATTCTTGATTAGTACAGGTGTCAGAGGTTATGGGGAGAAGGCAGGAGAGTGGGGTTAGGAGGGAGACTTGGATCAGCCATGATTGAATGGTGGAGTAGACAATAGACAATAGACAATAGGTGCAGGAGGAGGCCATTCGGCCCCTCGAGCCAGCACCGCCATTCAATGTGATCATGGCTGATCATTGTCAATCAGTACCCCGTTCCTGCCTTCTCCCCATACCCCCTGACTCCGCTATCCTTAAGAGCTTTATCCAGCTCTCTCCACAGATTCACAACTCTCTGACTGAAAAGGTTTTTCCTCATCTCAGTTCTAAATGGCACCTACCCCTTATTCATAAACTGTGGCCCCTTGTTCTGGGCTCCCCCAACATTGGGAACATGTTTCCTGCCTCTAACGTGTCCAACCCCTTAATAATCTTATACATTTCGATAAGATCTCCTCTCATCCTTCTAAATTCCAGTGTATACAAGCCTAGTCGCTCCAGTCTTTCAACATATGACAGTCCCGCCATTACGGGAATTAACCTAGTAAACCTACGCTGCACGCGTAGTAGGCGTGATGGGACGAATGGCCTAATTCTATTCCTATCACTTATGACCTAATGGAATGGAATGGAATACTTTTATTGTCACATGTGACTAGGCACAGTGAGATTCTTTGCTTGCATACCCAATGTACACAAATAGCGGCCACCCACGCTGCTGACAAAGTTACAAAGCACGCCGGCTCCTCCTTTGGTCTTCCCCCTCCCCCCACACATCGGTTCCCCCCACGCCGGGTCCCCATTCTCCTTTGTTCGCCCCCCTCTACTCCCCCCCACCAATGGCGGCCCCCACGAAGAGGCAATCCTGTCCCCACAAAGACGCTGAGTTTTGTCCTGGTTGGTTCACTCCTGGGCCTGGCCAAGCTGGCCATCCGCGACTCACGGCACCAGGCGGAAGAGGGCTCTGCCCGAGCCGGCTGCCTGCCCCTTTTCTGGGGTTACGTCCGGGTTTCGTTGGGGAGGGACCACGTGCTGTTTACGGGCGCCCTGGGGGACTTTCGGGACCGCTGGGCACCGCGGATGCATCCTGGATAGGGATTGTAATATAGTTGTATAATAGTTTCATTTGGTATATTTGTTTGTATTGTATTCTGGTGGTGGGTTCTGTTGTGTTTTATTGCATTGTAAATATTATTTTAAAACAATTGAATACGTTTTTTGATGCTGAGTTCTGCCTAGTTTGTTTAATTGCTCCTTTTTCTGTCCATCAAACCGACTATTTGGATCCAGCACTTTAAAGATTGATTTTATTGTACTACCCCGGGTTATATTTTGTTGCTTTGCCTAATGAAACTAAGTCTTATTGACTTTGTAATTGGTGTTCAGTCAGAGAGTTGTGAATCTGTGGAATTCTCTGCCTCAGAAGGCAGTGGAGGCCAATTCTCTGAATGCATTCATATCATATCATATATATACAGCCGGAAACAGGCCTTTTCGGCCCACCAAGTCCGTGCCGCCCAACGATCCCCGTACATTAACACTATCCTACACCCACTAGGGACAATTTTTACATTTACCCAGCCAATTAACCTACATACCTGTACGTCTTTGTACATTCAAGAGAGAGCTGGATAGAGCTCTTAAGGAAAGCGGAGTCAGGGGGTATGGGGAGAAGGCAGGAACGGGGTACTGATTGAGAATGATCAGGCATGATCACATTGAATGCCGGTGCTGGCTCGAAGGGCCGAATGGCCTCCTCCTGCACCTATTGTCTATTGTCTATTGTTCTCTATTGGTTGAGCGTGCTTAATGTCAAGTGCAGTAAGATTCCACACTGTCTTGTGGCTGCTTATCCAGTTATTGCAATCGGATCCATGCATTGCAAGCGAAGTCCAGTTCCTCTCTTTATATATGATACGATATGATAGAACGTTACTTATCCCAGGAGGGAAATTGATCTGCCAACAGTCCTAAAACGTAAGATACATGAAACATGAATTTAAAGTGATGAGTGGAAATGATTGGGGATGTGCAAAGATTGGGTCGGGGGGGGGAGGTGGGGGGTTAGGGGACTCAGTCTACCCCACGACAGAAGAGGGAGGAGTTGTACGGTTTGATAGCCACAGGGAAGAAGGATCTCCTGTGGCGTTCTGTGCTGCATCTTGGTGGGACCAGTCTGTTGCTGAAGGTGCTCCTCAGGTTGACCAGTGTGTCATGGAGGGGGTGAGGTGTATTGTCCAAGACGCTCCGCAGTTTGAGGAGCATCCTCCCCTCCAAGACCACGTCCCGTGAATCCATCTCCGCCCCCCAGGACGGAGCCTGGTGAAGGTTTAAATGCAGTACTTCACACTCGAGCTGCTATTCATTTTCAGCTGCTATTCTGTTCCCATTTGCTTACTTTTAAGCCTACCCTCCTGCAACTTGGTAAACTGTGTTTTACAAAATGCCTTCCTGTTTGGCATCTTCTGCAAATTTCATCCCTTTAAATTCTGGATCCAGGTCCCTTTAGTTTTTCTTTTGCTCATTAAACCTGTCACGGTGTTAATTCTTCTCTGGAAAGAGGAAATATAATGGCACATTGACCACGCGTCATTACTCTGTTTTCTCAGCTGATATTTTCTTAATGTCTCTGTCAAGCTACAGCGCTACTGTGTCATTTCCCTCGATACCACGCACTGATAGCAGAGAGGCCTGAACACAAGTCTGAGAGCACCTTAGGCTTAGGTGTCGTTTCGGGTCGAGACCAGACTGAAGAAGGGTCTCGGCCCACAAACGTCACCCACTCCTTCTCCCCAGAGATGGTGCCTGTCCCGCTGAGTTACTCCGACATTTTGTGTCTATCTTCTGCCAACTTGAAGTTCTTCACTGCAACAAGGAGGACTTCTGCTTCTATCAAGGGGTAGCTCATTTCCATTTACTTGAGGGGTGGACAATGCAGCCTCAGGGAGTTGATACAATGTGGGTGTTTGATGTCGATTATCTGCATTCGTCCGAAATCCAGAGCTCTGGTCTGCATGGTCGTTCACATCCCCTTGATGGTCAAAGCATTTTTGATCACAGAAGAAACATTCTCATAAGTTCGGAACTATCTCCGGTTCAAACCAGCATTTGCAGTTCCTTCCTACACACTCCATCTTAGGTTTAGTTTAGTTTGGAATTTAAAACATGGCAACAGGCCCTTTGACCAACTGTATCCATGACAACCAGCGATCACCAATGCACCAGTTCCATTCTACCCACTCGGGGCAATTTACAGAAACCGATTAACCTACAAACCTGCACATCCTTGGAATGTGGGAGGAAACCGGAGCACCCGGAGAAAGCCCACGGAAAACACAGGCTCGGGCCGCGTGGATGCCGACATCGGGAGCTCCGGCAGCGGCAGCGGGTTCGCCCGCCCCGGGTCGCGGGGCTTGGGTTGAGGACATTTCACCGTCCGGCTCGGCCTAAGATATGCCGCGGGATATTTCACTGCTGGGCGGGGGCTTCAATGTCGGGAGCCACGACCGCCCCGACGTGCAGCAACAGCAGCAGCGTGTTCGCCCGCCCCGGATCGGACTTATCATCGGCGGAGCCGGCCGTCTTCGGAGGCTGCGGGAGCGGCTGCGGGAGCGGCTGCGACTCGCCTTAGGCTCGGCCCGCTGCGGACCGTCCGGCGCGGCCTGCAACCACAACAACCTGACTGCGGGCGAGGACGGCAGGAGAAGGGAAAGACATTGTGGCCTTCCATCACAGTGAGGAGAGGACTGGAGGAGACTCACTGTGATGGATGTTTCTTTGATGGATGTTTCTTTTTTTGTGTGTTTTTGGGGTTGGGTAATTTTAATGCCTATTTAATGCTTTTATTGTTGGACTGTGGGTGACCGAATTTCGTCCAATATTGGATGACAAATAAAGCTATCTTGATCTTGATCTTGATCTTGACATGTACAAACTCCTTACAGACAGCACCGAGAGGGCAGGATCGAACACGGGTCTCTGGAGCTGCAAGGCAGCAGCTCTACCACTGCGCCACTGTGCTGCACTAGTGTAGATGGAGCATCTTGGTCAGTGTTGGTTCACAGACACAAAATGCTGGAGTAACTCAGCAGGTCAGGTAGCATCTCTGGAGAAAATGGATATGGAATGGACAGGGAATTCCTAAGATGGAATGTGCAGGAAGAAACTGCAAATGCTGGCTTGAACCGAAGATAGTTCCGAACTTATGAGAATGTTTCTTCTGTGATCAAAAATGCTTGGACCATCAAGGGGATCTGAAAAATAACCATACAGACCAGAGCTCTGGATTGCAGACGAATGTAGATAATAGACACCAAACACCCACATTGTACCAACTCCCTGAGGCTGCATTGTCCACTGCTCAAGTTTTGGCACAGTAGACAGCAGTAGAGTTGCTGCCTTACAGAACCAGGGACCCGAGTTCGATCCCGACTACGATTGTCCGTACCTAGCTTGTGCACTCTTCTTGTGACCACGTGGGCTTTCTCCGGCAGCTCAGCTTCCTCTAACTATTCCAAAGATGTGCAGGTTTCTAGGTTAATTGGCTTCTGCAGAAATCGTCCCTAGTGTGTCGGATAGAACTAGTGTATGGGGATTGCTGGTCGGTGTGGGCAGGGTGGGCCGAAGGGGCTGTTTCCACGTTGTATCCCGAAAACTGTATATCAGTTCAAAGGAATCAGAATCAGAAAAAGAGAAACTGCAACCTGAATTATTTACACATCAACTGCTGCTTGAGAAACAGAATTGGGAGCACAATTATGTGGTTAGACACCTGCACGAGATAGCCCAGCTGTTGGCGGTTGTGCAGTAGAAAACAGAAACAGAAACAGAAACCAAAAGAAATATTCAAACAACGAATACGAGCAGCTCTTGACCAATGCTTGGTCAGATACAAGAATAGGCAAGGTTTAGAAGGATATGGGCCAAAAGTACGCAGGAGGAACAAGTCTAGGTGGGGGTTCTTGGTCAGAGTGGGCCTGTGTCTGTACTGAATGACTCCAACATTATTCTTCCCTGTTGAATTTGCCACAACAATAAAATTGGCTTCGTGTTTTTTCTTCTCAAAATCTTCCATTTTTTGTATTTGCAAGGATGACATTTTGTGGAGATGTTCCACAGTTTGGACGCTGTGACAGCAGTGCCTGCAAGGGGGGCACGGTGGCGCAGCGGTAGAGTTGCTGCCTTACAGCGAATGCAGCGCCGGAGACTCAGGTTCGATCCTGACTACGGGTGCCATATGTACGGAGTTTGTACGTTTTCCCCGTGACCTGCGTGGGTTTTCTCCGAGATCTTCGGTTTCCTTCCACACTCCAAAGACGTACAGGTTAATTGACTGGGTAAAATGTAAGAATTGTCCCTAGTGTGTGTAGGATAGTGTTAATGTGCGAGGATCGCTGGGCGGCGCGGACTCGGTGGGCCGAAGGGCCTGTTTCCGCGCTGTATCTCTAAATCTAAATCTAAATCATGTAATTGTCACGTTGATGGGTGGAAAATAATGGCAGCTGCCCTGGGAATGAAAGGTTCGACATCATCGAGCACGTGTCGCGCGAGCATCTGCCAGCGAGGCGTGGTGCGCCGGATGTGGGAGAAGGCTGGGTTCTCCCTGGTGACTCCGCAACATCTGTCTGCCACGGCCTGGACCTCCAACGGCAAGGGAAATCGGAGCCAGATCAAAGCGCCGGATATGAAGTTGCACATCAGGAACCCCGTCGAATGCACCACGACTGCTCAAGGGTTTCCGAACCCTGGTTTCACTTCGCCGGCGAATACTCCAGACTTTACACTGGGTTTGCAAATTTTGTGTTTGAGCTTACCCCCTCCCCTTGCATCTGGAGACCCTTCCCGAGCTGCTGCGTGCAGATGTCACAGGCTTTCCTGGGAGAATTTCAGCTGCTTCTCCTGCCAGCGTTCGAGCTTTCCACAACAGATGTTTTGCGCGCTCTCCACTTGATGGACGTGTAGCACTCCCATTACCATCTTCCACTCCCAGAGCCCCCATTACCATCTTCCTTCTGCACCGATGCACAATTTCCAGGGAGATTCCAGCCTCTTCCTCCTTGCAACGCTCGGGCTCACAGTTGCCTCCCCGCCGAGAGAGGGGGACACCGCGGTCTCCTGAACTATTCGAAGGTGGGAAATAAGTCGACCTCGTCAATTTCTTTGGGCTGAAACGAAGCTGTTACCAGAGTCTCGGGGACCATTTTCTTTCAAGGCAGTCTTATTTATTTCAACCTCGGGCTTCAAGTCTTCCGCAAGGCGCGGTGGTGACTGGATTCGGGGAGTTAAGGGCCTGTCCCACTTAGGCGATTCTTTAGGCGACTGCCGGCGACTGTGAAAGTCCTAGCAGATCGCCAACATTTTCATTTACCCGACGACAATGGCCACGACAATGCCGAGTCAGGTCGAGATTACAGCGTCTTCGGAAACATCGCGAAATTCCCACGCTGTCAATGCTTCTCCGGCGTCCTGATGTTCGCTGAAATCACTGACGAGTCGGTAAGTACTTGAGAGTTTTAAACTACAACATCTTGCCCGGGTTACTTGAAAACCAAGCTTCACGGTAACAAGGCATAAACTGGATTGACTTCCAGTTTACGAATAGCAGTATTAAGAAATTTAATTTTAAACGTGGTTAAATGGATTTTTGTGCAGAGTGTGGGCATTCTTTGAAAATGTACGGGAGATGCATATCTGGTTTCTGGGTTGCATATCTGGGTTGGGAGCCTACCTTAAATGTAATGGCTGATGGCCATAAACATCGCGAAAATTTCAAACCGGAAGATTTCTCAGCGACGCGCTGAGATCCACTACAATTTTTGGAAGACTCCTCACGATCACGCCCGCGACACCACGCTAATGGAAGAAGTTTCATTGAAATTGATGTTATATTTTTTAAATTCAGATTTTAAAGTTCAAATCTATCTCCTAGGGAGGGAGGGAGGGAGGGAGGGAGATAGGGGGGTAAGGGGGTGAGTGGGAGGGGGGGAAGGAGAGGGGGGGGGAGGAGAGGGGGAGGAGAGGGGTGAGGAGAGAGGGGGAGGAGAGGGGTGTGAGTGTGAGGAGGGAGGGGGAGGGGGGGCGGGGGGAGGAGAGGGGAGGAGAGGGGGAGGAGAGAGGGGGAGGAGAGGGGGGGAGCAGAGGGGGGAGGAGAGTGGGGGAGGAGAGGGGTGTGAGGTGGAGGGGGTGCGGGGGGAGGAGAGGGGGGAGGAGAGGGGGGGAGGAGAGGGGGGAGGAGAGGGGGGGAGGAGAGGGGGGGAGGAGAGGGGGGAGGAGAGGGGGGGAGGAGAGGGGGGGAGGAGAGGGGGGGAGGAGAGGGGGGGAGGAGAGGGGGGGAGGAGAGGGGGGAGGAGAGGGGGGGAGGAGAGGGGGGGAGGAGAGGGGGGGAGGAGAGGGGGGAGGAGAGGGGGGAGGAGAGGGGGGGAGGAGAGGGGGGGAGGAGAGGGGGGGGAGGGGGAGGAGGGGGGGAGGAGAGGGGGGAGGAGAGGGTGGAGGAGAGGGGGGGAGGAGAGGGGGGGAGGAGAGGGGGGGAGGAGAGGGGGGGAGGAGAGGGGGGGAGGAGAGGGTGCTGCGCCAACGCAGGACAGGTTTGGGCCCTACAATTCCACTTGGTCTAGTCTATTATAAACCCACTGACTCCTACAGCTATTTAGACTACATGTCTTCACCATGCACAAAACCTCTGAATACTGAACTGACCTGGTCATCGAAAACTGCCCTTTTTGCTTTCAATTAAGCCGGCTGAGTTATAATTAGCCTCTTCACCGCAAAGCACCTTGTTCTTTGCATTTTTTCACGGACAGTGGTGTATTAAACACAATTTTACAACAGATTTGCAAGCACTGCCAGGTTTCCAATTGCACAGCGCTATCCGGTCTGTCACTCTGCATTTGGCAAAACGTTTCCCTGGAGAACACCGAGTAAAACTATGCTTCAAAGGAGATATGGACTTTCTGCTTAGCTGTTGAAAGCTCCAGTAATCATTGCTGTATATTAGATGAACGTAATAGCTGTCAGATTGTGAATTTCTTCCCTCTTAAACTGTAGATCTTTCATATCCATTTATCTTTTATTTATGAATCTCTGACTGAATAGAATACTACATTACATGTTGATGTTTCATATGAATCACTTTTATGGCAGGTTTCAAATAATTTTTTATATGTATAATATTTCACCCAGTATCCATCTCTTTACCCACTGCTGAAGATTATGCACCTCATATACTTCAGAATGTCAAGCTATCTGTTTTTAGAGTTTCTCAACGGTTTCCATTAGACTTTACTTTGCTTTAGACTTTAAAGGCACATGGCAGAAATAGGCCCTAAACTCGCCAGTTAAGATCCCCCTTAAATATTTTTCCCTCTCATCTTAAACCTCTGCTCTCAAGTTTTACATTCCACATCCTTGGGCAAAAGACTGTGACTTTCTTCACATAGAAACATAGACACATAGAAAATAGGCGCAGGAGTAGGCCATTCGGCCCTTCGAGCCTGCACCGCCATTCAATATGATCATGGCTGATCATCCAACTCAGTATCCCGTACCTGCCTCCTCTCCACACCCCCTGATCCCTTTAGCCTCAGTCTCTTTCACTCTGGGGAAAATAGACCTAATCCAGGGAAAGTCGGCCCGATTTTCAAGCCAATAGCAGTGACAACCTCTGCCAACTTGAAGTGACTTCAAATAACTTCAATGGTCACTTCAAGTAACTCTTGCTTTCTTTCCCCTCTCTCTCCACTCCTCCCCCTTCCCAGTTCTCCAACCAGTCTTACTGTCTCTGACTACATTTAATCTCCGTCCGCTTTGTTGTTACCCTCTCCCAACTAACAATGATCTAGTCTGGATCTTCCTTGATATTCATTCCCTTTGTCCTGTTTTCACACCTTACACTTCCTCATCTATGTATCTCCCTCTCCCCTGACATCAGTCTGAAGAAGGGTCTCGACCCGAAACGTCGCCCATTCCTTCTCTCCTGAGATGCTGCCTGACCCGCTGAGTTACTCCGGCATTTTGCGAATAAATACCTTCGATTTGTACCAGCATTTGCAGTTATTTTCTTACATTAGTCTGAAGAAGGATCTCGAACCGAAACGTCACCCATTCCCTCTCTCCAGAGCTGCTGCCTGTCCCACTGAGTTACTCCGACATTTTGTGTCTATCTTCTGCCAACTTGAAGTTCTTCACTGCAACAAGGAGGACTTCTGCTTGTATCAAGGGGTAGCTCATTTCCATTTACTTGAGCAGTGGACAATGCAGGCTCGGAGAGTTGGTACAATGTGGGTGTCTCTATGGTGAGGGTGTTGATTAACTGTATTCATCTGCAATCCAGAGCTCTGGTCTGTATGGCTGTTCACATCCCCTCGATGGCCAAAGTATTCTTTAAAATTATCATATCATATATATACAGCCGGAAACAGGCCTTTTCGGCCCTCCAAGTCCGTGCCGCCCAGTGATCCCCGCACACTAACACTATCCTACACCCACTAGGGACAATTTTTTAAAAACAATTGCCCAGCCAATTAACCTACATACCTGTACGTCTTTGGAGTGTGGGAGGAAACCGAAGATCTCGGAGAAAACCCACGCAGGTCACGGGGAGAACGTACAAACTCCTTACAGTGCAGCACCCGTAGTCAGGATCGAACCTGAGTCTCCGGCGCTGCATTCGCTGTAAAGCAGCAACTCTACCGCTGTGCTACCGTGCCGCTACCGTGATCACAGAAGAAACATTCTCATAAGCCCATAAGTTATAGGAGCAGAATTAGGACATTTGGGCCGTCAAGTCTACTCCGCCATTCAATTATGGCTGATCTATCACTCCCTTCTAACCCCATTCTCTTGCCTTCTCCCCATCATCATCGGCGGTCACTCGAAGCGAGTATGACTGTCTGTGCAGGACGCCTGTGCGTGACTTTGTTTAACGTGGGGAGACTGGTGCACAGACAGACAGCCAGCACACGGTCCTTGACAGATCTGGGTCAGGATTCAGTGGCACGGAGTCCAAGACGACCGGGGACCCTTTTCTGCTGCAGCCTTCATCCGCCTTCCCAGCCATTGTGACGTTCCACGAAAGTCAGCCTTCACCCTCCGCCTGTTCCACCGTTGAGGTCTTGGCTGGATTGTTCTTTGTCAGGGACCTCCCCCTCGACCTTACCGCCATGGGTGACCCTACCAGGGGCATAGCTCCAGACGGCATCGCTCTCAGGATCTCAGGACCCACACAAGTTTCTCCACCACGACAAGGTGACAATCCATGGAGAAGAACTTCTCCCCTTAACCTCTGACACCAGTACTAATCAAGTATCTATCTATTCCTGCAATATATATGTTCACTGACTTGGCCTCCGCTGCCGGTCCATGGCAATAAATTCTACAGATTCAACACCCTCTGGCTAAATAAATTCCTCCTCATCTCCTTTGGTCTTAGACTCTCCCACTTGTGGAAACATCCTGTCCACATCTGATAAATAAAGCAGTGTACCAGTGTGCTTCGATGGGGGAATTGCTCCATAACTCAGGCCACTGTGGGTGTCAGGAGGAGTGAGGGAGCGGGCCTTATCAACATCTTCTTGCTGTGTTAACTGGGTTCTGGTCAAGTTTTGGTTCTTGTGCATAAGGAAGGAAGAGTAGAGTTGCACACAGTTTTGGTCTCCTAATCTGAGGAAAGACATTCTTGCCATAGAGGGAGTACAGAGAAGGTTCACCAGATTGATCCCTGGGATGGCAGGACTTTCATATGAAGAAAGACTGGATAGACTCGGCTTGTACTCGCTGGAATTTAGAAGATTGAGGGGGGATCTTATAGAAACGTACAAAATTCTTAAGGGGTTGGACAGGCTAGATGCAGGAAGATTGTTCCCGATGTTGGGGAAGTCCAGAACAAGGGGTCACAGTTTAAGGATAAGGGGGAAGTCTTTTAGGACCGAGATGAGAAAGTTTTTTTTCACACAGAGAGTGGTGAATCTGTGGAATTCTCTGCCACAGAAGGTAGTTGAGGCCAGTTCATTGGCTATATTTAAGAGGGAGTTAGATGTGGCCCTTGTGGCTAAAGGGATCAGGGGGTATGGAGAGAAGGCAGGTACGGGATACTGAGTTGGATGATCAGCCATGATCATATTGAATGGCGGTGCAGGCTCGAAGGGCCGAATGGCCTACTCCTGCACCTATTTTCTATGTTTCTATGTTTCTATGAGACAATGTGGGCTGATAATACGTGATGGCTACCTGCACCCTTACCCATCTGAATCTTGGAGTCTTTCGACTTTGTACTTTAGAGATGCAGCACGGAAACGGGCCCTTCGACCCTCCGAGTCCGCTCCGATCAGCGATCACCCCTTATTACTCGACGCACTCGAGACAACTTACAATTTTACCAAACCCAATAAACCTACAAGCCTGCATGTTTTTGGAGTGTGGGTGGAAACCGGAGCACCCGGAGAAAACCCACGCAGGTCACGGGGAGAACGTAATAACTCCGTACAGACAGCGCCCGTAGTCGGGATCGAACCCGGGTCTCTGGCACAGCAACTCTATCGCTGTGCCACCATGCTGCTCTGAGTGATTGTGGTGAATTGCACAAGGTCTTCAGAGATCTCTGTGTCTGCTGACAGAAGACCATGTGGTGGTTACTCTAGAAATGGCCACCACGCCTTTCCCCCTGATCCACAGGGACAATGAAAGCAACCTCGTAGGGGGCCAGACTGTCGGTGATTGTCACGGATTGCGTGATTGTTCTCTCGTGCAGTGGAGCAACCATTGTGCGAGTGATCGTGTCCCAACATGTCGGTCTACTGGACCTGGCACAGATGGCTCGCTGGGAGTTTGCGTAAGCTGAGAAGTCTAGTTTAGTTTAGAGATACAGCGCGGAAACAGGCCCTTCGGCCCACCGGGTCCGCGCTGACCAGCGATCCTACACGCAATACGGACAATTTACACATTAAACAAGCCAATTAACCTACATACCTGTACATCTTTGGAGCGTGAGAGGAAACGGTAGATCTCGGAGAAAACCCACGCAGTCACGGGGAGAACGTACAAACTCCGTACAGACGGTGCCCGTAGTCGGGATCGAACCCGGGTCTCCCAAGTCAAGTCAAGTTTATTTGTCACATACACATACACGATGTGCAGTGAAATGAAAGTGGCAATGCCTGTAGATTGTGCAAAAAAGGATCACAATTACAACATATAAATTAAAGTTAATACAGAAAAGACAAAATTTAGTCCCTGGAGTTATAATAGTTAACAGTCCTAATGGCCTGTGGGAAGAAACTCCGTCTCATCCTCTCCGTTTACACAGCGTGACAGCGGAGGCGTTTGCCTGATCGTAGCATCTGGAACAGTCCGTTACTGGGGTGGCAGGGGTCCCTCATAATCTTACTTGCTCTGGATCTGCACCTCCTGATGTGTAGGTCCCGCAGGGGGGCGAGTGTAGTTCCCATGGTGCGTTCTGACGAACGCACTACTCTCTGCAGGGCCATCCTGTCCTGGGCAGAGCTGTTCCCAAACCAGACTGTGATGTTGCCGGACAGGATGCTCTCTACAGCCCCAGAGTAGAAGCATTGAAGGATCCTCAGCGACACTCTGAATTTCCTCAGCTGTCTAAGGTGGTAAAGGCGCTGCTTTGCCTTACCCACCAGTGCGGCAATGTGCGTTGCCCATGTCAGATCCTCTGCGATGCGGACTCCCAAGTATTTAAAACTGCTCACCCTATCCACAGTAGACCCATTTATCTCCAGTGGCGTGTACGTCCTTGGATGTTGAGCCCTTCTAAAGTCCACAATCAGCTCCTTAGTTTTAGTGACATTCAAGAGGAGGCTATTGTCCTGACACCAGAGTGCCAGATCAGCCACCTCCTCCCGGTAGGCCTTCTCATCGTTGTTGGAGATCCGGCCCACCACCACAGTGTCATCAGCAAACTTGATGATGGAGTTTGAGCTGCACCTGGCCACACAGTCATGTGTGTACAGGGAGTACCGTAGGGGACTAAGGACACAACCTTGGGGGGATCCTATGTTCAGGGTGAGGGAGCTAGATGTGTGTTCCCCCATCCTGACCACTTGGGGCCTGGCAGTGAGAAAGTCCAGGACCCAGGCACACAGAGGGGTGCTAAGCCCCAGTTCCAGCAGCTTCTCAGCCAGTCTGGTGGGGACTATGGTATTGAAAGCTGAACTAAAGTCAATGAACAACATCCTCACATAGCTCCCCCTTCTGGCTGTCCAGATGAGAGAGAGCGGTGTGCAGAACCTGGGAGACCGCATCATCCGTGGACCTGTTCGGACGGTATGCGAACTGTAGTGGGTCCATGTTGCGAGGAAGGAGGGCTGTGAGGCAGCAACTCTACTGCTGCGCCACCAGGCCGTGAAGTGGATGTGAGTTTTGAGGTATTGGTAATGTGTCAGCTTTGGTGGCATGTCTCAGTAATTGGGAAGTCCTGATTGATAGATGTGTTCGTAAGGTGGGTGATTAGGATGCGATGCGTGGAGCAGCATGTTGCAGCTGTTGAGAGATGAGATTTACTAATGGCTTCACTGACCTTGACTCCTCGTACAAGGTCACTAGACATTTTCTTGCACAGCATCCTTCTTGTAGATTTACTCTATTGGGACATTTATCCCACCTCAGTTTAGTTTAGCTTATTGTCACGTGTACCGAGGTATGATGAAAAGCTTCTGTTGCATGCTAACGAGTCAGCAGAAAGACAATACATGATTACTTGTAGACTTACTTCGCTGCTCTAGATGTCACCTGCACCTCCTCCAACCTCATCTATTGCATCCGCTGCTCCAGATGTCAACTTATTTACATCGGCGAAACCAAGCGCAGGCTCGGCGATCGCTTCGCTGAACACCTGCGCTCGGTCCGCATTAACCAAACTGATCTCCCGGTGGCCGAGCACTTCAACTCCCCCTCCCATTCCCAGTCTGACCTTTCTGCCATGGGCCTCCTCCAGTGCCATAGTGAGGCCCACCGGAAATTGGAGGAACAGCACCTCATATTTCGCCTGGGCAGTTTGCAGCCCAGTGGTATGAACATCGACTTCTCCAACTTTAGATAGTTCCTCTGTCCCTCCCTTCCCGTCCTCCTTCCCAGATCTCCCTCTATCTTCCTGTCTCCACCTATATCCTTCCTTTGTCCAGCCCCCCCTGACATCAGTCTGAAGAAGGGTCTCGACCCGAAACGTCACCCATTCCTTCTCTCCCGAGATGCTGCCTGACCTGCTGAGTTACTCCAGCATTTTGTGAATAACATGATTACTTGTATTTCATTCTAGACATGGATAGTTTCTTGAGCCCATGGATACGGAGCATATAGACTGGGATATCCAGAACACCACTGGAAAATATGCATCTTCCGTCTGCTCAGTCCTACTGTGGCTTCCAGCTTTGATCTTCGAATTCAAGTCAAGTCAAGTCAAGTTTATTTGTCACATACACAAACAAGATGTGCAGTGAAATGAAAGGTTACCCATAGTCCAGCAATAGAGCAATAAAAATAAACATTTTCACACCCAATCACAACCAACACAGAACAAAATTCCCGGAATGGCGGGACTGTCGTATGTTGAAAGACTGGAATTTGGAAGGATGAGAGGAGATCTTATCGAAACGTATAAGATTATTAAGGGGTTGGACACGTTAGAGGCAGGAAACATGTTCCCAATGTTGGGGGAGTCCAGAACAAGGGGCCACAGTTTTATGAATAAGGGGTAGGCCATTTAGAACGGAGACGAGGAAAAACTTTTTCAGTCAGAGAGTTGTGAATCTGTGGAATTCTCTGCCTCAGAAGGCAGTAGAGGCCAATTCTCTGAATGAATTCAAGAGAGAGCTGGATAGAGCTCTTAAGGATAGTGGAGTCAGGGGGTATGGCGAGAAGGCAGGAACGGGGTACTGATTGAGAATGATCAGCCATGATCACATTGAATGGTGGTGCTGGCTCGAAGGGCCGATTAGCCTCCTCCTGCACCTATTGTCTATTGTCTATTGTCTATTGTCAGGTTCGAACCAGGGTCTCTGATGCTGTGAGGCTCCACTGTGCCACTATGAAGAAGGCATAGCTAGGGTAGACAGTCACGACCTTTGCCCCTGGGTAGAAATGACCAACATTAGAGGGCACAACTATATGGTGAGAGGGGGAATGTTTCATGGAGATGTGTCGCGGCAAGTTTTTGTTTAACACAGAGGATGGTGAGTGCCTAGAACGCTTGCCAGGGGTGGTGGTGGAGGGTAGATACGATAGTGGCGTTCAAGAGGCTTTCAGATAGGCACATGTAAGTGCGGGTATTAGAGGGATGTGGATCAAGTGGAGGCAGTTTAACTTAGCGTCATGTTCAACAAAAAACATTGTGAGCCAAAAGTTCCTGTGAGGTTACGGTTTTGATGTTGATGTTCAGTGGGTGGACCCTATGCACAGAGATGCTCTCTAGTCCTCTCCACCTCATCCATCAATATAAGGTCATATGGTCATACGTTATAGGAGCAGAATTGGGCCATTCGACCCGTCAGGTATACTCTGCCGTTCAATCATGGCTGTTCGATCTCCCCCTCCTGACCCCATTCTCCTGCCTTCTCCCCGTAGCCCCTGACACCCGGGCTAATCAAGAATTTGAAGAAGGGTCGCTACCCGAAACGTCACCCATTCCTTCTCTCCAGAGATGCTGCCTGTCCCGCTGATTTACTCCAACATTTTGTGCCTATCTTCGGTTTAAACCAGCATTTGCAGTTCTTTCCCACACAGGAATCTGTCTTTCTCTGCATTTAAAAATATATTTGAATGCATTTCTCTCAAATCGCTTCTAGAATGCTTCCCCAAGCCCATGGAATGATTCTCCAGTACATGTGATGGGCAAAATAGGTGTGGGACTCCTTGAGGTGTGTTATGGCTAACTTCACCAATTAGCTTCAGCCGGTTTCAGAAGGCAGGCACCGCAGAGTAAATCCCATCCTGTTGATTCATGCTAATAAACAAGAGGAGTGCTGCAATCACAATGTTGGAAAAGAAGAGTTCAAATCTTATTTGCAATCTACACTCGGTCAGGCAGATCTGCATTTATCAAGCCTGCTTTCTAACATAACCTAATTGAGGTTCTCAATAACCACGCCACTAAATAATAAACTAAGGCTGGATATAATGATCCATCTGCATCGATGTGAACAGGTGAAGGTTAATCGCACTGCAAAAGCTTGAAATCCATTATTTTGAAAATAATGAATTTCTAGGCCACTTTCATTTATTAACTCACTAGGCCAAGTGGACCCGTTGGGCCCATTCCTCGTAGAGGGGGGACAGGGAAGGGGACAGAGTGCATCTCACCTCGGCCCCATGGCGCCAGCACTGCGGTCAGAGCGAGCCATGGACCCAAAGCCTCTCCTGTATTGGTCTAGCACCCTCACCCCCCCTCACTCAATGCCTCTTATCCCCCCTCCTGCCCCCCCACCCACCCACCCACTCCATTCCACCCTACCCCACCCCCACTCCCATCCCCCAACCCTACTCCCTCCTCCCCTCCCCAAGTACCCCCTCCCCTTTCCCCACCCCCTCTCCCCCATCCCCACTCCCCCTCCCCCCATGTCCACTCCCCTCCGTGGAGCCGTTGGCAGCGAAAGCCACTGTTGCCCCGTGCGTGCAGCGCTGATCGGCGGCGAGCGGCGGATGGGTCCCGGAGGGAGCTGGGACTACGCCTCCCGGAGGGCAGTGCGGCGGCGGGAGGCGCGCTCAAGATGACCGAGCGGGAGGAGGAGGAGAAGAAGGACAGCGGCCGCCATATTGTGGAGTCGTCAACGACGACGACGGTTGAAGCGGGCGCTAGAGGAGGAGGAGGAGAAGAAGCCGCCCAGTGGGGGTTGTATTCCGGTGGTGGTGGTGGTGCGGATATGATAGAGGCATTAGGAAAGACACTTGGATTTGCAGGGAATGGGTGGGGGTGAAGGATCATGTGCGGGCAGCTTGACAACATGTCCAGCACGGATGTTATGGACTGACGGACCTGTCGCTGACCCATATTGCTCTACGTTCTATGTTAGTCACAAGTTTGCACGTTCACAAGTCATAGGAGTAGAATTAGTCCACTCCGCCATTGAGTCATGGCTCCTAATCCCATTTTCCTGGCTTCTCCCCATAACCCTTGACCCCCGTTCTAAACAAGAACCTGTCCATCTCTGCCTTAAAAATATCCACTGACTTGGCGTCCACAGCCCTCTGTGGCAATGAGTTCCACATATTAACTAACCTATGACTAGGGAAGTTCCTCCTCACCTCCTTTTTTAAAAGAGCTCCCTTTAATTCTGAGGCTATGACCTCTGGTCCAAGACTCCCCCACCAGATCCTCTCCACATCCACCCTATCTGTGCCTTTCATTATTCCGTAAGTTTCAATGCGGTTTCCCGCTCAACCTTCTGAACTCCAGGGGGTAGAGCGCCGATATCTGGTGCTCAATCCGCACTGCAAACCTTGCCCACCCGATGGAATCTGTTCTCCTCTGTTCGAATGGAGTGTAAACAGGTGAGTGCTGGAAGGACTCATTGCGATTCTCAAAGCATTCCACAAAAACTCCGTGGTGAAACCGGCCTGCTTCAGCGGCTGACTCGTCAGTTTGTGTTGGTTTTACAAAACGCAAGCCGCAGCCGAGGTATTTAAACGACTCCTCTCCTCCATGCTGGCTAGTTGCTGGTTTATCATTTTAGGACTGCTGGTTTCAGAGGGCTTGAGGGCTTTTTGCTTATAACATATAACATATAACAACTACAGCATGGAAACAGGCCTGTCCGGCCCTACCAGTCCACGCCGACCATTCTCCCTGACCTAGTCTCATCTACCTGCACTCAGACCATAACCCTCCAATCCCCTCCTATCCATATACCTATCCAATTTACTCTTAAATAATAAAATCGAGCCAGCCTCCACCACTTCCACCGGAAGTCCATTCCATACAGCCACAACCCTCTGAGTAAAGAAGTTCCCCCTCATGTTACCCCTAAACCTTTGTCCCTCAATTCTGAAGCTATGTCCCCTTGTTGGAATCTTCCCCACTCTCAAAGGGAAAAGCCTACCCACGTCAACTCTGTCCGTCCCTCTCAAAATTTTAAAAACCTCTATCAAGTCCCCCCTCAACCTTCTACGCTCCAAAGAATAAAGACCCAACCTGTTCAACCTCTCTCTGTAGCCTAAGTGCTGAAACCCAGGCAACATTCTAGTAAATCTCCTCTGTACCCTCTCCATTTTGTCGACATCCTTCCTATAATTTGGCGACCAGAACTGCACACCATACTCCAGATTCGGCCTCACCAATGCCCTGTACAATTTCAACATTACATCCCAACTTCTATACTCGATGCTCTGATTTATAAAGGCAAGCATACCAAACGCCTTCTTCACCACCCTATCCACATGAGATTCCACCTTCAGGGAACAATGCACAGTTATTCCCAGATCCCTCTGTTCCACTGCATTCCTCAATTCCCTACCATTTACCCTGTACGTCCTATTTTGATTTGTCCTACCAAAATGCAGCACCTCACACTTATCAGCATTAAACTCCATCTGCCATCTTTCAGCCCACCCTTCCAAAAGGCCCAAGTCTCTCTGTAGACTTTGAAAATCTACCTCACTATCAACTACTCCACCTATCTTAGTATCATCTGCATATTTACTAATCCAATTTGCCACACCATCATCCAGATCATTAATGTAAATGACAAACAACAGTGGACCCAACACAGATCCTTGGGGCACTCCACTAGACACTGGCCTCCAACCTGACATACAATTGTCAACCGTTACCCTCTGGTATCTCCCATTCAGCCATTGTTGAATCCATCTTGCAACCTCACTATTAATACCCAACGATTTAACCTTCTTAATCAACCTTCCATGTGGAACCTTGTCAAATGCCTTACTGAAGTCCATATAGACAACATCCACAGCCTTGCCCTTATCAATTTCCCTGGTAACCTCTTCAAAAAATTCAAGAAGATTAGTCAAACATGACCTTCCAGGCACAAATCCATGTTGACTGTTTCTAATCAGGCCTTGATTATCCAAATAATTATATATATTGTCCCTAAGTATCTTTTCCATTAATTTTCACACCACAGACGTCAAACTAATAGGTCTATAACTGCTAGGTTTACTTTTAGAACCTTTTTTAAACAACGGCACAACATGCGCAATGCGCCAATCTTCCGGCACCATCCCCGTTTCTAATGACGTTTGAAATATTTCCGTCATAGCCCCTGCTATTTCTGCACTAACTTCCCTCAATGTCCTAGGGAATATCCTATCAGGACCTGGAGACTTATCCACTTTTATATTCTTCAAAAGTGTCCGTACCTCCTCTTCTTTAATCCTCCTAATTTCCATCACTACTCTACTTGTTTCGCTTACCTCACATAATTCAATATCCTTCTCCTCGGTAAATACCGAAGAAAAGAAATTGTTTAATATCTCCCCCATTTCTTCCGGTCCTTGATTGTGCTGGTGGCCTTGCCAAGGCAGTGGGAAGTGTACACTGAGTCCATGGAAGGGAGGTTGGTTTGCGTGATGGTCTTGAAGGTGGTTTGAGATGCATCGTCAACCAGCATGATGGAGAGTGGGATCAATGAAGTGAAAGAAGAAGGGGAGGGCATTGTACAGTGGACCATACCTTATAGAGTGATAAAGCACTCTAACAGGCCCTTCAGCCCATCATGAACCATCCATTCACACAGATCATATGAACCATCCTCTTACCAGCTAGAGAGTGGTCCTGACCTCCCATCTACCAGCAGGGGAAAAGAAAAGACATCCAGACGGCAGGGAAGAGAAAAGACATTCTGGCCTTCCATCACAGTGAGGAGGGGACTGGAGGAGACTCACTGTGATGGATGTTTCTTTTTTTTGTTTGGTGTTGGTTTGTGATTGTGTGTGTTATCGCTTATTTTCTACTTAGGGTTCCTGAGGGCTTTTTGCTTTTTTTTCTGCTTCTTTTTTCTGATTTCTTCAAACAGGTTTTGACTTCCTCTTTTTTTTCCCCAGTACATTTTAGTTTAGTTTAGTTTAGTTGAGTTTAGTTTTATTATTGAGGATTGACACGAAATGCTGGTGCAACTCAGCGGGCCAGGCAGCATCTCTGGAGAGAAGGAATGGAAGAGGTTTCTTGTTGAGACCCTTATTCAGACTTTTATTATTGTCACGTGGACTGAGATACAGTGATAAGCTTTTGTTGCGTGGTATCCAGTCCAAGAAAAGACCAATCAAGCCGTCCACATTAAACAGAGAAAGGATAAAGGGTGCAATATTCAGTGCAAGGTAAGTTCCGATTAAAGATAGTTCGAAGGTCTCCAGAATCAGAATCAGAATAGCCTTTATTGCCATCCAAAAAAACAAGTCTTTTGGATGAAATCCCATTACCCACAGTCCAACAATAAGAGCAATAAAAATAAGCAATAACACACGCAATCACAAACCAACACCAAACAAAAAAAAGAAACATCCATCACAGTGAGTCTCCTCCAGTCCCCTCCTCACTGTGATGGAAGGCCAGAATGTCTTTTCTCTTCCCCTGCCGTCTGGATGTCTTTTCTCTTCCCCTGCCGTCTGGATGTCTTTTCTTTTCCCCTGCTGGTAGATGGGAGGTCAGGACCACTCTCTAGCTGGTAAGAGGATGGTTCAGTTGCCTGATAACAGCTGGGAGGAAATTGTCCCTAAATCTCGAGGATGTGTTTTCAAACGTCTGTACCTCTTGCCTGATGGGAGAAGGGAGAAAAGGGAGTGACCGAGGTGAGACTGGTCCTTGATTGTGCTGGTGGCCTTGCCAAGGCAGTGGGAAGTGTACTCTGAGTCAATGGAAGGGAGGTTGGTTTGCGTGATGGTCTTGAAGGTGGTTTGAGATGCATCGTCAACCAGCATGATGGAGAGTGGGATCAATGAAGTGAAAGAAGAAGGGGAGGGCATTGTACAGTGGACCATACCTTATAGAGTGATAAAGCACTCTAACAGGCCCTTCAGCCCATCATCAACCACCCATTCACACAGATCATACATTCATAAGATCAAAAGTGATAGGAGGAGAAGTAGGCCAATCGGCCCATCATCTACTCCGCCATTTAATCATGGCTGATCTATCTCCCCCTCCTAACTCCGTTCTTCTGCCTTCTACCCATAACCTCTGACACCTGTACTAATCAGAAATCTATCTATCTTTGCCTTAAATAGATCCACTGACTTGGCCTCCACAGCCTTCTGTGGCAACGAATTCCACCACCCTCTGACTAAAGAAATTCCGACCTTATCTCCTTTCAAAAAGAACGTCCTTTAATTCTGAGGCTCTGACCTCTAGTCCTGGACTCTCCCACTAGTGGAAACGTCCTCTCCACATCCACTCTCTCTAAGCCTTTCACTATTCTGTTTATGTTTCAATAAAGTCCCCCCTCATTCTTCTAAACTCCAGCGAGTACAGGCCCAGTGCCTTCAGACGCTCATCATATGTTAACCCACTCATTCCTGGGATCATTCTTGTAAACCTTCTCTGGACCCTCTCCAGAGCCAGCACATCCTTCCACAGATATGGGGCCCAAAATTGGTCACAATATTCCAAATGCGGCCTGACCAGCACCTTATAGAGCCTCATGGAACATTAATCCACATTTAAACATAGAAAATAGGTGCAGGAGGAGGCCATTCGGCCCTTCGAGCCAGCACCGCCATTCATTGTGATCATGGCTGACCATCCCCAATCAATAACCCGTGCCTGCCTTCTCCCCATATCCCTTGATTCCACTAGCCCCTAGAGCTCTGTCTAACTCTCTCTTAAATCCATCCAGTGATTTGGCCTCCACTGCCCTCTGTGGCAGAGAATTCCACAAATTCACAACTCTCTGGGTGAAAAAGTTTTTTCTCACCTCAGTTTTAAATGGCCTCCCCTTTATTCTAAGACTTTGGCCCCTGGTTCTGACTCGCCCAACATTGGGAACATTTTTTGCTGCATCTAGCTTGTCCAGTCCTTTTATAATTTTATATGTTTCTATAAGATCCCCTCTCATCCTTCTAAAACCCCCTCTCATCCTTCTAATTCTTATTCTCATTATTAAGAATAATAATACGAATAATTCTTATTCTCATTTCTTATTCTCATTAACTCACCTTAGTCTCTGCCACTCGCTTGTGTACTGGGACCTACAATACTGCCTCTGAGGGAAAGCAACATTGGTGGACTGCCAAAGATAGACATAGAAAGCTGGAGTAACTCAGCGGGTCACACAACATCTCTGGCTTCCTTCCTACATATTGGTGGAATGTCAGATCATTAAGAAGAAGAATCCAAGAAATAGATGTAGTAATAGTTTTTTTTAGCTCCCGAAGTTTTTAGATTTTTTTTTATATTTAGAGATACAGCGCAGAAACAGGCCCTTCGGCCCACCGGGTCCGCGCCGCCCAGCGATCCCCGCACATTAACACTAATGCTAAACCCACTAGGGACAATTTTTACATTTACCCAGCCAATTAACCTACATACCTGTACGTCTTTGGAGTGTGGGAGGAAACCGAAGATCTCGGAGAAAACCCACGCAGGTCAAGGGGAGAACGTACAAACTCCATACAGACGGCGCCCGTAGTCAGGATCGAACCTGAGTCTCCGGCGCTGCATTCGCTGTAAGGCAGTAACTCTACCGCTGCGCCACCGTGCCACCCATTCAACAACATTGAGGCTGATTCTGTGGCTCAAATCAACTTTCTTTCCTGTTCCCAACATCTTCCATATTTTACGTAAGAAGGAACTGCAGATGCTGGTTTATATCAAAGATAGACACTCAGTGGGACAGGCAGCATATATCAAAGGTAGACACTGGAGTAACTCAGTGGGACAGGCAGCATCTCTGGAGAGAAGGAATGGGTGACGTTTCGGGTCGAGACCCTTCTTGAGACCTTTACGTCTTTTATGTTGGCCAATAAACCACAAAGCTGGAGTAACTCATCTTTGGGATGTGGGAGGGAACTGGAAGACCTTGGAGGAAACCTACGTGATGGAGAAGCAGTCTCAAGTAGTAGAGGCCACATCTTGGAGAAATGGTATACACTCGCCACAGAACATTGGCTTCAAACATACCTGGAAGATCTTCCACTGTCTTCCCAACCTTCCTTCTTTGCCATTTCTTATTGTTCCATGTGTAAAATCAGGGGTTCATCAGCGTTCTTGCAAATTGATCTCGAGAGCACAATTCCAATCATTCAGTTAAAGTTGTGGGATGTGGGAGGGAACTGGAGGTCCGGGAGGAAACCTACGTAAATAATGATCCAAACTCCGCACAGACAGCGGCAGTGGTCAAGATTCAGATTTTTTTTTAGATTTTTAGATTTAGAGATACAGCGCAGAAACAGGCCCTTCGGCCCACCGGGTCCGCGCCGCCCAGCGATCCCCGCACATTAACACCATCCTACACCCACTAGGGACAAATTTTACATTTGCCCAGCCAATTAACCTAGAAACCTGTGCGTCCTTGGAGTGTGGGAGGAAACCGAAGATCTCGGAGAAAACCCACGCAGGTCACGGGGAGAACGTACAAACTCTGTACAGACAGCGCCCGTAGTCAGGATCGAACCTGAGTCTCCGGCGCTGCATTCGCTGTAAGGCAGCAACTCTACCGCTGCGCCACCGTGCCGCTGGCTCTCTGGTTGAGCCGCTCTACCAGCTGTGCCACTGCGCTGCCACTATGGGGCAACTTTGTCACTCAGAGGGTGGTGGGTGTATGGAACGAGCTGCTAGTGAAAGTAGTTGAGGCAAGGACTACAACAGCATTTAAAAGGCACTTGAACAGATACGTGGATAGGAAATGCTTCAAGGGATATGGGCCAAACACAGGCTAATGGGTCCAGCTTAGATGGGGCATCTAAGCATCTGATCGGGGCATCTAAGCATGGGGCATCTTGTCGGCATGGACAAGTTGTGCCGAAGGGCCTGTTTTGTGTGGTATGACGCTATAACTCTAAAATGGTATTCGAAACTACGTATAAATTGGTATTTTTTATTTGATGCGTCAAATCAACAAACCTTATCTTACCTATTAGGTATGATTTTTAAAAAGGGAGCAGTGAAGGCAATTTGGTGGAAAATTGTTCACCACTATTTATTGGGGTACTTTATAATAAAATCCACCTGAAACCTTGAGTTGATTCTTGGTGACCCTTCTGCAGTTTTTCTACCTCCTTGGAGACTCTTTAAGCACATGGTTAGGAATAGTTAGAAGTAAAATATATTTCCCCCAGGAGTCATTTTATGACAATCGGGCAGAAAGGGTAAAAAAAAAAAATTAAAATTTGGAATGGCCTAATGAAAAGACAAATAAAAATGAGCCCATTATTTTTATCCAGTAACTACAGACTTATGGATCCCATTACTGTGGCTGTAAGCCACTATTAGCGGAGGAAGCTAATGCACTCACTGCTCATGCAGCCACCAGGCTGCTCCACTGAATTTTAATTGCTTTCGAGAAAGTGTTTGTTATTTTCAATTGGAAATTAGCAGACATTCAGATAACAGTAATCTGTAAAATGGCTGTTCATAAATTTGCCTTTTAACAAAGTGGGGAGTCATCATGCTGCTCTTTAAAATCATTAACACCAAGTATTACAGAAGAATCCACATAGTGCTCGTTGGATAATGGGCAACATTACTGACGGGCGCTATTTTTGGAGAGATGAATTGCAGAGGGATCTCTTTGATTTGTACCGTCCTTGCATGCTAATTCTGGAGACGCACAGAAACCGCGTGTCCATGAAGGAGCTTTGTAAATGGGATTATATCTGGAACACATTGATTGGGGTCACGTAGCTGTGTAGATTGTCGACTTACCGCTGTTAATGCTCACTTTAGTGTAAGAGTCTGCCTTCACCGCAGCAGATTACTATTTTGCCATTTGTTGTCTAAGAATTGGAATATAATCCAGTGATTGTGTGCATTTGAGCAAGTCGAATGGACGACACTTTGCGATCTTTATGAGATGGGTAGAATGCGGTTATGACTTCATAATTTATTACGTGTGGATCCTTGCTTTTGTGCCTTGTACAATGATAGAGCCGCTGTACGGTGGGAACAAGGTGATAAGCGGGATTGAAGTATAAATCAATGCAAGGAAGGTGTAATCGTGTCGCTCGTCTTTATCACTTGAAGAATAATACATAGATGTAGCAATGTACAGGGGAGCGAGGTTTGTCTCAGCCTCGGAGTCTGAAGGTTACACATCCCGCGACCTGCTGCAATGACTTGAATTCAAAAGCTGAGCTAATATTCCACTGAGGGATTGTTATGATAGTTTTCTCAGGAACATCGGAGGCTGAGGGGAGACCCGAAAGAAATGTATAAAATATTGAGAGACGTAGGTAGGGTAGATCGGAAAACCTTTATTCCAGGGTGGAATCGTCAACGACGAAAGGGCATAGCTTTAAGGTGGGAGAGGCAAAGTTTAAAGGTGACTAGACCAAGTGGACCCGTTGGGCCCACAATGGGTTGCCATGGTGATGTGGGGAAAATCACACTTTTTTTCTTTAAAATAAATGGCTTTCTAAAAATAATAAAATAAATCTCAATGAAAATTGCAATTTTTCTTTACAATGGTGTTTTTTTCTGCATTGGTCTAGCACCCTCCCCTCCCCTCTCCTTCCCTCCCTCACCCCCCTTCTTCCCCACCTACTCCCCCCTTCCCCTCCCACCCCCCAGTCACCCACACCATCCCCCCTTATCCCCCCCCCTTCATTCTTAGGGGCTCTCCGGCGGCGCCGCCATTCCCGCCCGTCGGGTTTCCATGGTGACGTGGAACATGGAGGTATTACTGGGCATGGGTGGCTGACGGGCACAGCAAGTGGAAAAGGGATTTATTAAAGTTTAAAATGTGAATAACAAAATATAACAATTTGAACGTTAATAGGAATTCTTGATGCAGTAATTTTCAACATCAGAATAATTTCACCTTTTCACAACAGAAAGGAGTTGGCGAAAATCGCCACAACAAAAGGTAAGTGCCGCCAAAAGGCTCATCGTTCTTTTTGCATAGATCTCGAAGAGTTCTGTCCACCGCTTCAAAGCTCTCCCTCCTAATTATCGGGCACTCATCCCAAACAATCAGTGTCACACTCCTGATCAAATAAACCATGTTGGAGTTCTTCTCAATGTTGCACATTGTATTATCGGTCACTTCGATGGGTATCTTGAATCGAGAATGTGCAGTTCTTCCATCAGGCATCAATGCGGGCAGTTGGAACTAGTGTAGCTGGGACATGTTGGCCAGTGTGGGCAATTGAGGCCGAAGGGCCTGCTTCCACGCTGTATCACTCTATGACTCTATAATGCCTGGGGAGATACATTCATTGGGTTCATTCAAATCACAGAGAATAGATTTCTAAACATTAGGGAATCATCAATAATGCTGTAAAATGCGTTGAATGAATGGCAGAAAGTGTTCAATGGCAAATTACTCTTTTGTCTTGCGTTCTTCTGTTAGCACATCGCGATGTCCTTCAGGTTCTTTATCCTGTCCTTTATTGCAGAATCCTCTGTCATGAATGAATGAATGAATGAATGAATAAGTTTATTGGCCAAGTATGTGCATATACAAGGAATGTGCCTTGGTGCTCCGCTCACAAATGACAACACAAACATACAGTTAACAATTAAGAATAAAGCACAAAACACATCAAAACAATAAGGATACAACATTACGGTCTAAACATGTGGGTGAAAATAAACCAGAGCAAAAAAGAGACTACAGACTTTGGTTATTGAGTAGAACTATTACTTGTGGAAAAAAGCCGTTTTTATGTCTGGCTGTGGCTTCTTTGACAATCCGGAGTCGCCTTCCAGAGGGAAGTGCTTCAAAACATTTGTGGCCAGGGTGAGAGGGGTCAGAGATGATCTTGCCCGCTCACTTCCTGGCCCTTGCAGTGTACAGTTTGTCAATGGGGGGAAGGTTGCAGCCAACAACCTTCTCAGCTGTGCGAACGATCCGTTGCAGCCTCCGGATGTCGTGCTTGGTGGCTGAACCAAACCAGACCATGATGGAGAAGGTGAGGACAGACTCAATGATAGCAGTGTAGAATTTGACAATCATTGCCTGTGGCAGATTGTGTTTCCTCAGTCATGATAAGGAATGAGCGATTTGGAAGTGTTTTTCGTGTTGATTGGTTTGTGAAATGTAGTGATCATTACAACTCCATTTTGAATATTGTATGTCTTTACTTTTTACTAAAGGGGATATTTCAGAAATTCGAATCTATCAAATGGAAAGTTGTGAGAATGCCCTTCATTAGACTTTGTTAAGACAAGATTCATAGCGAGGGGATTTGAGTATAGGAGCAGGGAGGTTCTGCTGCTGTTGTACAGGGCATTGGTGAGACCACACCTGGAATATTGCGTACAGTTTTGGTCTCCTAATCTGAGGAAAGACATTCTTGCCATAGAGGGAGTACAGAGAAGGTTCACCAGATTGATTCCTGGGATGGCAGGACTTTCATATGAAGAAAGGTTGGATAGACTCGGCTTGTACTCGCTGGAATTTAGAAGATTGAGGGGGGATCTTATAGAAACTTACAAAATTCTTAAGGGGTTGGACAGGCTAGATACAGGAAGATTGTTCCCGATGTTGGGGAAGTCCAGAACAAGGGGTCACAGTTTAAGGATAAGGGGGGTCTTTTAGGACCGAGATGAGAAAGTTTTTTTTCACACAGAAAGTGGTGAATCTGTGGAATTCTCTGCCACAGAAGGTAGTTGAGGCCAGTTCATTGGCTATATTTAAGAGGGAGTTAGATGTGGCCCTTGTGGCTAAGGGGATCAGGGGGTATGGAGAGAAGGCAGGTATGGAATACTGAGTTGGATGATCAGCCATGATCATATTGAATGGCGGTGCAGGCTCGAAGGGCCGAATGGCCTACTCCTGTACCTATTTTCTATGTTTCTATGTTTCTAAGATGGAATTTTGTGCAGTGTGATAATGGTCAAGCCATCATAGATATCTGTTTTTGCACAAACAGCTCCTGCAGTTTCGGGAACTAATATAAATAATTGTCAGTTTTATAGGTTTCACATTTTGATGTTCGTGATGAACGCTGAAAAAATATCAGAAGTACAGGGCTAGAAATTCTCAACAAATTTTGCAGCTGGCGTTGACCTTTGATAGGAAATATTGCATTAACGTACTACAATCTATTTTACATTTGTGTCAAATCTATTCTTTTGTAAAACGGGGTGCCATGGTGGTGCAACACGGTGGTGCAGCGGTAGAATTGCTGCCTTACAGTGCCAGAGTACCTGTGTTCAGTCCTGCTTACGGGTGCTGTGTGTACAGAGTTTTTCTCTCTGAACACGTGGGTTTTCTCAGGGTGCTCTGGTTTTCTCCCACACTCCATAGTCGTATGTGTTTGAAGGTTAATTGGTTTCAGTTTATGTTTATGTATGTGCTGTTATGTTTTGTGTGCCATTGTATGTTCGTTCTTAGGACCTGAACTGATGGACAGCACTTTGGTCAACGTGGGTTGTTTTTAAATGTGCTATACAAATAAAATTGACTTGACAGTAAAATTGTGCGTTTTTCGTAGTGCTAGTGTAGAAACATAGAAACATAGAAAATAGGTTTATTCACAAAATGCTGGAGTAACTCAGCAGGTCAGGCAGCATCTCGGGAGAGAAGGAATGGGTGACGTTTCGGGTCGAGACCCTTCTTCAGACTGATGTCGGGGGTGGGACAAAGGAAGGATATAGGTGGAGACAGGAAGATAGAGGGAGATCTGGGAAGGAGGAGGGGAAGGGAGGGACAGAGGAGCTATCTGAAGTTGGAGAAGTCAACGTTCATACCACCGGGCCGCAAACTGCCCAGGCGAAATATGAGGTGCTGCTCCTCCAATTTCCGGCGGGCCTCACTATGGCACTGGAGGAGGCCCATGACAGAGAGGTCAGACTGGGAATGGGAGGGGGAGTTGAAGTGCTGGGCCACCGGGAGATCAGTGGCGTTAATGCGGACCGAGCGCAGGTGTTCAGCGAAGCGATCGCCGAGCCTGCGCTTGGTTTCGCCGATATAGATGAGTTGACATCTAGAGCAGCGGATGCAATAGATGAGGTTGGAGGAGGTGCAGGTGAACCTCTGTCTCACCTGGAAAGAATGTTTGGGTCCTTTGATGGAGTTGAGGGGGGAGGTAAAGGGACAGGTGTTGCATCTCGTGCGGTTGCAGGGGAAAGTGCCCGGGGTTAGGGTGGTTTGGGTAGGAAGGGACGAGTGGACCAGGGAGTTGCGGAGGGAACGGTCTCTGCGGAATGCAGAGAGGGGAGGGGATGGGAAGATATGGCCAGTGGTGGGGTCCTGTTGTAGGTGACGGAAATGTTGGTGGATGATATGTTGGATCCGCTGGCTGGTGGGGTGGAAGGTGAGAACGAGGGGGATCCTGTCCTTGGTGCGAGTGGGGGGATGGGGAGCAAGAGCGGAGCTGCGGGATGTAGAAGAGACTCTAGTGAGAGCCTCATCTATAATGGAGGAGGGGAAGCCCCGTTTTCTGAAAAACGAGGACATCTCGGAAGCCCTAGTCTGAAACACCTCATCCCGGGCACAGATGCGGCGTAGACGGAGGAATTGGGAGTAGGGGATAGACTTTTTGCAGGGGACCGGGTGGGAAGAAGTGTAGTCCAGATAGCTGTGCGAGTCGGTGGGCTTGTAATAAATGTCCGTCACTAATTTTTCTCCTGTGATGGAGATGGTGAGGTCCAGAAACGGGAGGGAGATGTCAGAGATAGTCCAGGTATATTTAAGAAATAGGTGCAGGAGTAGGCCATTCGGCCCTTCGAGCTTGCACCTCCATTTAATATGATCATGGCTGATCATCCAGCTCAGTAACCTGTACCTGCCTTCTCTCCATACCCCCTGATCCCTTTAGCCACAAGGGCCACATCTAGCTCCCTCTTAAATATAGCCAGTGAACTGGCCTCAACTACCTTCTGTGGCAGAGAATTCCACAGACTCACCACTCTCTGTGTGAAGAAATGTTTTCTCATCTCGGTCCTAAAAGACTTCCCCCTTATCCTTAAGCTGTGACACCTGGTTCTGGACTTCCCCAACATCGGGAACAATCTTCCCGCATCTAGACTCTCCAACCCCTATAAGATCCCCCCTCAGTCTTCTAAATTCCAGCGAGAATAAGCCTAGTCTATCCAGTCTTTCTTCATATGAAAGTCCTGCCATCCCAGGGATCAATCTGGTGAATCTTCTCTGTACTCCCTCTAGGGCAAGAATGTCTTTCCTCAGATTAGGGGCGTGTGGGG
Organism: Rhinoraja longicauda; assembly: GCF_053455715.1. Lineage (NCBI taxonomy): Eukaryota > Metazoa > Chordata > Chondrichthyes > Rajiformes > Arhynchobatidae > Rhinoraja > Rhinoraja longicauda. The sequence continues at coordinate 9,041,283 of NC_135955.1, forward strand.
CGATCGCTGGTTGGCGTGGACGCGGTGAGCCAAAGGGCCTGTGTCCGTGCTGTGTCTCTGAAGTCTAAAGTCTAAAATAAGTCTCTTTTTTGTTAAATTGGAAACAGAAAATGCCTGACGCAGACAACAGGCGGCTAATGCCCTGTGGTGGAAGACCCAGAGTTAGTAGTTCATATTCGTGGCCTTTCATCAAGGGAGATAATATCCATGTTTAAAAAGCTCATAAGTTCATGTTCATAACTGATCGGAACAGAATTTGCCCGCTCGGCCCATCAAGTCTATTTAATCATGGCCGACCTACCTCTCCTTCTTAACCCCCTTCTCCTGCCTTCATCCCATAACCCCTGACACCCATCCTAATCAATAATCTATCTATCTCTGCCTTAAAAATATCAATTGACGGCCTCCACAGCCTTCTGTGGCAATTAATTCCACAGATTCACCACGCACTGACTAAAGAAATTTCTCCCCAACTCCTTCCTAAAGGAACATCCTTCTATTCTGAGGCTATGACCTCTGGTCCTAGACTCTCCCACTGATGGAAACGCCCTCCCGACATCCACTCTATCCAGACCTTTCACTATTCAGTAAGTTTCAATGAGATCCCCCCCTCATCCTTCTAAAGTCCAGCGTGTAGAAGCTAGATGCTGTCAAACGCTCATCATAGGTTAACCCACTCATTCCTGGGATCATGCTTGTAATCCTCTTCTGGGCCCTCTCCAGTGCCACACATCCTTCCTCAGATGTGGGGCCCAAAATTGCTCACGATACTCGAAATGCGGTCTGACCAGTGCCTTATAGAGCCCCAGCGTTACATCCCTGACAAAGCTGACAGATAAAAATAATCAGATGAGATGATCAAAATGATCACTGGAATATGATGGGGCTTCACATTTGCGAAGAGTGGAAAATCAAATAAATGAAATGATGCATTCCAGCACGTCATTGCTCATTGTATGTATGGTTCTGTGCTGAGACATCAATAATGGTTTATTACCATCACTCTGCCTGGCCCAGGCAACACATTGCTGGTTCCAATCCCATTGCGGACAACTCAACATTATGATCTTTCCTATTTCACATTTTGCAGAAATTTGTATCTATTAAATGGAAAGTTGTGAGAATGTACTTCATTGCATGTTGCTAAGGGGCGATGGAATTTTGTACAGTTTTGGGGCATTCAGGTAATCACAGCAATGTTGTAAGATGGAGTTAAGGTAAAAGATCAGTCCAGTTTTTAATGAACGGCGGAATGGGTTCAATGGTTAAGTTGTGCAGAGAAGGTTCTATGAGCCATCATCCTTCACTTCATTGGAGACGGCAATTTGAATGGTGTGAATGATCTCCACATCACTGGAAATGCTATTTTGTTGATGTTAATGTTAAACTCAAGGGTTCTCCCTCAACAGCTCATTAATTTTGTTTCTCCGCCAAATTCCTACACTTCAACTCAATAATAAGTTGGTGGTGGGTGAGTGCTCTTGGACGTCGTGCGAATGCGAAAACCGCGACAGAATTGCTAGCGTTTTTTTGCACTGCATGTTGACATGAGTGACCTAACATGTATTATATCATGTATTTTCCTCTGCTCAACTGAAGCTTCGTTGACTTGGCCTATCCCTCCCAGGCAGCCAAGTCATGTTGGTGTAAACATTCAAAAGTCAAATACAGGTTAATTGCTTTGGTGTTGAAACATTGTGGTGTGACAGATGCTTTTGCCTCACGTTCAATCTGGCACTTCCCTCAATGACAACAATTAACCTAGTTAACCTCAGTTTGATGGCTTTGGGCTTTTTTACGTATAAGTTTTATTTTGAAGTATAATGCTTGAATTCTTCGGCCATTTGCACACTATTTGTTCAAGAAGCCGCAGCACAGTGGTGCAGCGATAGTGTTCCTTGTTGCCTCACAGCGCCAGAGACCTGGGTTCGATCCTGACTACGGGTGCTGTCTGTACGGAGTTTGTATGTTCTCTCTGTGACCTGTGCGGGTCTTCTCCGGGTGCACCGGTTTCATCCTAAACTGCAAAGACATACAGGCTTGTCGGCTAATTGGCTTGATAAAATTGCAAATTGTCCTTAGTGTGCCTATCTGCAAGGATCGCTGGTCGGGCGGACACATTGGGATGAAGGCCCTGTTTCCCTGCCGTATCTCTAAGCTGAAACTAATCAAGTGTGCACCGAGGTGGTTGTGTTTACAAGTTGTAAACTCTTCACCAGTGATTTTACTGTAACTAATGGAAGAAGTTTGTGAAAGCAAATTTTAAGATCCAAAGTATGATGTGTTTATATGTGTTTTAAAAAAAAATCTTAGAATTGGTCTCAATAGACAATAGACAATAGGTGCAGGAGGAGGCCATTCAGCCCTTTGAGCCAGTACCGCCATTCAATGTGATCATGGCTGATCATTCTCAATCAGTACCCCGTTCCTGCCTTCTCCCCATACCCCCTGACTCCTGATAATATTGTGTGTCAAGTCAGAAATTGCAATGATGCAAGAACGGCAGTGTTTCCATGTCAAGCAGGAGAGGTAGATTTTCATCCTGTCTCGCCCGGACCTAATGGTGTATCCGTTTGCATTCTCAAAACCTGCGCCGACCAAATGGCTGTTTATTTCTCGCAGACATCAGTTTCTCATTGCTGAGGTCTGAAGTTCCCATCTGCTTTAACAGGGCATCAATAATGCCAGTGTCCATGAAGAGGAAAGTGACATGCCTCAATGACTACTGTTCAGTGGCACTGATGTCCGTACTGATTGTTGTGTATTCATGCCAATACACAAGAGTTGCAACTCATAGTCCGTGGCAGTGATCCAGAAGCTTGCACGCCATTTCTCCGTCCACGGGGCTCCTCATCGCCTACTCTCCGACAACGGCAGCCAATTCTCCAGCCTCCAATTCAAAGAATTTGCTGCATGCTGGGACTTTTGCCACATCACTAGTAGCCCCGAGTACCCAGGGCCATTTTTACAGCATTATGGGCCCCCGGGCAAAGCAGTGTACTGGGGCCCCTACCATTACTCTCCCCCACCCCCTTTCCCTACCAGCCCCCCCCCCCCTGTCGTGCCGGCGAAAAGCACTTACCGAAAAGCACTTAGCGATGGACTTAGGGTGCTACATTGTTGCGAAAAGCACTTACAGATCGCTGTGAGAAGCACTTAGGGACCAAAAATGTTGCGAAAAAAGCACTTATTGAACCTACATTTTTAAAGTAGTATTTATTTATTGCAAGTCACTTAACATACACAGATCAGCATGGGGCCCCTATGCTCGTGGCCCCCTGGGCAAGTGCCCATCAGGCCCATGCGTTAAGACGGCCCTGGGGCTAGCGGAACGTGCCGTCCGGAGTGCCAAGCAGGTGATGGAACATTCCCGCAGAGCGGGATCCGACGTTTTCCTCGACTTACTAAACCTGCGGAACATCTCCCGCGATCCGATCCTTGGTTCACCCGCACAACGCCTAATGTCCAGGCAGACAAGAACCACTTTACCCATTGCTAAACATACACTGGAGCCACGAGTTCGCTTTCCATCTGATGTTCAGTCCCAGCTGCAACGGAAATGTGACATCAAAAAACGCTGGTACGACAAGACGAGCAGGCCTCTGCCACCACTGGCTAACGGTCAGGTGGTCCGCCTACGAACCGAAAAGGGTCACGACCACCTGGGGGTGATATCTCGGCCAGCGCCCGAGCCTCGTTCGTATTTAGTCGAAGCCGACGGCGGAATTTACAGGCGCAACCGACAGCACAAGCATGCACAGTCTACACTGATGTAGTGGTTTGGAGACGATGGTTCTGGAGCATATCGATTCCTACCTTAGCACGATCAAGGAGCCACCATAATTTCCCTGCCACCACAATAGATCAACGGGTGATGTAATCTCGCTCTCTCTACACTCTACACCGGACCACTTGGGCAATAAAAACAGACACATCAGGCTGTTGTTCTCAGACATCAGCTTGGCGTTCAATATTATCATCCCCTCAAAGCAAGCTCAGGAAACTGGGTAATAGAGTGATACAGCGTGAAAACCAGGCCCTTCAGCCCAACTTGCCCACACCGGCCAACATGTCCCAGCTACACTAGTCCCACTTGCCTGTGTTCAGCCCATATCCCTCCAAACCTGTCCTATCCATGTACCTGTCCAACTTTTTGTTAAACAATGGACAATAGGCAATAGGTGCAGGAGGAAGCCATTCGGCCCTTCGAGCCAGCACCGCCATTCAATGTGATCATGGCTGATCATTCTCAATCAGTACCCCATTCCTGCCTTCTTCCCACACCCCCTGACTCCGCTATCCTTAAGAGCTCTATCCAGCTCTCTCTTGAATGCATTCAGAGAATTGGCCTCCACTGCCTTCTGAGGCAGAGAATTCCACAGATTCACAACTCTCTGACTGAAAAAGTTTTTCCTCATCTCCGTTCTAAATGGCCTACCCCTTATTCTTAAACTGTGGCCCCTTGTTCTGGACTCCCCCAACATTGGGAACATTGGGATAATCCCTGCCTCAACTACTTCCTCTGGCAGGTTGTTCCGTACACCTTCAACCCTTGGTGCTCCGGTTTCCTCACCTCCACTCCAATGACATATGGGTTGGTAGGTTAATTGGCTTCAGCAAAATTGTAAATTGTCCCTCAGTGTGTTGGATAGTGCTAGTGTACGTGGTGATCGCCATCCGGGGGCCGAACGGACTGTTCCCGCACTATATCTCTGAAGACTCTGTTTGAATATATTTATCAATTCAGCATATTTTTCAATGTATTATCAGTGGGAGAGTCCAGGACCAGAGGTCATAGCCTCAGAATTAAAGAACGTTATTTTAGGAAGGAGATGAGGAGGAATTTCTTTAGTCAGAGGATGGTGAATCGGTGGAATTCTTTGCCACAAAGCTGTGGAGGCCAAGTCGGTGGATATTTTTAAGGCAGAGATAGTTAGATTCTTGATTAGAACAAGGGTAAGAGGTTATGGGGAGAAGGCAGGAGAATGGGGTTAGGAGGGAGAGATAGATCTGCCATGATTGAATGGCGGAGTAGACGATGGGCCGAATGGCCTAATTCTGCTCCCATCACTTATGACCTTATGATTTATGTTCCAAGTTCAAAAGGTAAAAAAAATAATGATATTCATGTGGATTCATTTGAATAGAGGACCTATAAAGTTCATGGGGCAATTCAACTTTTCATGTATCGCAAATAATTCTCTTTTCAGTTTCTTATAATCCTTGTGCATATGCACAGACCCACAAACAAGTTATCTAGTCTTTGTCTTGTTACTTTGCTTCACCTGTGTTGTGACATTTGTAATCGGCATAGCAACAACTCAAATACATTATTCACAAAATCTTTAATTGAGAGGTGGTAGCGTTGCCAGTCAAATCGAACTCAAACAACATCTGACTAGACACAGAAACAGCTGTGGGAAAGGCACCATTTTTGAATTTTTGGACAAAATACCAGCTTTGTCACTATCTTTCCCTGTCCCAAATACTTTAAGGGTGGCATGGTGGCGCAGTGGTAGAGATTGCTGCCTTACAGCACCAGTAGACTCGGCTTCGATCCTGACCACGGGTGCCATCTGTACGGAGTTTGTACGTTCTCCCCAGGACCGTGTGGGTTTTCTCCGAGATCTTCGGTTTCCTCCCATATGTCAAAGAAGTACCGGTTTGTAGGTTAATTGGCTTGTTATAAGTGTACATTATAGACAATAGACAATAGGTGCAGGAGGAGGCCATTCAGCCCTTTGAGCCAGCACCGCCATTCAATGTGATCATGGCTGATCATTCTCAATCAGTACCCCGTTCCTGCCTTCTCCCCATACCCCCTGACTCCGCTGTCCTTAAGAGCTCTATCTAGCTCTCTCTTGAATGCATTCAGAGAATTGGCCTCCACTGCCTTCTGAGGCAGAGAATTCCACAGATTCACAACTCTCTGACTGAAAAAGTTTTTCCTCATCTCAGTTCTAAATGGCCTACCCCTTATTCTTAAACTGTGGCCCCTTGTTCTGGACTCCCCCAAGTGTGTGTAGTTTAGTGTTAGTATGCAGGGATCGCTGGTCGGTGCAGACTCCCTGGGCCTGTTTCCGCGCTGTATCTCTAAACTAAACTAAACTAAACTTCCTATATTCCAACGTCCAGGTTCAAGGACTCCTTACAGAGTGAGATTGAACAGAAAAATCGATATAGATTGCTTAGCTTTCTAATCTCAAAACTATCACATTCTGAATTTATATTTCGTTAATCACAAACAGGTTTCATTGTATTGAGAAACTAATTGCGCTCTGGCCTGACAGGTTGGTGAATAGGAACACATTTGCACAATGAATCAAATTGTGAATATTGGCTTTGTAGCAAGTCTCTCTTATCTCACAGTACCCCTTCAGTTTTTTTTTCCTTGATGTTAAAATTATAGCAAATAATATAATCTCCACTTTTAATGCATGTATTGTCCATTATTCACTCTCCAAAGGGAATTAGACGATTGTAATCATTTTCATCTCATCTATCTGTCCGGGAATAAGATAGATTCAGATTTTTTTTTCCGCAACCATCAAATGCACTCAGAGAGTTTCAATGACTGATCCATCAAACCAGGTTCAATGTATGGCTGGATCTAATGATACCATTATGTAGTGAATGAGGATTTGGGTTTCCTACTCCATCTCTGTAAAGTCAAGGAATCTTTAATGGATGTGTACCAAATTCTCGAAGGAGAGCCGTGTGCAGATTGTAGACAGGAAGCTTTAAGACAGGAACGAACATGCTGTTCCGATAATTTACTATTGAGAACAGGAGAAGATGTCGTTGGAGAATAGGCCAATTAGAAGAGTTTTGAGCTGCACTAGGATTTGGATGTGTTGAACAATTGTGCCAAGTATTTGTCCCATCATCGTGGAGATTTGTAGATAAGTCAACTTGTACGTTTAATGCTTACCCAATAGGTATTCATGTTTTGTTTTAAATAGACAATAGTTAGATGTAGGAAGGAACTGCAGATGATGGTTTAAACCGAAGATATGAACACATTGAATGGCGGTATTTATTCACAAAATGCTGGAGTAACTCAGCAGGTCAGGCAGCATCTCAGGAGAGAAGGAATGGGTGACGTTTCGGGTCGAGACCCTTCTTCAGGTCAGCCTTCTCTCCTGAGATGCTGCCTGACCTGCTGAGTTACTCCAGCATTTTGTGAATAAATACCTTCGATTTGTACCAGCATCTGCAGTTATTTTCTTATACATTGAATGGCGGTGCTGGCTCGAAGGGCCGAATGGCCTACTCATGCACCTATAGTCTATTGTCTATAGGCACAAAATGCTGGAGTAACTCAGAGGGACAGGCACCATCAGCGGGCGGCATGGTGGCGCAGTTGCAGAGTTGCTGCCTTACAGCGAATGCAGCGCCGGAGACTCAGGTTCGATCCTGACTACGGGTGCCGTCTATATGGAGTTTGTACGTTCTCCCCGTGACCTGCGTGGGTTTTCTCCGAGATCTTCGGTTTCCTCCCACACTCCAAAGACGTACAGGTATGTAGGTTAATTGGCTGGGCAAATGTAAAAATTGTCCCTAGTGGGGTGTAGGATAGTGTTAGTGTGTGGGGATCGCTGGGCGGCGCGGACCCGGTGGGCCGAAGGGCCTGTTTCTGCGCTGTATCTCTAAATCTAAAATCTAAATCCATCTTTAGAGAGAAGGAGTTGGTGACTATTCGAGTCGCGACGGTCTGAAGAAGGGGTTTGACTCGAAACATCACCCTAGCTAAGTTACTCCAGCATTTTGTGTCTATAGTTGGGTTATAGTTGAGAGGCAAAAAAAATGTCTTCAGACGAGAAATAAATTGAAGCCAAATTTTATTTTCTGTACCACACTTTTCCAGTTATAACCAAAAATTATGAATTTTCCCAGGGGCCAGATGTCAATGTTGCTGCTGGTTTCCCCCCCCCCCCCCCCCCCCCCATTTTGTTAAAAGGATTCATTGGGGAATTGTTTTATTTTTAACAAAGTGAAGCGAGATTTCTTCTTTCGTGGGTTCTGTTGGATTTCACAATGGTATCTCCAAAGTTACTGACTCACAGCAAGAGTAGAACATGCCACACAGGATAAGCATTAGGCACAATCCAGTACACTTTTTAGAGTGACTTCAAGAGTGTGAAAGTGACCTTTTACAGTAAAACTAGACCGTGGACCCATTGGGCTCAAACCTCTCCTGCATTGGTGCAGCACCCTCTCCTCCCCCTCCCCTCTTCCCCCCTTCCCCCCTCCCCCCTCACCCCTCCCCCTCCTCCCCCTCCCCCTACACCCCCCCTCCTCTCCTCCCCCTCCACCCCCCGCCCCCTTCTCCCCCTCCCCTCCAACCTCCCCCTCCCCCTTCCCCTCCTCCCCCTCCCCTCCTCTCCCATCCCCCCTCCCCCTCCCCCTCCCACCCCCCCTCAACCCCCCTCTCCTCTCCCCCCACCCTCTCCTCCCCTCCCCCTCCTCCCCCTCCACCTCCCCCTCCACCTCCCCCTCCCACCCTCCCCCTCCACCCCCCCGCCCCTCCACCCCCTTCTCCCCCTCCCCCTCCCCTCCAACCTCCCCCCTCCCCCTCCACCTCCCCTCCCACCCCTCCCACCCCCCACCCCTCCCCCTCCTCCCCCTCCCCCTCCTCCCCCCTCCCCCTCCCCACCCATGATGATGATGATAATTTCGGTAGATAGACACATAAAGCTGGTGTAACTCAATGGGACAGGCAGCATCGCTGGAGAGAAGGAATGGGCGACGTTTCGGGTCGAGACCCTTCTTCAGACTAGTCAGGGGAACAGGAAACGAGAGATATAGACAATGATGTAGAAAGATAAAGAATAATGAATGAAAGATATGCAAAAAAGTGACAATGATAAGGGAATCAGACAACTGTTAGCTGCATGTTGGGTGAAAACGAGAAGCGGGTTGGGGGAGGGATGGAGAGAGAGGGAATGCTGGGGTTACTTGAAGTTAGAGAAATCAATATTCATACTACTGGGCTGTAAGCTCAAATGGAATATGAGATGCTGTTCCTCCAATTTGCGCGACGCCTCACTCTGACAATGGAGGAGACCTAGGATAGAAAGGTCAGTGTGGGAATGGGAAGGGGAATTAAAGTGTTTAGCAACTGGAAGATCAGATAGCTCCACTTCTGAGCGAAGGTGTTCAGCGAAGCTACGTTTACGTTTGGTCTACGTTTGGTCTCACTGATGTAGAGTCCGCATCACAAAATCAGTTTTAGCTTTTGCTATTTATCAATGAACAGTCGAAAAGGCATCTGCCAAGCATATTTATGCAGAACATCCCTTTGGTAAAGTGTATCATAAAACGTTGGTGCAGAGTATGTAATAGCCATTTCCCTCATTCATTCATTCACTCAGTTCAATCATTCTTGCTATTCAGTGAAATGAACGATAAGTTTTCTCAATAAACATATCTTCCATTAAGTAATGAACAATTCAGGGGGAAAGTTGATCGATCTGTACTTAACCAGGAGGGTTATTAGATTAAAAGAAGCGCATTTATATTGTAGTCAATTCAGATAAGTGTAGGTAGTGGGCAAAAGGGTCCATCTCTGAGCTGCATGACTCTATATTACTGCCTGGACATAAACATTGATTTAAGAAATTTAGGAGCCATTTAAGGACACCTATAATTATAGAGGGAAAAGATCAAATGGGAGTAAACTATGAAGCCATGGTAGGCGTTTTCATGAGCTGGTTAAGTAGAGGAAGTAACAAGTATATGGGGGGTCCTGTAGAGGATGAAGCAGACAGAAATATAAAGGGGAGGATTGTACTTACCATGATGTTGAAAGAGCAGACGTTAGAATGGACTAGGGTTCTAATGGCAGCCGGGAAGATAGGAACTAATATTGGTAAATGAAATGTGTAGGAAGGAACTGCAGATGCTGGTTTAAACAGAAGATAGACACAAAAGTGCTGGAGTAACTCAGCGGGGCAGGCACCGTCTCTGGAGAGAAGGAACGGGTGACATTTCGGGTCAAGATGTCTGAAGAAGGGTCTCCGGTCACGTAAAGATGGAACGGAGACGCGACCTTTGTTTCTGTGTCGTGTCTCCGTTCCCGCTGCGGCCTACCACCACCACCGGCCATGCACCTGGGACCACCTGGGGCTCTGGTTCGCAGAGCCCGCGGCCCGGACTCACCACTTGCGGCGCTGGCTGCCTTCGGATGCTGCGGGAGCGGCTGCGACTCGTCTCCGGAGGCTCCGGCGTGGGCCGCCTGGACGTCAGAAGCCCGTCGGCCCTGCCCTGGGTGGGGGCCGACATTGGGAGCTCCGGCAGCGACAGCGTCTTCGCCCGCCCCGAATCGCGGGGCTTGGGTCGGCCCGCCGCGGACCTTTCACCACCCGGTGGGGGCTTCAATGTCGGGAGCCCCGACCGCCCCGACGTGGCAACTCCAACAGCCTGACCGCGGGAGAAGACGGCAGGGGAAGAGAAAAGACATTCTGGCCTTCCATCACAGTGAGGAGGGGACTGGAGGAGACTCACTGTGATGGATGTTTCTTTTGTTTGGTGTTAGTTATGATTGTATGTGTTATTGCACTTTTATTGATTACTCTTATTGGTCTTATTGTTGAACTGCGGGTAATGTTTCATTTCATTGCACATTTATGTGTATGTGACAAATAAACGACTATTGACTATTAACTATTGTGCTCCCTGTGCCCGCATGGCTTTCCTCTGGGTGCTCCGGTTTCCTTCCAGATACCAAAGATACCTTTTTAGGCTAATTGGCCTCTGTAAAATCTGTATCGACCTGGTGAGAAAGTGGGAAACCAGAGAACAAGTGTGAACGCGTGATCGATGGGTCGGCACGGACAGAGTGGGCCGAAGGGCCTGTTTTCACGCTGTGTTTCCAAATTAAACTAAAGCACCAGGCCAATAAATCAATCGGTTTAATTATTAATAACATTTCTCTCAGAAAGACGCTGTCAATCTAATCAACAATTTTTAGACTTCATGCTACGCTAATAACTTAATTCCCACATAAATTAATTAAAAGTACATAATGTATTACTTTCCCAGGAACTCTCATTGTGTCTCAAGATCATGTTTGATTTGAGCCTAATTAAATCCTACTGTTGCTCAGACTTTCACTAATTCCTATCCTGGAGCCTATTGCAAATTATTATAATGCCGCAACGATTCCTTGGGACCTTGCGCATTGCAACATACCTCTGGCTGTCAGTGAGAGTTTCTTTCAACTGCTTGTGGGGGAAATGTTTCTTTTAAGAAAGAGTGGCTCCAAATTTCCTGCCGGTACCACCACTCAAGAGTTGGGCATGAATGGTCGAATGACATTGGGGCAAACTGGACATCGCCGATGACTTCTGTTCTGAAGGCACCACTGATGAGGAACCATCTTGCCGACCCATTACACCAGAATTTCCATCGCTGGGAATTACATTGTTACTTCTCCAAATGATCTGAATTTCAGGAAGACAGGGACACAAGGAACAGCAGGTGCCGGTTTGAAAAAGAGGCAAAAATGGCTGCTGTCCGAAGTCGGGTCAAGACCCGAGAAACGTCACCTATACCGGTTCTCCAGAGATGCTGGCTGGCCTGCTGAGGTGCTTTTTGCGTCTTTTTCATTGCCCGAATTGCAATATTGACCAGGTGTTCGTATTAAGGTATCACAAAATGGTGGAGTAACTCAGCGGGTCAGGTAGCATCTCAGGAGAGAAGGAATGGGTGACGCTTCGGGTCGAGACCCTTCAGACTGATGTTGAGTCTGGAGAAGGGTCTCGACCCAAAACGTCACCCATCCCTTCTCTCCTGAAATGTTGCCTGGCCCGCCGAGTTACACCAGCATTTTGTGATACCTTCGATTTGTACCAGCATCTGCAGTTATTTTCCTACACATGTGTTCGTATTGGGTTAGGGTTGTCAAGCAGGCTCACTGCGAGCTCTGGAATGACTTATTGCGATTAAATAATGCAGGACCTGGATTTAGTGACAGGCTGGATGGTTGTCGGACAGAGGCTCCAGTGTTCCTAAAGGCAGCTGGAACAGTATCCAAAAGCACCAACGAGTCTGTGGAGATGGTGGGGAACCATGCTGGGATGATCATTCTGGAAGTGGAGGGAGTTGTCGTGTCAATTTGGTCTCCTTATGCAGAAGGCTGATGGTTTCTATTTTCTCCACTCATTTTCGGAGAGCGGAGTTGCCCTCGAGCAGACAATATTTCCCAGCAATCATTCGCAGCCACATAGGTCAAGCTGCCCACTGATGGCGTAGGGCTAAGTTGACCCTTACAGAAGCGATAGAGCAGGCAGGTTCCGCACACTACGAGGGTGGGCGGGAAATGGGCACAATTGTGGTCTCTTTTGGAAGGAGATGCAATCTTCAAACTTCTGCAGCACTCAGTGAATGGAGAGATCCATCTTCCAAAAAGGTGAAGTTGGTTGTTACCTTTAATTGACCTTCCGGATAACAAGGGCTTGCGTGTGGCACATTTTCCACCGCCAATAAACTGGCTCAGTCAATTTAATTATAGAGCACATTAAAATAATATGCATAACACTTTAATCAATAATGAAGCTCACCAAATCAGATTATGGCAGTACAGTTCCACCCATAATCAACTGAAAAGTGGACGCGAGGGAATGATTTCCTCAGCTTGCCGTAAGTGGAAATTGTACACGAGCGTGACTTTCCTCCCATAAGCAAACAGTGGATATCTGTCTCGAATTCACGAGAATAGATTGAGTAACTACCTCAATTAGTGCTTCAGATTAAGGACGAGACTTTCATTCCAGCTGAGGATGTTCGGAGCTTTGTTTAAAAAGGTTTGCTGCAAGAAGTTGGCCAAGATAGAGCTCTTGAGGATAGCGGAGTCAGGGGGTTATGGGGAGAAGGCAGGGACGGGGTACTGATTGAGAATGATCAGCCATGATCGCATTGAATGGCGGTGCTGGCTCGAAGGGCCGAATGGCCTCCTCCTGCACCTATTGTCTATTGTCTATTGTCTATTAAAGTGCGCCCATAGAACCCCAAAGGGGGGGCTGTACGGAGTCACAGCGGTGGATTTGCTGCTTTATAGTGCAAGAGAACCGGGTTCGATCCTGACTGCGGTTGCTGTCTGTACAGAGTTTGTACGTTCCACCTGTGACATGCGTGGGTTTTTCTCGGGAGCTCCGGTTTCCACCAACACTCCAAGGACGTACAGGTTTGTCAGTTAATTGGCCTCAGTAAAATTGTAAGTTGTCCCTGGTGTGTGTGGGATAGTGTTAATGTGCAGGGCTCGCTGGTCGGTGCGGACTCGGTGGGCCGAAGGGCCGGTTTCCACATTGTGTCTCTAAAACTGAAAAACTAGATCTACAGGATATAGGAGCAGAATTAGGCCATTCAACCCAACGAGTCTACTCTGCCGTGCCATCGTGGCTGAACTAATTGTCCCTCTCATAGAAAATAGGTGCAGGAGTAGGCCATTTGGCCCTTCGAGCCTGCACCGCCATTCAATATGATCATGGCTGATCATCCAACTCAGTATCCCGTACCTGCCTTCTCTCCATACCCCCTGATCCCTTTAGCCACAAGGGCCACATCTAACTCCCTCTTAAATATAGCCAATTAACTGGCCTCAACTACCTTCTGTGGCAGAGAATTCCACAGATTCACCACTCTCTGTGTGAAAAAAAACGTTCTCATCTCGGTCCTAAAAGACTTCCCCCTTATCCTTAAACTGTGACCCCTTGCTCTCAACCCCATTTTCCTGCTGCGTTCTCCCCGTAACCTTGGACGACCTTATTAATCAAGAACCTATCAACCTATCAAGGTGACTGAAGAAAGGTCTCGACCCGAAACGGCATCCGTCCCTTTTCTCCAGAGATGCTGCCTGACCCGCCCAGTCACTCCAGCTTTTTGTATCTATCCAAAGAACAAATCAGTTGACACACTAGAATGCCTTACCCGCAATGTTTCCACAATAAACAAGATCTTTAAGGGACCCGACCTGAAATGTTGCCTGTCCATTGTCTGCAATGCAACATCTCACATTGGCCTTCATCAGTCAGAGTACTGAGTATAGAGATTGTGAGGTCGTATTGGAGTTATATAAGACATTGGTGAGTATTGTAAGCATTGAGTATTGTGAGTATTGTATTCTGTTTTGGTCACCTTGTTATAGGAAATAAGATGTCAAGCTGGAAAAGGTGACTAAAAAAATTATGAGGATGCTCCCAGGTCTCAAAGCTCTAAATTAGAGGGACAGGTTGAGCAGGCTAGGACTTTATTCCTTGGAATAGACAATAGGTGTAGGAGGAGGCCATTCGGCCCTTCGAGCCAGCACCGCCATTCAATGTGATCATCAAGTCAAGTCAAGTCAAATTTATTTGTCACATACACATACTCGATGTGCAGTGAAATGAAAGTGGCAATGCCTGCGGGTTGTGCACAAAAAGAATTACAGTTACAGCATATAAATAAAGTTAATAAGTTACTAAACATAGCACAAAAAGTGTCGACAAAAATTTAGTCTCTGGGGTTATAAAAGTTGACAGTCCTGATGGCCTGTGGGAAGAAGCTCCGTCTCATCCTCTCCGTTTTCACAGCGTGACAGCGGAGGCGTTTGCCTGACCGTAGCAGCTGGAACAGTCCGTTACTGGGGTGGCAGGGGTCCCTCATGATCTTGCTTGCTCTGGATCTGCACCTCCTGATGTATAGGTCCTGCAGGGGGACGAGTGTAGTTCCCATGGTGCGTTCTGCCGAACGCACTACTCTCTGCATGGCTGATCATTCTCAATCAGTACCCCGTTCCTGCCTTCTCCCCATACCCTCTGACTCCGCTATCCTTAAGAGCTCTATCCAGCTCTCTCTTGAATGCATTCAGAGACTTGGCCTCCACTGCCTTCTGAGGCAGAGAATTCCACAGATTTCTCTCTGACTGAAAACGTTTTTCCTCATCTCAGTTCTAAATGGCCTACCCATTATTCTTAAACTGTGGCCCCTTGTTCTGGACTTCCCCAACATTGGGAACATGTTTCCTGCCTCTAAAGTGTCCAACCCCTTAATAATCTTATACGCTTCGATAAGATCTCCTCTCATCCTTCTAAATTCCAGTCTATACAAGCCCAGTCGCTCCAGTCTTTCAACATATGATAGTCCCGCCATTCCGGGAATTAACCTAGTAAACCTACGCTGCACGCCCTCAATAGCAAGAATATCCTTCCTCAAATTTGGAGACCAAAACTGCACACAGTACTCCAGGTCTCACTAGGGCCCTGTACAACTGCAGAAGGACCTCTTTGCTCCTATAAGAAAATAACTGCAGATGCTGGTACAAATCGAAGGTATTTATTCACAAAGTGCTGGAGTAACTCAGCAGGTCGGGCAGCATCTCAGGAGAGAAGGAATGGGTGACGTTTCGGGTCGAGACCCTTCTTCAGACCCTCTTTGCTCCTATACTCAACTCCTCTTGTTATGAAGGCCAAGAATGCAGGAGGATGAAGGGTGATCTTACAGAGGTGTACAGAATCATCTTTTGCCCAGAGTGGGGGAGTCAAGAACCAGAGTGCATAGTTTTAAGTGAGGAGGGAGATATTTAATAAGAACCTGAGGGGTAGCTTTTTTACACGAAGGGTGTATGGAACGAGCTGTTGGAGGAGGTAGTTGAGGCAGGTATAATACCAATGTTTAAGAAACATTTAAACAGGCAAAACACAGGCAGGTGGGACTAGTGTGGATGGGGCATATTGGTCAACGTGAGAAGGTTCAGCTAGTTCAGTTCAGTTTATTCTCACATGCACCAAGGCACAGTGAAAAGCTTTTGTTGCATGCTAAGCAGTCAGCAGAAAGACAAAACATGATTACAAACGAGCCATTTACAGTGTATAGATGCATGATAACGTTTAGTACAAGATGCAAGGCAAGTTGGGTCGAAGTTCTACACTACTTGACTTTGAGACTCTCTATGACTCTATGAGGATGTTCGTGTTATTGGTCAGTCCAGCGTTTTTTTGCTGAGCGCATTTACCTCCTGGTATATTTTTGCTTTTGTTTTTGTCGAATCCAGAATCTACAGCTACGATTGTGGCTGCCTTCACCATCTCGTCTGTCATTCCCTTCCTTTGTCTCCCCTCTGTGCTTTATGTCCTCCCCGTCACATTTCATCTTTGCATTTCTCTTCTCTGCGATCCATTCTTGCCGGCTAGGCAGATGTAGAGGGGGGTGGTTCTGGGGCGCCAGAATGCACTGCTGAGCCTACTGGAGACGTCGTGGGTCCAATCAGCGAAACGTCGATGAAAGTAGGTGCCCACTTGATAACCCCAATGACTTGTCTGCCTAGCCTTTCTCAACATCGGAGAAGCATAGGTGAGTGCATAAACCTCCCATCACCACCGGGAGCAAGTTGACATTTGGCACTTTGGATTTCTAACATCTTGTCCTGTGTATTTGGAAACATTGTCTCTCCAGCTTGGCTCTGTGTACGTCGTGTCAGGGCGAAAATTATTCTCCGACCACACCCAGCTGTCAGCCCGAAATCAGAGGGAAAAAAAATCCCCCACGACACACCTGACTTAATTAACTGGCCACCGGAAGACCTCTGAACACTGATCCTTCATTAAAATTATAACACGTCTCCACAATCTAATCGCCCACCCAGCATGTTGCTTTGCATCAATATTTTATCTTCAGATTCCAATATCCAGCACTTTCCCCTTCTCCTTTCATACACTGAAATGCTTCCTGATGAATTATAGAGAAGTTCAATCTGAGCAAGCACACCCTTGGCTCCTGTGGAAATGAAGGCTGTGGGAAATTTCCCAAACCGCAGCTTAAACATGGAGATGCTCAAGATGAATCCCGCGCGGAATCAAATCATTCTGTGAATGTGCTGTAAATGTTTCCCAGTTATTAAAACTAACATACGGAGGGTCTTTGTGACTCCATGGTGTTTAATAGTTGATGACGACTGCCAGCAGGCACCCACCTCAATATCAACAATAGCTTCAATAGGTTCAGGTTGCACATGCTTGGAGTTGAATGGTTGACCTCAACAAATCCTTCTCGGGTCAGGTCGTGTTGCATGCACCCAACATTTTCTCAGCCTGTAATCTCCCTGAGATTGGAAACTGAGATTCCCACCATCCACATTTTCTGTGCTGAGGCAGCCATCAGAAGTCGGTTGACCTAATAAAAATTGGTTGTGCGATCTTTTCGGTGCGAAAGTATTTAGTGTTGCTGGTAAATGTTACGGACGTGATAATGAAGGGGTGGCCCAGCGGCAGAGTTGCTGCCTTGCAGCGCCAGAGACCCCAGTTCAACCCTGACTACGGGTTCTGCCTGTACGGAGTTTGTACGTTCTCCCCGTGACCTGCGTGGGTTTTTTTCTCAGAGATCATCAGTTTCCTCCCACACTCCAAAGACGTGCAGTTTTGCACGATAATTGGCTTGAGTTAAATGTAAAATTGTCCCTAGTGCATGCGTGGGGATCGCTGGTCGGCGTGGACTCGGTGGGCCAAAGGACCTATTTCCGCGCTGTATCTCTAAACTAAACTGAATAAAAAAGGTTTTGCTATTTCAGAACACCAGGGGTCCCAATGCAGTGGAGAATATGTATCGTGTTGTGTGGCTATGTACATACACAAGGGAATGGTCTTGAATACTATGTTGAAGATTGACACAAGAAGCTGAAGTAACTCAACGGGTCTGGCAGCATCTCAGGAGAGAAGGAATGGGTGACGTTTGCTAGTACTATACTAAGGGGCGCTCTAAAAGTTGCGATCACCACGGGTGTAGATGTTCGATAAACCTGAGATGATCAGGCACTGCAAGACAAAGAATCATATCTTTACACATCGAAGGTATTTATTCACAAAATGCTGGAGTAACTCAGCAGGTCGGGCAGCATCTCAGGAGAGAAGGAATGGGTGATGTTTCGGGTCGAGACCTGAAGAAGGGTCTCGACCCGAAACGTCACCCATTCCTTCTCTCCTGAGATGCTGCCTGACCTGCTGAGTTACTCCAGCATTTTGTGAATAAATACCTTCGATTTGTACCAGCATCTGCAGTTAATGTCTTTACACATGAACTACTGCCTCTAAGAAAGGGGTCTTGGGGTTATTTAACTGTTGACCTGATCCCCTAGAGAGTGGCAGGGCATAGACTGGCACTTAGTTTACCATAAGTTGTTGGCACACTGATATCTTAGAATGCGCTTCAGTGCATACTCTTCCTGATGCAAAACGTAGCCGAAGTAAATAATCACTCAACTGTTCTGTGGTTAGTTTAGAGACACAGTGCAGAAGCAGGCCTTTCAGCCCACCGAATTCGTGCCGACCCGTGGTCCCTGTACACTAGTACTATCCTGCACACGAGGGACAATTTAGAATTTTACCAAAGCCAATTATGCTGTGAAGGTGTTTGTCTTTGGATTGTGGGAGGAAACCGGAGCACCCAGAGAAAACCCACGCAGTCATGGGGAGAACGCACAAACTCCGTACGGAGTTTACAAGCTGGTTTAAGTGTACCGAGGTACAGTGAAGAGCTTCCTGCTCCATCACTTGTTAACCCAGATCTCTGGTGCTATAAGGCAGCAACTCTACCGCTTCGCCGCCACGTCACCACTGCTCTGGACAATTAATGCATCCCATCTGTGTCCTTAACTCTTCTAGATATCTTGTCTATATTTGAGCACCAAACAACAGAAGAGAAAATGCCCAATGTGGACAGGATCCCATGGGCGACACGGTGGCGCAGCGGTAGAGTTGCTGCCTTACAGCGAATGCAGCGCCGGAGACTCAGGTTCGATCCTGACTACGGGCGCCGTCTGTACGGAGTTTGTACGTTCTCCCCGTGACCTGCGTGGGTTTTCCCCGAGATCTTCGGTTTCCTCCCACACTCCAAAGACGTACAGGTATGTAGGTTAATTGGCTGGGCAAATGTTTTTAAAAAATTGTCCCTAGTGGGTGTAGGATAGTGTTAGTGTGCGGGGATCGCTGGGCGGCGCGGACTCGGTGGGCCGAAGTTGCCTGTTTCTGCGCTGTATCTCTAAATCTAAAATTTTAAAGATTTTTTTTATTTTTAAAGAAATATAACTACAAAGTGATCTGAAAAGGACAGTGACACTGACCAAAATGAGCATTATTATACAATGGTAAGGGGTAGAAACAGACTTAATTTTGCAGGGAAAATTTTTACATTGCCCCACGCAATTGAAAGCAACATTTCCAAATGCATTCAAGTAAATGCCAAAATCGGATGTTTAGCTTATAGTTCAGGGCTACAGCATGGGAACAGGCCCTTCGGCCCACCGAGTCCATGCTGACCACTGATAACATAGAAACATAGAAACATAGAAAATAGGTGCAGGAGTAGGCCATTCGGCCCTTCGAGCCTGCACCGCCATTCAATATGATCATGGCTAATCATCCAGCTCAGTAACCTGTACCTGCCTTCTCTCCATACCCTCTGATCCCTTTAGCCACAAGGGCCACATCTAACTCCCTCTTAAATCTAGCCAATGAACTGGCCTCAACTACCTCACCGATGCACTAATTCTATGTTATCGCACCTGATACACGAGGGTCAATTTACACCAATTGCAAACTAATCTACCAGCCCGCATGCGTTGGGAGTGTGGGAAGAAACCGGAGCATTCGGAGAAAACCCAGGCGGTTTACAGGGAGAGTGGACAAACTCTGTACAGACAGCACTCGTCGTCACCATGGAACCCGGGTCTCTGGCGCTGTGAGACGGCAGCTCTAACGTTGTGCCACTGTGCCGCCTCATTACAAGATCAAAGTTCCTGTTAGCAGTTTGCCTTTGGAGAGCAGCCTGTGCTCCAGTGCTAGAGTTCAGCAGCAAGTTGCAGTAATTAACCGCTGTTTACCGTGCAAATTGGCTCAAATCCAGTCCCAGTAAGCGAGAGGCACGCAATTAGTTTTAGTTTTATCATATCATATCATATCATATATATACAGCCGGAAACAGGCCTTTTCGGCCCTCCAAGTCCGTGCCGCCCAGCGATCCCCGCACATTAACACTATCCTACACCCACTAGGGACAATTTTTACATTTACCCAGCCAATTAACCTACATACCTGTACGTATTTGGAGTTTTTACGTATACGTATTTTAGTTTTTAGTTTTAGAGATACAGCGCGGAAACAGGCCCTTTCGGCCCACCGAGTCCGCGCCGCCCAGCGATCCCCGCACACTATCCTATACCCACTAGGGACATTTGTTTTTCATTTACCAAGCCAATTAACTTACATACCTGTACATACCATAGTTGGGATCGAACCTGAGTCTCCGGTGCTGCATTCGCTGCAAGGCAGCAACTCTACCGCTGCGCCACCGTGCTGCCCCAAGGTATTTCCCCAATGAATTAAACTGAGAACAACGCCTTGGAGGACTTGGTAAAATTGTGTGAAAGTACATACTGTTTCGGTGTGTTTCGAAAAATATTTGAATGTTTTACATGTTGTGTGCTCGAGATTATTTTTACATTGTTTAACTTTATAGGAAGTTTTAAAATTGTTTTTGATTGTTTTTGCTTGGAAATGCCAACTTAATCCATTGGATTTTAGCCGTTGAAATAGAAGAAAGTATTTTTCATTTTTACCGAAGCCAATTAACTTGCAAACCTGCATGTCCTTTGAGTGTGGGAGGAAACCGGAGCATTTGGAGAAGAATCAGGCGGACATAGGGAGAACGTACAGCTCCATACAGACAGCACCCGGAGTCAGGATCGAACCCGAGTCTCTGGCGTTGGATGGCATCAATTCTACCGCTGCACCACTGTGCCATAAGCTAAGCATAACCTTAAGCAAAACCACAGAAGGCAAGTTCTTCTCCGAAGTAGTCCCTCCAGATTGAGGAGACTTGCTCCACTCTGGCTTTTTTTTTAGATTTAGAGGTACAGCGCGGAAACAGGCCCTTCGGCCCACCGAGTCCGAGCCGCCCAGCGATCCCCGCACATTAACACTATCCTACACACACCAGGGACAATCTTTTACATTTTACCCAGTCATTTAACCTACATACCTGTACGTCTTTGGAGTGTGGGAGGAAACCGAAGATCTCGGAGAAAACCGGAGAAGAACGTACAAACTCCGTACAGACGGCGCCCGTAGTCAGGATCGAACCTGAGTCTCTGGCGCTGCATTCGCTGTAAGGCAGCAACTCTACTGCTGTGCCACCGTGCCGACGTGTACAGTTCAGTTCAGAGAGACAGCACGGAAACAGGCCTTTCGGCCCACCGAGGCCGCATCAACCAGTGATCCCCGCACGCTAACTCTTTTACACACACACTATGGTCAATTTTACCAAGCCAATTAGCCTACAAACCTGTATGTCTTTGGAATCTGGGAGGAAGCCAGAGCACCTGGAGAAAACCCACGCAGTTCACAGGGAGAACGTACAAATTCTGTACAGACAGCACCCGTAGTCGGGATCGAACTCGGGTCTCTGGCGCGATAAGGCAGCAACTCTACCGCTACGCCACCATGGTCACACACCAGCTAGGCATTGGGAAAGTGGAGTTCCACTGTGCTTTGGCTGTAGTGGATCTCCAAACTGATGTTCGGCCTCTGCAAAGCAAGTGTACGTGGATAGTATAAGAAAATAACTGCAGATGCTGGTACAAATCGAAGGTATTTATTCACAAAATGCTGGAGTAACTCAGCAGGTCAGGCAGCATCTCAGGAGAGAAGGAATGGGTGACGTTTCGAGTCGAGACCCTTCTTCAGACCCTTCTTCTTCTGAAGAAGGGTCTCGACCCGAAACGTCACCCATTCCTTCTCTCCTGAGATGCTGCCTGACCTGCTGAGTTACTCCAGCATTTTGTGAAAAAGTGTACATGGATAGGTACATGAAGGGTCTCGACCCAAAACGTCACCTATTCCTTTTCTCCAGAGGTGCTGTCTGACCTGCTGAGTTACTCCGGCTTTTAATGTCTATCTTTGAACAGGTGCATGGATCGGGCAGGTTTAGGGGGAATATGGGCCAAACGCAGGCAGGTGGGGCTAGTGTAGATGGGGCATGTCGGGCGGTGTGGGCATGTTGGGCCAAAGGGTCTATAAGTGCACACAGTCGGGGGCCAGAGGGACCATTGTGAAATCTGGCACCATCACAAAGCCAGGTGTAATGAGATATTACCAGCTCTCGTGGAATAGAGTGAGTCAGTGATCATCTTTATCCAACAAAGGGAAATAAAATAAACATGATGCCACTCATATCTGCAGCTGCAGAAGTCAAGTCAAGTCAAGTCAAGTCAATTTTATTTGTATAGCACATTTAAAAACAACCCACGTTGACCAAAGTGCTGTACATTTGAATTAGGTTCCAATAGAAAAAAAAATGAAAACATACAGTAGCACGCAAACAGTTCACAGCGCCTCCTCAATGAGCCTCAAACGCTAGGGAGTAGAAATATGTTTTGAGCCTGGACTTAAAGGAGTCGATGGAGGGGGCAGTTCTGATCGGGAGAGGGATGCTGTTCCACAGTCTAGGAGCTGCAACCGCAAAAGCGCGGTCACCCCTGAGTTTAAGCCTAGACCGTGGGATAGTGAATAGCCCCAAGTCGGCCGATCTGAGGGACCTGGAGTTAGAGAGGGGGGTTAGAAGATTTTTGATGTAGGGGGGGGGAGTGTCCATTTAGGGCTTTATACGTGAATAGGAGGAGCTTGAAGTTGATTCTGTACC
Organism: Rhinoraja longicauda; assembly: GCF_053455715.1. Taxonomy (NCBI): domain Eukaryota; kingdom Metazoa; phylum Chordata; class Chondrichthyes; order Rajiformes; family Arhynchobatidae; genus Rhinoraja; species Rhinoraja longicauda. The sequence continues at coordinate 9,063,948 of NC_135955.1, forward strand.
GTACAGGGAGCCAGTGGAGAGAGGCCAGAATCGGGGTGATGTGGTCCCTTTTACGGGTACCCGTCAGGAGTCTCGCTGCGGCGTTTTGGACCAGTTGCAGGCGGGACAGGGAAGATTGGCTGATCCCAGTGTATAGGGAGTTGCAGTAGTCTAGGCGGGAGGAAATGAAAGCGTGAATGATTTTTTCTGTGTCGTCGAATTTGAGGAAAGGTTTGATTTTAGCTATGGTTCGAAGTTGGAAGAAGCTGGCTTTTACCACAGCGTTGACTTGCTTATCAAATTTTAATGCAGAGTCAAATATCATGCCGAGGTTTTTGACATGCGGTTTGACTAGGCAGGATAGGCTTCCAAGACTGCCTGTTATCAATTTGATGGAGTCGGGGGGGCCGAATAGGATGACCTCAGACTTGCTCTCATTTAATTGGAGGAAGTTCTGTGCCATCCAACATTTTATGTCCTCAAGGCAGTGTGAGAGGCTGTTTAAATTTGACTGGTTGTTGGGTTTCAGGGGGAGGTAAAGCTGAGTGTCATCGGCATAGCAGTGGAAAGAAATGCCGTGCCTTTGAATGATTTGGCCAAGGGGGAGCATGTATAGAGAAAAGAGAATGGGGCCTAGGATTGAGCCTTGTGGAACTCCGCAGGAGAGGCTAGCTGGAGCAGAGGAATAACTGCCTATGTTGATGGCGAAACTCCTATCTTTGAGGTACGAAGCGAACCAGCTCAGGGCAGTGCCATCAATGCCAACCGCATACCGGAGACGGTCAATAAGGATGGTGTGGTCCACTGTATCGAATGCTGCGCTGAGGTCGAGAAGGAGCAGGATTGCACAGTCGCCGGTGTCGATGGCGAGAAGCAGGTCGTTGTGTACCTTCAACAAGGCAGACTCTGTGCTGTGGTGGGCTCTGAAACCTGACTGGAAACTTTCCAGGATGGTGTTTTGGTGCAGGTAGGGCACTAATTGGTTAAGGATTGCCTTTTCAAGGACTTTTGACAGGAATGGCAGTTTGGAAATGGGTCTGTAGTTGCTAGGCAAGGTGGGGTCTAGGTTAGGTTTTTTCAGTAGGGGCTGGACCACCGCGTGCTTGAAACTGGTTGGAACAGTGCCAGTGGCCAGAGAACTGTTGATAATAGAGAGGATGCTGGGACCAGCTATTGCAATGACATCCTTCAGAAGGGCAGTGGGGGCAGGATCAAGGGGGCAGGTTGCAGGTTTCATAGCGGAGATAAGCTTTGCAAGGGAGGATAGAGTGACGGGTTGGAAGCAGTCCAATTTAGATGAACAGACTAGTGAGACAGCTAGGTCACGGGTGGGAGGGGAAATGTTCATTCTAATATTCTCAACTTTGTTGGTGAAAAATTTAGCGAATTCTTCGCACTTAGCAGGGGACCCAACTAAGCTGGTACTGGGGGCGGGACATATGACAGAGGTAATTGTGCTAAATAGGACCTTGGGCCACAGTCACCACAGAAAGGTGACCTAAGGCAGATGACTGATTTCAGTGACAACTTTGCGGTTGAAGTGCAGATTCCTCACTAAGTGTTCCTCACAAGGATCCATTTCCAATCTCCTGCACTCTGGTCAGAATCCCATTATTAAAAAAAGCAATTGAAATTATTTCCCACGTGATTTGGGAGTAAAGTCGTCGAGTGTAGTACGGTTTTGGTTTAGAGATACAGTGTGAAAACAGGCCCTTCGGCCCTCCAACCCGATGCTGACCATCGATCCGCATCGGAAACAAAGATCATAGCTTCTAACACCATTGAACCAGAGCAGCACAAATAGTGAAAAGGGAAGGGGAATATTCTCCTGACTCAGTGCATCTGTCTGTGACTCTCAAGTTGTGGTGAAAGTGTAATTAAAATAAACACTTAATTACTGTTAAAACACAAAGTACTTGTCCTTTCATACCAGGATAAGCGTTCAACCAAGAAAACCAAGCCCAATGCCAAAGTAGCATCTAAAGTACCTATACACACTTATGCTGTGGAACAATAACTAACTTCATATTCAGTAATAAGCTATGTGGACAAACACACAACCTGAACTCCCTCTTCAGATGAAGGTCAAATAGGTTAGTTAGGAGGAGAAACTGCAACCGCAGGAGATGCGACACCTGTGCCTATACCTCCCACCTCAACTCCATCCAAGGACCCAAACAGTCTTTCCAGGTGAGACAGAGGTTCACCTGCACCTCCTCCAACCTCATCTATTGTATCCGCTGCTCCAGGTGTCAACTTATTTACATCGGCGAAACCAAACGCGGGCTCGGCGATCGCTTCGCTCAACACCTGCGCTCAGTCCACATTAACCAATCTGATCTCCCGGTGGCTGAGCACTTCAAAGCCCCCTCCCACTCCCAGTCTGACCTTTCTGTCATGGGCCTCTTCCAGTGCCATAGTGAGTCCCACGGAAATTGGAGGAACAGCACCTCATATTTCACTTGGGCAGCTTGCAGCCCAGTGGTATGAATGTTGACTTCTCCAACTTTAGATAGTTCCTCTGTCCCTCTCTTCCCCTCCCCTTCCCAGTTCTCCCTCTATCTTCCTGTCTCCACCTATATCCTTCCATTGTCCCGCCCCCCTGACATCAGTCTGAAGAAGGGTCTCAGTCCGAAACGTCGCCCATTCCTTCTTTCCTGAGATGCTGCCTGACCTGCTGAGTTACTCCAGCATTTTGTGAATAAATAAGTTAGTTAGTTAGTTTAGCTTAGTTTAATGACAGATGTGCCGAGGCACATTGAAAATCTTTTGTTGCGTGCTAATCAGGCAGCGGAAGACAATACAGTACATGATTAAAATCGAGCCATTCACAGCGTACAGATACAGATAAGGAATAATGTTTAGTGCAAGGTAAAGCCAGTAAAGTCCGATAAAGGACAGTCCAAGGGACACCAATGAGGTAGATCGTAGTTCAGGACTGTTTTCTGGTTGTGGTAGGAAGATTGCCTGATAATAGCTTGGAAGAAGCTGCCCCTGAATCTGGAGGTGTACATTTTCACACCGTGATCTGCGTGGGTTTACTCCGAGATCTTAGGTATAAAATGGAGTCATGGTTGGTTTGTGCGATGATTTGGGCTGCAACGACAATTTGCTGCAATTTCTTGCGGTCTTAGATGGAGCAGTTACCCAAACCAAGCTGTGATGCGTCCTGATAAAATGCTTTCTGGGACGCATGTGTAGAAGTTGGTGAGGGTTGTTGGGGACATGCCGAACTTCCTAAGCCTTCTTTGGAAGTAGTGGCATCGGTGTGCTTCCTTGGTCGTTGCTTCGTAATGTGTGGTCCAAGAGAAGTTGTTGGTGATATTGACTCCTTGGAATTTGAGGCTTGCAACCATCTCTACTTTGGCACCATCAATGCAGACTGGGGCACGTGCACTACTCCCCTTCCTGAAGTCGATCACTACCTCCTTTGTTTGACAATAAATGTCAGCATTGCCAGTGGTGTCAATTAGAATTTAGAACGGAGATGAGGAAGAACTTTTTCAGTCAGAGAGTGGTGAAGGTGTGGAATTCTCTGCCTCAGAAGGCAGTGGAGGCCAGTTCGTTGGATGCTTTCAAGAGAGAGCTGGATAGAGCTCTTAAGGATAGCGGAGTGAGGGGGGTATGGGGAGAGGGCAGGAACGGGGTACTGATTGAGAGTGATCAGCCATGATCGCATTGAATGGCGGTGCTGGCTCGAAGGGCTGAATGGCCTACTCCTGCACCTATTGTCTATTGTCTATTGTCTATTGTCAACATCCCTTAACCAAATTCATCAATTCTAATTCACACCAAAGCAAAAACCGATCCACTTGTAACATAAAACTCTGGAAGGCAGATCTCACATCTCCCCTCGTCCTTAATCTGCTTCTTCACAAAAAGACCCCCCTTCTTCGTCGCCTTCCCCTCAGCTTACAGTGGCCCATTCTTGACCATCGGCTGCTTTGATCTATCGTTTTCACACCTTGCCCTTCCGCATGTCTATAGTCTCCCTCACCTCTGACGTTCAGTCTGAAGAAGGGTCTTGACCCGAAATGTCACCCATTCCTTCTCCACAGAGATGCTTCCTGTCCCGCTGAGTTACTCCAGCATTTTGTGTCTATCTTCAGTGTAAACCAGCATCTGCAGCTCCTTCCTCTACGTTCTTTCTTTCCTGTTGTTTACGTATGTGTGCGTATATATATATATATATATTGTGGCGGTGCCCGGGGATTAGGCCACTCCCCTGGGTCATCCCCCTTGGCACGGGTTGGACACGGCTGGGGAGGGGTCTGGAGCTATGGGGTTTGCCTGAAGGGGCTTGGGTGAACTCGTGCTGGAAACTGAAGTGAGTGGATGTTCTGATGCTACATTAAAATTACTGTTAATACTTACCTGGCGTCTTGCCTGATTCCTGCCGCGTCCAGGCCCACTACACTGGTGTCCCTTCCGCCCTGCAGGACTGTCCGTTTGTTTTCCTGCGCCGGGATGCACACCAGACGCCCCTTCAGCAGCCGTATGAAGGACCATTCAAGGTACTCGAGCGTGGCTTTGCCACCTTCGTTTTGGACATGGGGTTCGTCCTGAGACGGTCTCTGTTTCGCGGCTGAAGCCGGCGCACGTGGACGTTAGCCAGCCGGTCCGCGGCCTCGCCCTCGGGGTCGTCCTGCGTCCCGGCCCTTACCCCCAGCGTCCCCGCGGTTGTCTTCCCCTGGCGGGGTGGTTCCGGTTCCTGCGACCACCGTGGTGCGCACACGGGCTGGTCGTATCATACGTCCCCCTGTCCGTTTCGTGCCTCCGGTTCTTGGGAGGGGGGTCCTGTGGCGGGGCCCAGGGGCTAGGCCACTCCCTGGGCCATCCCCCTCGGCACGGGTTGGACAGGGCTGGGGAGGGGACTAGAGCTATGGGGTTTGCCTGAAGGGGCTTGGGTGAACTCGTGCTGGAAACTGAAGAGAGTGGATGTTCTGATGCTACATTAAAATTACTGTTAATACTTACCTGGCATCTTGCCTGATTCCTGCTGCGTCCAGACCCACTACAATATGTATATAGATATATATACACACACTGAACTTTTTTTTCTCGTTTATTAAATTGTTTACAGTGTACTATGTTTACATATTCTGTTGTGCTGTTGCAAGTAAGAATGTCATTGTTCTATCTGGGACCTATGACAATAAAACACTCTTGCCTCTTGACTCACTAGTACTTCAATAAGTGACCATTCGTTCAAGTTGAATAGAACCATTCTGAGGGGGTCGATGCAGGGATGATGATTCATGTGGTTAGTGGTGGTGGTAGTATAGAAACCAGTCTCAGAATCAAGGGTGGGCATTTTGGACTGAGATGTCACGAAATCTCTTTGAAATGAGGGTAAAGGATATTTGTCATTCTCTGGCCAGAAGTGCTGAGGAGATTCAGTTCCTGAGTATGATTTAGGCGGAAGTTGATGCATCTTCGGATCGTAAGGGAATCAAGGGGATATGGAGATAATACCAGACTAAGTTGAGTTTATAGTCACGTACAAGTAATCCCTGGGATGGAGGGACTGTCATATGAGGAAAGGTTGGAAGGACTAGGCTTGTATTCACAAAATGCTGGAGTAACTCAGCAGGTCAGGCAGCATCTCAGGAGAGAAGGAATGGGTGACGTTTCGGGTCGAGACCCTTCTTCAGACTGAATACAAGGCTTGTATTCACTGGAGTTTGGATTCACTGGATGAGAGGGGATCTGATAAAGACGTATAAAATCATAAAAGGACTAGACAAGCTTGGTGCAGAAAAAAAGGTTCCCAATGCTGGGGGAGTCCAGAACCAGGGGACACAGTCAAAGAATAAAGGGGAGGCCATTTAAAACTGAGGTGAGAAGAAACTTTTTCACCCAGAGAGTTGTGAATTTGTGGAATTCTCTGCCACAGAAGATAGTGGAGGCAAATTCACTGGTTGAATTTAAAAAAGAGTTTGATAGAGCTCTAGAGGCTAGTGGAATCAGGGATATGGGGAGAAGGCAGGCATGGGTTACTGATTGTGAATGATCAGCCATGATCACAATGAATGGCGGTGCTGGCTCGAAGAGCCAAATGGCCTCCTCCTGCACCTATTTTCTATGTTTCTATGTTTCTATGTAAGTACAGTGAGGTAGAGGTACAATGAGATTTTTGCTTACAGCAGCATCACAGGTCCCAGAACGTGGAGCTGAGGTAAAAGATCAGCCATTGTCTTTTTGAAAATGGGAGAGCAGGGCACAAGGGGCCGAACGGCCTTGTGCTTCCATTCCTTCCCTTATGCTGAGGCTGTGCAGTGAGTGAGAGGTGACATTCTACGACTCCGTCCACGTGACTTCAGATGCGCACTTCCAGCAGGGTGATTGAGAGCGTGAGACTCGGCTGAATCTCCCACTCCCTCTCCCTCTCCCTCTCTGATTATTAAGGGGTTGGACACGTTAGAGGCAGGAAACATGTTCCCAATGTTGGGGGAGTCCAGAACAAGGGGCCACAGTTTAAGAATAAGGGGTAGTCCATTTAGAACTGAGATGAGGAAAAACCTTTTTCAGTCAGAGAGTTGTGAATCTGTGGAATTCTCCGCCTCAGAAGGCAGTGGAGGCCAATTCTCTGAATGCATTCAAGAGAGAGCTAGATAGAGCTCTTAAGGATAGCGGAGTCAGGGGGTACGGGGAGAAGGCAGGAACGGGGTACTGATTGAGGATGATCAGCCATGATCACATTGAATGGCGGTGCTGGCTCGAAGGGCCGAATGGCCTCCTCCTGCACCTATTGTCTATTGTCTATTGCCTATTGTTTATTGATGAAGTGGCATGGAGACCCATCATAACATTTACACCGCTGCGGCCGAGGCTCTCTGCAGGATGTCAATGATCAAAAAAAATGGCTGACAAGAGAATCAGCTCTTTCCAAGTCGTCAAAATGTAAATGTCAGTGCTCCATGTTGCTTCAGCTAACTCCTAATGTTCCGGCTGACCTTTGGCAGGCAGCGGGTTGTATTGCAAGTTGCATCCATCTTACCCTGCGTGAAGCCCCCTCTTACAGCGCATTTCTGAAGGCAGATTGGACAGGAGCTTTGCTTGCAGTTCTTGAGAGAGAGAGAGAGAGATCACCGTTGATAAATACAAAAAGGTCAGTGGCCTGAAGCAAGCACATCAACTGTGAACATGGAGATTAAAGTACACGCTCTCACCATCCCCCTGTGATTGTTTGGTGGATGTAACTTCTTCCCCCTTCAATCATGTTGTTGCCTCGGGCACAAGGCCCCATCTTGATTCGGCTGCTGACTTTTGACTGGAATACACATTCCATCCGGCATTCATCCAAACCCGACAACCCTCCCAAGCAGTCGCACAACATTCGCATCAAAGAGTATAAGAAGATAACTGCAGATGCTGGTACAAATCGAAGGTATTTATTCACATAATGCTGGAGTAACTCAGCGGGTCAGGCAGCATCTCGGGAGAGAAGGAATGGGTCGAGACCCTTCTTCAGACAGTCGCACAGCATTCGCATCAAAGAGCTTGAATTGTTGAATTGTTGAATTCTCGTAAAAAGATATGGCCAAGCTTGAAAGCGTTCGGAGAAGATTTGCGAGGATGTTGCCAGGACTAGAGGGTGTGAGCTATTGGCAGAGGTTGAGCAGGCTGGGTCTCTATTCCTTGGAGCGCAGGAGGACGAGGGGGGTGATCTTAAAGAGGTGCATAAAATCAATAGAGGGATAGATTGGCACAGAATCTCCAATTTCAGGTGCCACCCCGTTGCCCATGTACCCTTTTTTCTTTCCATACTCCTTTATTTCCATTCATCCCATCCCTGCCACCCAATTCATTTACCGTCCTCTATCTCCGCTATCTACTCATCACCCAGCAAGTTTGTAATGCGCCCTTCATGGGCGACTATTTGCATACCTCGGCAAGGTACGCAAGCAAAGAATTTCACCCTGACTTGTCACATGTGACAATAAAATATTCGTTTCCGTTCGCATTTATCTTTTCCACTTGTCACCTCCGGTCTTAGTCACTATTTCCACACTTCTTGCCCAGATTTTGGTCTCCTAATCTGAGGAAAGACGTTCCTGCCATAGAGGGAGTACAGAGAAGGTTCACCAGATTGATCCCTGGGATGGCAGGACTTTCGTATGAAGAAAGACTGGATAGACTGGGCTTGTACTCGCTGGAATTTAGAAGACTGAGGGGGGATCTTATAGAAACATATAAAATTCTTAAGGGGTTGGACAGGCTAGATGCGGGAAGATTGTTCCCGATGTTGGGGAAGTCCAGAACCAGGGGTCACAGCTTAAGGATAAGGGGGAAGTCTTTTAGGACCGAGATGAGAAAACATTTCTTCACACAGAGAGTGGTGAGTCTGTGGAATTCTCTGCCACAGAAGGTAGTTGAGGCCAGTTCATTGGCTATATTTAAGAGGGAGTTAGATGTGGCCCTTGTGGCTAAAGGGATCAGGGGGTATGGAGAGAAGGCAGGTACAGGTTACTGAGCTGGATGATCAGCCATGATCATATTGAGTGGCGCTGCAGGCTCGAAGGGCCGAATGGCCTACTCCTGCACCTATTTTCTACGTTTCTATGTTTCTTTCCCTGCACCTGACTCATCTGCTAATCAGTCCATCCTTGCTTGGGTCCACGTACCACTTGCCATGGGCGACACAGTGACGCGGCGGTAGAGTTGCTGCATTACAGCGCTTGCAGCGCCGGAGACCCGGGTTCGATTCCCACACTCCAAAGGCGTACAGTTTTGTAGGTTAATTGGCTTGGTATGAATGTAAAATTGTCCCTAGTGTGTGTAGGATAGCGTTAGTGTGCGGGGATCGCTGGTCAGCATGGACTCGGTGGGCCGAAGGGCCTGTATCCGCGCTGTATCTCTAAACTAAACTACAACCTCTTGGCCAACATCATGCCCTCATCTCTCTCTACCAGCTGTCTCAACATCAATCTGAAGGATGCCCCCAATCCGAAACATCGTCTGTCTGTTTGCCTCCACTAATGATTTAGATTTAGATTTAGAGTTACAGCGCGGAAACAGGCCCTTCGGCCCACTGAGTCCGCGCCGCCCAGCGATCTCCGCACAATAACACTATCCTACACACTCTAGGGACAATTTTTACATTTACCCAGCCAATTAACCTACATACATGTGCGTCTTTGGAATGTGGGAGGAAACCGAAGATCTCGGAGAAAACCCATGCAGGTCACGGGGAGAACGTACAAACTCCGTACAGACGGCGCCCGTAGTCAGGATCGAACCTGAGTCTCCGGCGCTGCATTCGCTGTAAGGCAGCAACTCTACCGCTGCGCCACCGTGGACGCCCAATGGTGCCTGACCCGCTGAGTTCCTTCAGCATTACTCAAGTGTCATCTCATCTGAGTTACTCAAGATTCCAGCCTGTGCGGTCTCTTGTGTCTAAACCTTGAAGCATGATTCTGTCCAAGCGGCCAATCACACATCCAAAGCAGAGAAATATAGTCAAATTCGACCTGTAAATTCTCCGATGACCGATGGCACAATTTCACACACGTCCTCCTATGAGCCACACTATGTGTGCATTTTTGCACCACATGGAAGGTCATGTTATATTTACCTGTTCTACTTCGCAAAAAAAACGCTTTCTTCTTTGCACACTTAAAACCGCGACAGAAGGCGATATCTAGTCAGTTTAGTTTATAGTCACGTGTACCAATAGACAATAGACAATAGATGCAGGAGTAGGCCATTCAGCCCTTCGAGCTAGCACCGCCATTCAATGCGATCTTGGCTGATCACTCTCAATCAGTATCCCGTTCCTGCCTTCTCCCCATACCCCCTCACTCCGCTATCCTTAAGAGCTCTATCCAGCTCTCTCTTGAAAGCATCCAACGAACTGGCCTCCACTGCCTTCTGAGGCAGAGAATTCCACACCTTCACCACTCTCTGACTGAAAAAGTTCTTCCTCATCTCCGTTCTAAATGGCCTACCCCTTATTCTTAAACTGTGGCCCCTTGTTCTGGACTCCCCTAACATTGGGAACATGTTTCCTGCCTCTAATGTGTCCAATCGCCTAATTATCTTATACGTTTCAATAAGATCCCCCCTCATCCTTCTAAATTCCAGTGTATACAAGCCTAATTGCTCCAGCCTTTCAACATACGACAGTCCCGCCATTCCGGGAATCAACCTAGTGAACCTACGCTGCACGCCCTCAATAGCAAGAATATCCTTCCTCAAATTTGGAGACCAAAACTGCACACAGTACTCCAGGTGCGGTCTCACCAGGGCCCTGTACAACTGCAGAAGGACATCTTTGCTCCTATACTCAACTCCTCTTGTTACGAAGGCCAACATTCCATTGGCTTTCTTCACTGCCTGCTGTACCTGCATGCTTCCTTTCGGTGACTGATGCACTAGGACACCCAGATCTCGTTGAACATCCCCTCTTCCTAACTTGACACCATTCAGATAATAATCTGCCTTTCTATTCTTACTTCCAAAGTGAATAACCTCACACTTATCTACATTAAACTGCATCTGCCATGTATCCGCCCACTCACACAACCGAGGTACAGTGAAAAGCTTTTATTGCGTGCTATCCACCCAACAGAAAGACAATATATGATGACAGTCAAGCCATTTACAGTGTCTAGTCCCCGCTGCCGGTAGAAGAGTTATCCAACTACAATCCATTGTCCTGAAGGTTATAGATCTTCAAAGCAAATGAGGTTACATTATCCTGAAAAATTATTGCCACATAATCCATGTGGTTGTATGTAATATATGTGCACATATGTAAATGATATTGCTGAATATAGATATAAAAGATTGCTTAATATTTCACCCAAGTGCTTAATGACTGAAATTCTCATTAGCGCGAGATTTGCATAGAATTGAGCAGATTTGTATTAAATTGCAATATTCTCAGCTACCAAGAAGAGATGGTTATAGCTATGTAACATTGTAGTTAACCACAAGAATTCAGGTTATCTACAGAGACAAAAACAATCACTTTAATAAAATTGCTTCACAATGATCTTTCACTTCGAAATTTCTCATTAGGATTTTACATTGGGTCCCAATCAGAAATCTTCCAATTTAAAAAAAAAATTTGCATAAAAAACACAGAATACATGCAACCAAAGATACTGAATTAATATTGAACGAATTTGTCACCAAACAAATCGCACCGTAAAGTGGAGAATCATCGGACTTTGTGATGCAGCCTTTTGCTTGCCATCGTGGGTCATTGTACATATTCAACGATCAGGGCATGCATAGCAATTTTAGTGTACACACTTCTGAATCTCACCCTGGAGACGCCACACTTCACTCATCTCTGCCAACGACTGGATGTTGTCAGGAAAGAATGCAAGAAAATTCTGTCAGAAGGCTCTGCAGATGCTGGTTTAAAATTTAAACCACAGTTTAAGAATAAGGGGTAGGCCATTTAGAACGGAGATGAGGAAGAACATTTTCAGTCAGAGAGTGGTGAAGGTGTGGAATTCTCTGCCTCAGAAGGCAGTGGAGGCCAGTTCGTTGGATGCTTTCAAGAGAGAGCTGGATAGAGCTCTTAAGGATAGCGGAGTGAGGGGGTATGGGGAGAAGGCAGGAACGGGGTACTGATTGAGAGTGATCAGCCATGATCGCATTGAATGGCGGTGCTGGCTCGAAGGGCTGAATGGCCTCCTCCTGCACCTATTGTCTATTGTCTATAAAATGGAAGATAGACACAAAATGCTGGAGTAACTCAGCAGGACAGGCAGCGTCTCTGGAGAGAAGGAATGATTGGTATGGGTGTCAGGGGTTATGGGGAGAAGGCGGGAGAACGGGGCTAGGAGGGAGAGATAGATCGGCCGTGATAGGATGGCGGAGTAGACTTGATGGGCCGAATGGCCTAATTCTGCTCCTACCACTTGTGACCTTATGACCTTATGAATGGGTGATGTTTCGGGTCGAGACCCTTTCTTCAGACAAAGAGTTGGAGGTAAAGAAAAAGAGAAATATAAACGGTGACGTAGAGAGATATAGAACAAATGAATGATAGATATGCAAAAAAGTAATGATGATAAAGGAAACAGACCTGTGTGTGGCCTGGCATACAATGCGATGCTCATTTGGTAAAATTGATAATGAAAATGAGACTCCATCAGATCTTTACTAACTTTGCAACCTATCCCCTTTCATTAACCCTTGCGCTCTTCAAATGAAGTTCCTTACCACTAGAAGACACAAAATACTGGAGTAACTCAGTGGGACAGGCAGCATCTCCAGAGAGAAGGAATGGGTGATGTTTGAGGTCGGGACCCCTTTTCAGACTGATGGAGTGGGTGGGACAGAGATACAATATAAGACAGTAAGACTGGTGGGAGAACTGGGAAGGGGTAGGAAATGGAGAGAGCGTGAAAGCAAGGGCTATTTGAAGTTAGAGAAGTCAATGTTCATACCGCTGGGGTGTAAACTACCCAAGCGAAATATGAGGTGCTGTTCCTCCAATTTACTCTGACAATGGAGGAGGCCCAGGACAGAACGGTCAGGTTGGGAGTGGGAGAGGGAGTTGAAGTGCTGAGCAACCGGGAGATCAGGTAGGTTAAGGCAGACTGAGCGGAGGCGTTCAGCGGAACGATCGTCCAGCCTGCGCTAGGTCTCGCCGATGTACAGAAGTTGACACCTGGAACCAGCGGATACAGTAGATGAGGTTGGAGGAGACGCAAGTGAATTATCACTGACCGCGGCGATCCTCTGTGCAGCCACACATCACCGTCGAACGGGGATCTTTGCAACTTATCTGCTGTGCACTAACGTGGATCACTTTCGTAAGCGCTTCACACAAACCGAGAAAGGAAACAAAATGCTCAAAACAGAGATCAATAACCTGATTGTATGAGAAATGCTCAAACCAGCAGACGGTTGGATGCTTAGCAGTGTTCAAACAGAACCAACCAACCTAGATTTATAACATCTCATAACCGTCAATGAAATAGTGTTGTAAATGCCACTGATTATCCGTGGTGAACATGAAACCTGGATTTGTAGGAACGAACTGAAGACGCTGGTTTATACCGAAGATAGGCGCAACATGTTAGAGTAACTCAGCGGCACAGGCAGCATCTCTGGAGAGAAGGAATGGGTGACGTTTTGGATTGGGACTTGAGGTCTGAAGAAGGGTTCCGACCCAAAACTTCACCCATTCCTTTTCTTCAGAGATGCTGCCTTTCCCCCTTTGCGTTACTCCAGCATTTTGTGTCTATCTTTGGTCAATGAAATGTTCTTGTGGGTCCAGGAAACTCTTGTGAAACCTATGGCTCTGCAAACTGGAGTTAGGAAAAGATGGGTGGTAATCTTCCAACCTTCCCTTGTTCCCCAGACAACCAGTTAAATCCCGTGACTTAGGTGGATCTGTCAAGGCATTACTCTTCTCTGAATCAAATCACAAAGCGCTGGAGGAACTTAGTGGAGGCAGCATCTGTGGATAGGCGGTTTCGGGTTGAGTCCCTTCTGCAGGCTGAATCGGACCCGACCCGAGACTTTGCCTGCAATGGGTGACATTTTGGGTTGGAACCTAGAGTCTGAAGAAGGGTTCCAACCCGAAACATCACCGACTCCTTCTCTCCAGAGATGCTCCCTGACCCGCTGAGTTACTCCAGCATTTTGTGCCTTTCTTCGAATGAAACTTGAATGAACAAATACCCAGGGGGTCGGAGAGCAGACGTCATTCTGCCCTGGGGTGAGGGAGGTACGGGCTTGTGCGTGACGCCTCCTCTTCGCTGATGAACTTCAAGATGGAAGCTATCAATTGATCCTTGCAATCGTGGCTGAGCAATGTATTAACACGGGCCCTCTAAGCCATTAAGCCATCTAATGTAAATTTTTAAAGAACTTGTTCTGACAAATTGCTTATGACAAAAGTGATTTTGTCTCTATTTAATAATTGTGAGTGATTTATAAGAGTCGCACAGTTAGGAAACTGTTGATTAATACAATTTGCTCATGGGAAATTGAGTTGGGAAATGCTGTGTTTCTGAGTGCTGAGTGATTAAAATGAGATACTGCTGTGTAAATCGAGCTTCTTGATGAAGTGAATGCAGCATCTCCAGATAGACACAGCACGGTTGTAGTAACCCAGCGTGTCAGGCACCATCTCTGGAGAAAGAAAGGACGGGTGACGTTACGGATCGGAAGTCCGACGAAGGGTTCCGACCTGAAACGTCCCCCATCCTATTTCTCCAGAGATGCCGCCTGGCCCGCTGAGTTTATGCAGCATTAATCCTGTAATGCAGCGTTAAACCTGTAACATAAATGTGCCACTATTACCTCCCAGGGGCTTCTGTGGTGATCCCACTGGGTATGTTGCATGAGATGAAGCTGTAGGACAAGCTTGGGATACACCGGAGCGGAGGAGAAGAGCTCATGTCTGAAGATGCAACACCTGTCCCTTTACCTCCCCCCTCAACTCCATCCAAGGACCCAAACAGTCTTTCCAGGTGAGACAGAGGTTCACCTGCACCTCCTCCAACCTCATCTATTGCATCCGCTGCTCCAACTTATTTACATCGGCGAAACCAAACGCAGGCTCGGCGATCGCTTCGCTCAACACCTGCGTTCGGTCCGCGTTAACCAATCTGATCTCCCGGTGGCTGAGCACTTCAACTCCCCCTCCCACTCCCAGTCCGGCCTTTCTGTCATGGGCCTCCTCCAGTGTCATAGTGAGGCCCACCGGAAATTGGAGGAACAGCACTTCATATTTCGCCTTCCCCTTCCCCTTCCCAGATCTCCCTCCATCTTCCTGTCTCCACCTATATCCTTCCTTTGTTCCGCCCCCCTGACATCAGTCTGAAGAAGGGTCTCGACCCGAAACGTCGCCCATTCCTTCTCTCCTGAGATGCTGCCTGACCTGCTGAGTTACTCTAGCATTCTGTGAAGAAATACCTACGATTTGTACCAGCATCTGCAGTTATTTTCTTATACTATATAATGTCTGAAGACTCTATATCTCCGGAGAATGCAGCAAGAGAACATAGACCATGGAAGCGTATAGAGTAGGAACAGGCCTTTCGGCTCACAGTGTCTGTGCCGAACAAGATGCCAACATAAACTTGTCCCCTCTGCCTGTGCGTGATCCAAATCCCTCCATTCTCTGCAGATCCAAGTGCCTATCGAGAAGCCTCTTCAATCCCACAGTCATTTCTGCCTCTGCCACAACTTCTGATAGCAAATTCCTGGAACCATGTGCTCCATGTAATAAAACCTTTGCCCCACACATCTCATAGGGTCATAGAGTCGGGCCGCGTGGATGCCGACATCGGGAGCTCCGGCAGCGGCAGCGTGTTCGCCCGCCCCAGATCGCGGGGCTTGGGTCGCGGACATTTCACCGTCCGGCGCGGCCTAAAATAGGCTGCGGGATTTTTCTCTGCTGGGCGGGGACTTCAATGTCGGGAGCCACGACCGCCCCGACGTGCAGCAACAGCGGCAGCGTGTTCGCCCGCCCCGGATCGCGGGGCTTGGGTCGGCCCGCTGCGGACCGTCCGGCGCGGCCTGCAACCACAACAACCTGACCGCGGGAGAAGACGGCAGGGGAAGGGAAAAGACATTGTGGCCTTCCATCACAGTGAGGAGAGGACTGGAGGAGACTCACTGTGATGGATGTTTCTTTGATGGATGTTTCTTTTTTTGTGTGTTTTTGGGGTTGTGTAATTTGCCTATTTTAATGCTTTATTGTGTAATCTGCCTATTTTAATGCTTTTATTGTTGGACTGTGGGTGACTGAATTTCGTCCAATTTGGATGACAAATAAAGCTATCTTGAATCTTGAATCTTGAGAAATAGAGCCGTACAGCATGGAAACAGGCCCTTCGGCCCAACTTGCCCACACCGACCAACATGTACCATCTACACTAGTCCCATCTGCCTGCGTTTGGCCCATATCCCTCTAAACCTATCCTATCCATGCACCTGTCAAAATGTTTCATGAAACGTTTCAATAGTACCTGCAAAATGTTGCAATCGTACCTGCTAAATCTTCATTAAACTTGCCCCCTCTCACCTGAAAGCTACAGTATGCCTTCAACCTTTGAATTTTCATCCTGGAATAAATGTCCCAACTGTCTATCCTTACCTATGCCTCTCATAATTCTGTAAATGACCATCAGGTCTCTCGTCAACCTCCGATGCTCCAGAGAAAATAATGCAATGTTGTCCTACTTCTCCTTATAGCTTATACCCTCTAATCCAGGCAGCATTCCAGTAAACCTCTTTTCCAGGCTAATATTCACTGTCAGCAGAGACAGATATCTGTGGCCTTGGGTGGATAGACTTACAACCACAGACCTACATCAAGTACACAATCAGTCTGCAACCACAACCTACATCAATTGACCTTCAAAGACACACCTGCTTCAAGTACACCGTACATCCAGCCTAAGTACATGCAGGAAAATAACTGCAGATGCTGGTACAAATCGAAGGTATCACAAAATGCTGGAGTAACTCAGCAGGTCAGGCAGCATCTCAGGAGGGAAGGAATGGGTGACGCTTCGGGTCGAGACCCTTCTTCAGTCTGAAGAAGGGTCTCGACCTGAAACGTCACCCATTCCTTCCCTCCTGAGATGCTGCCTGACCTGCTGAGTTACTCCGGCATTTTGTGATATCTTAGACTAAGTACATAGTCACTATTAATCAACAAAAAAGTTTTTCACTGTACCTCGGTACACGTGACAATAAACTAAATTAAACTATCTTTTCACAAACGACCTACAACCACACACTTACATTACATCTACACGCAATCTATAGGCAAATACCTAAATCAAGGAAACAAATGGCCTACGACCTACATCAAGTACACAATGGACCTACAAAGACACACCTACATTAAATATACAATCGACCTACAACCAAATACCTACATCAAGTACACAATTTACTTACAACCACAACCTACATCAAGTACACAATGGACCTACATTAAATATACAATCGACCTACAGCCAAATACTTACATCAAGTACATAATCTACTTACAAACACAACCCACATCAAGTACACAATGGACCTACAAAGACACACCTACATTAAATATACAATCGACCTACAGCCAAATACCTACATCAAGTATACAATCTACTTACAACCACAACCTACGTCAAGTACACAATTGACATACAAAGACACACACACACATCAAGTACTCAACTGACCGACAGCCACACGCCTACATCAGATACACAATCCACCTACAAAGACACATCTACATTAAATGCTATTACATAACGAAAAAACTTTTCGCTCTACCTCGGTACACGTGACAATAAACGAAACTAAACTAAACTAAACTATCTACATCAAGAACACAATCGACCGGTAACAACATATGTACAGCAAGCACACAGTCACTATTTGATTTTGAGTGGTTGTTGCTACAATAGTCAATAGTCGTTTATTTGTCACATACACATAAATGTGTAGTAAAATGAAACATTACCCGCAGTTGAACAATAAGACCAATAAGATTAATCAATAAAAATGCAATAACACATACAATCACAAACTAACACCAAACAAAAAGAAACATCCATCACAGTGAGTCTCCTCCAGTCCCTCCTCACTGTGATGGAAGGCCAGAATGTCTTTTTCTCTTCCCTGCCGTCTTGTCCCGCGGTCAGGCTGTTGGAGTTGCCACGTCGGGGCGGTCGGGGCTCCCGATATTGAAGCCCCCGCTGGGCGGTGAAAAAAAATCCCGCGGCCTATTTCAGGCCGCGCCGGATGGTGAAAGGTCCGTGGCGGGCAGACCCAAGCCCCGCGATTCGGGGCGGGCGAACACGTTGCCTCTGCCGCTGCCGGAGCTCCCGATGTCGGCCCCCATCCAGGGGCCTGCGGGCTTCCGACGTCCACGCGGCCCGCGCCGAAGCCTCCGGAGACGAGTCGCAGCCGTTCCCGCAGCATTCGCAGGCAGCCAGCGCCGCAGGTGGTGAGTCCGGACCGCGGGCTCTGCGAACCAGAGACCCAGGTGGTCCCAGGTGCATGGCCGGTGGTAGGCCGCAACGGGAATGGAGACACGGCACAGAACAAAGGTCGCGTCTCCGTTCTGGAGAGAGAATGTTACAGTTACAGTTCCCGTTCCCTCCCACCCCCCCAAAACATAACATA
Organism: Rhinoraja longicauda; assembly: GCF_053455715.1. Classification (NCBI taxonomy): domain Eukaryota; kingdom Metazoa; phylum Chordata; class Chondrichthyes; order Rajiformes; family Arhynchobatidae; genus Rhinoraja; species Rhinoraja longicauda. Next base: position 9,082,035 of record NC_135955.1, read on the forward strand.
CAACACTACATCATATTAACACTACAATTGAGACAAAAACAACAAAAAACACAAAAGACAGACGGACTGCAGGCAAGCCGCAGCTGCGATAAGTGTGACATAATTGGATAAGAGCATTGCAGAAATAACCAGGAAAGCTAACAGAATGTCATCATTCACTGTGCAGGCAATTGGATGCAAAAGTGGAGAGTTGATGCCTCAGTAATATGGAATATTGGTGATATTACTTCCGAAACACAGTGTACAATATTGGTCTCTTTTTTTTAAAAGATTGCTTTGACAATTTGCTGGAAGCAGTACAGAGAATCTTCACGACTGAGAGGTGGCTTGAGATGAACTGTTGGATTGGCTTGGCTTGTATCCACCGGAGGAAAGGAAAGTAACCAGAGATTTGTTTGAAACATGCAAAACCCTGAGAGGTCTTGACAGGGTAGATGTCGAGGGCATGCTTCTTCGTGGAGCTTCAATCTGGAACTTGGGACGGTATTCAGAAGAAAAATGGGGCCAACCATTCAAGTGAGATTTCTTTTTCTCTTTCAAGCATTTGGAACTCTCTTCCACAAAGAGCACTGGAACAGAAATGTTTAAGTCGCATGGTTAGATACCTGATAAGTAGTTAGCATCCATGTTTCTTGCTTTGGAGCAGATAAAGGAGGGGAGAAACTTCACAGACCTTTCGTCAGTAACTTACTGATGCATTTCATTACGATAATATGAAAGAGAACAATTTATTTTCAGCAACATCTCCCTCCCGTTTCTGGACCTCACCATCTCCATCACAGGAGACAGACTAGTGACGGACATTTACTATAAACCCACTGACTCGCACAGCTATCTGGACTACACTTCTTCCCACCCGGTCCCCTGCAAAAAGTCTATCCCCTACTCCCAATTCCTCCGTCTACGCCGCATCTGCGGCCTGATTAAGCTCTATTTTCACAATGGTGAATTTTGCCCAGTCAAGACGATTGAGACTCAATTTTTGATGCTGACATCATGTCCTCTCACCATTTGTCCAATGAGGCACTGAACCAAGATTACATTTGTCTAATGTAACAGATCCCGTATTACTGGAGCTCCTGGTGGCACTGTGAGAGTCTGGTCTGTCTGACACACAGGGAGATTGGACAATTGGCATAAGCCATTCCCTGTGTGCACAGATGCACAGAATCTCTTGCCCAGAGTAGGGGAATCGAGGACCAGAGGACATTGGTTCAAGGTGAAGGGGTAGAGATTTAATAGGAATCTGAGGGGTAACTTTTTTGCACAAAAGGGTAGTGGGTGTATGGAACGAGCTGCCAGAGGAGGTATTTGAGGCTGGGATGTCCCAACGTTTAAGAAACAGTTAGATAGGTACATGGATAGGCCAGGTTTGGATGGATATGGACCAAGTGCAGGCAGGTGGGACTAGTGTAGCTGGGATATGTTGGCCGGTGTGGGCAGGTTTCCACGCTGTTTCCACGCTGTATCACTCTATGACTCACATATAACATATAACAACTACAGCATGGAAACAGGCCTGTCCGGCCCTACCAGTCCACGCCGACCATTCTCCCTGACCTAGTCTCATCTACCTGCACTCAGACCATAACCCTCCAATCCCCTCCTATCCATATACCTATCCAATTTACTCTTAAATAATAAAATCGAGCCAGCCTCCACCACTTCCACCGGAAGCCCATTCCATACAGCCACAACCCTCTGAGTAAAGAAGTTCCCCCTCATGTTACCCCTAAACCTTTGTCCCTCAATTCTGAAGTTATGTCCCCTTGTTGGAATCTTCCCCACTCTCAAAGGGAAAAGCCTACCCACGTCAACTCTGTCCGTCCCTCTCATAATTTTAAAAACCTCTATCAAGTCCCCCCTCAACCTTCTACGCTCCAAAGAATAAAGACCCAACCTGTTCAACCTCTCTCTGTAGCCTAAGTGCTGAAACCCAGGCAACATTCTAGTAAATCTCCTCTGTACCCTCTCCATTTTGTCGACATCCTTCCTATAATTTGGCGACCAGAACTGCACACCATACTCCAGATTCGGCCTCACCAATGCCCTGTACAATTTCAACATTACATCCCAACTTCTATACTCGATGCTCTGATTTATAAAGGCAAGCATACCAAACGCATTCTTCACCACCCTATCCACATGAGATTCCACCTTCAGGGAACAATGCACAGTTATTCCCAGATCCCTCTGTTCCACTGCATTCCTCAATTCCCTACCATTTACCCTGTACGTCCTATTTTGATTTGTCCTACCAAAATGCAGCACCTCACACTTATCAGCATTAAACTCCATCTGCCATCTTTCAGCCCACCCTTCCAAAAGGCCCACGTCTCTCTGTAGACTTTGAAAATCTACCTCACTATCAACTACTCCACCTATCTTAGTATCATCTGCATATTTACTCACTCTATGACTATCACTCTATCACTCAGCCATGATCACATTGAATGGCGGTGCTGGCTCAAAGGACCGAATGGCCTTCTCCTGCACCTATTGTCTATTGACTCTATGACTCTAAATCACATTCTAACCAAGGGCAGGGAATTGTGGCAATCGCTGTTGGATGTTGGATCAGCTCTTATGCCCATAGGTGTAGAAACATAGAAACATAGATAGAAACATAGAAAATAGGTGCAGGAGTAGGCCATTCGGCCCTTCGAGCCTGCACCGCCATTCAATATGATCATGGCTGATCATCCAGCTCAGTAGCCTGTACCTGCCTTCTCTCCATACCCCCTGATCCCTTTAGCAAAAAGGGCCACATCTAACTCCCTCTTTAATATAGCCAATGAACTGGCCTCATCTACTTTCTGTGGCAGAGAATTCCACAGACTCACCACTCTCTGTGTGAAGTGTGTATTGGACAGCCATTTCGACAGAGACTAATGACACACTTAGAGTTATAGAGTCATACGGAATGTTAACAGGCCCTTGGGCTCACTTCATCCATGCCAACCAAAACACCCCATCTGAGCTAGTCCCATTTACCATCGTTTGCCTCATATCCGTTTACATCTTTCCTCTACCTGTACCTGCCCAAATGTGTTTTCAATGTTGCTGGTGTGCATGGCGCATCAACTTCCTCTGACAGCTCGTTCCATTTACCCACCACCCTCTGTATGAAAACGTTGCCCCCCCCAGGTTCCTATTAAATCTTCCCCCTCTCACCTTTTCACACATGCCCTCTAGATTACCCTACCGAGGTGCAAAAGACTTGCAGTCTTATGCTGGAGATAGGTGGCCCATTGGAGTCCTGATCCTAATGGGTAGTGTAGCTCTTGTTATGAGGATTTAAATGGGATCACAATGAAGTTCTGAGTCCCAGCTATACTGACATGAACAGGCAGAGGGTAGAGTCATTAGGCCATCAAAGCCCACAAGACAGAAAGAGGCCATTCGGCCCATTATGTTCATGCTGACAGAATCAATGTGCCACTCAAACTTGATTGAGAATGAATATCTGGGCTTTTAGTGATTTAGATTTAGATTTAGAGATACAACGCGGAAACAGGCCCTTCGGTCCACCGGGTCCGCGCCGCCCAGCGATCCCCGCACATTAACACTATCCTACACACCCTAGGGACAATTTTTACATTTGCCCAGCCAATTAACCTACATACCTGTACGTCTTTGGAGTGTGGGAGGAAACCGAAGATCTCAGAGAAAACCCACGCAGGTCACGAGGAGAACGTACAAACTCCGTACAGACGGCGCCCGTAGTCAGGATCGAACCTGAGGCAAATTTAGCCCAGGACACTGAAAGAACACTCTCTTGGAGGCACGGTGGCACAGCGGTAGAGTTGCTGCCTTACAACATCAGAAACCCTGGTTCAATCCCGACTATGGGTGCTTGCCTGTATGGAGTTTGTACGTTCTCCCCCTGACCTACATGGGTTTTCTCCGGGATCTCCGGTTTTCTCCCACACTCCAAAGAAGTGCAGGTTTGTAGGTTAGTTGGCTTGGTGCAATTGTAAATTGTCCCTGGTGTGTGCAGATAGTGTTGATACACAAGGATCGCTAGTCGGCACGGTCTCGGTGGGCCGAAGGGCCTGTTTCCACACGTTTTTTTTAAGAGTGATTGATTTTCTGGACTCAAATGTTCAGCTAACCTTCTAAAACCCTTCTTCCTTACAACTTTGTGCAGAACCAGGGTATTTATTTTGATGTTAATGAATATAACAATTTTATTGTTTGTAGATACAAAGAAGTGCCGATGCGACCTTGCAAAAAAAAAGACACAAAGTGCTGGAGTAACTCAGCGGGTCAGGCAGCATCTCTGGGGGGCATGAATAGATGATATTTCGGGTTCGGCCACTTCAGACTGATTATGGGGAGGTGGGGGAGGGGGGATAGAGAGGAGGGGCCAGGACAAAGTCTGGTAGGTAATAGGTTAAAACAGGTGAGGGGGATTTGATAAGAAAATGGAATAAGGTCATGGATGAAAAGACAGAAGGTGTGAGACAAAAGGATGAAGAAATGTGAATCGTGAAGCTACAGGAAGGAACGTAGGTGGAAGGGGAGGGTGAGGGGAGAACAGGGTGAGTCTAGGTGGAGCAAAGCTAGGTCGGGAGGAGGAGCCAGCGCTGCCGTCGCAGCTGCGGCTTGCCTGCAGTCCGTCTGTCTTTTGTGTTTTTTGTTGTTTTTGTATGAATTGTAGTTTTAATATGGTGTAGTGTTTGTATGTGGGGGGGGGGGGGTGGGAGGGAACGGGAACTGTAACATTCTCTCTCCCGAACGGAGACGCGACCTTTGTTTCTGTGTCGTGTCTCCGTTCCCGTTGCGGCCTACCGCCGGCCATGCACCTGGGACCACCTGGGGCTCTGGTTCGCAGAGCCCACGGCCCGGACTCACCACCTGCGGCGCTGGCTGCCTGCGGATGCTGCGGGAGCGGCTGCGACTCGTCTCCGGAGGCTCCGGCGCGGGCCGCGTGGACGTCGGAAGCCCGCAGGCCCCTGGGTGGGGCCGACATCGGGAGCTCCGGCAGCGGCAGAGGCAGCGTGTTCGCCCGTCCCGAATCGCGGAGCTTGGGTCGGCCCGCCGCGGACCTTTCACCGTCCGGCGCGGCGCTCCAATGTCGGGAGCCCCGACCGCCCCGACGTGGCAAGTTCAACAGCCTGACCTTGGGAGAAGACGGCAGGGAAGAGAAAAGACATTGTGGCCTTCCATCACAGTGAGAAGGGACTGGAGGAGACTCACTGTGATGGATGTTTCTTTTGTTTGGTGTTAGTGGATGATTGTATGTGTTATTGCATTTTTATTGATTATTCTTATTGGTCTTAGTGTTTCAACTGCGGTAATGTTTCATTTCACTACACATTTATGTGTATGTGACAAATAAACGACTATTGACTATTGACTATTGACAAAGGGGAGAAGGAGTGGAAAGAGAGAGGGTGGTTAGGGGGGAAGAAGGGAGAGGGCGAGGGTTTGTCCATGAATACATAAAATAATGGAAATTCCATCCATGAAGTATAAGGCAAAATAGAACGTATTCTTAAACCCTGCTCATACTTACCCACAGCCCCTACTATCTCACTGATTCCTGTTTGCAGTTCTCCCCGTGTTTCTGTCTGCACTGACTTCAGTTAATATTCAGGAGAGTTTGTTCCGTGGTAGACCTGCCAGGAATAGATATGGCGCAGAGCACATTATGTTCTGAGGCACAAGTGGCCCACGTGGCTTGAAGCTACACTGCTGAAAGTACGCAGGTCTTCACCTTTGCTTTTTGTCTAATCCATTTATCCTTGAGCACCTCCCAACACCCACCTTGATCGTTACTGGAGATATTTTACTTCACTGGAGAGATTTTCTTTTGCGGTATTGGTTCAAAGTTAATCTCAGACTTTGCCTCCTGTTTTTAATGCTCACTTGCCAAGAAATTTTGTGGAAGACTGGAAACAATAGACAATAGACAATAGACAATAGGTGCAGGAGGAAGCCATTCGACCCTTCGGCCCTTCGAGCCAGCACCGCCATTCAATGTGATCATGGCTGATCATTCTCAATCAGTACCCCGTTCCTGCCTTCTCCCCATACCCACTGCCTCCGCTATCCTTAAGAGCTCTAGCCAGCTCTCTCTTGAATGCATTCAGAGAATTGGCCTCCGCTGCCTTCTGAGGCAGTGAATTCCACAACACTTGAATGCTGAGCCCTTAATGCAGAGCGGCACGGGTGCTGTCTGTACGGAATTTGTACGTTCTCCCCGTGACCCTGGTTTTCCTCCGGGATCTCTGGTTTCCTCCCATGCTCCAAAGACGTACAGGTTTGTAGTTTAATTGGCTTGGTATAATTGTACCTTTGTGTCCCTGGTGCGTGTAGGATAGTGCTAGCATGTGGGGAACGTTGGTCGGCGTGGTCTCGGTGGGACGAAGGGCCTGTTTCCATGCAGCATCTCGAAACTAAACGAAACAATACTCCTGATATCGTGTCCTAGATCCTAGGTATGTAGGTTAATTGGCTGGGTAAATGTAAAAATTGTCCCTAGTGGGTGTAGGATAGTGTTAATGTGCGGGGATCGCTGGGCAGCGCGGACTTGGTGGGCCGAAAAAGGCCTGTTTCCGCGCTGTATATATATGATATGATATGATATATCCTAGATCTTGCCGTCATAGGGAGAGAGACAGCGGTGGAGATCCACACTCTCCACTGATGAAGGTGAAGGAAGTTCAGGCCGCTGTGCTGGCTGGCACATGTGGACACTGAGGACATGGCCCAGGTTAGGTTGCCCGGGTAACAGTAGTCATCAGGCATCCTCTTGCTCTGGACAGGTGTGCACATTCTGCTCTCAAACATCTGTCATAGAGCAGGTGCTATCCCTACGTTTAATAGACAATAGACAATAGACAATAGGTGCAGGAGGAGGCCATTCGGCCCTTCAAGCCAGCACCGCCATTCAATGTGATCATGGCTGATCATTCTCAATCAGTACCCCGTTCCTGCCTTCTCCCCATACCCCCTGACTCCGCTATCCTTAAGAGCTCTATCCAGCTCTCTCTTGAATGCATTCAGAGAATTGGCCTCCACTGCCTTCTGAGGCAGAGAATTCCTCAGATTCACAACGCTCTGACTGAAAAAGTTTTTCCTCATCTCAGTTCTAAATGGCCTACCCCTTATTCTTAAACTGTGGCCCCTTGTTCTGGACTCCCCCAACATTGGGAACATGTTTCCTGCCTCTAACGTGTCCAACCCCTTAATAATCTTATACGTTTCGATAAGATCTCCTCTCATCCTTCTAAATTCCAGTGTATACAAGGCTGGTCGCTCCAGTCTTTCAACATATGATAGTCCCGCCATTCCGGGAATTAACCTAGTAAACCTATGCTGCACACCCTCAATAGAAAGAATATCCTTCCTCAAATTTGGAGACCAAAACTGCACACAGTACTCCAGGTGCGGTCTCACTAGGGCCCTGTACAACTGCAGAAGGACCTCTTTGCTCCTATATTCAACTCCTCTTGTTATGAAGGCCAACATTCCATTGGCTTTCTTCACTGCCTGCTGTACCTGCATGCTTCCTTTCAGTGACTGATGCACTGGGACACCCAGATCTCGTTGTACGTCCCCTGTTCCTAACTTGACACCATTCAGATAATACTCTGCCTTCCTATTCTTACCACCAAAGTGGATAACCTCACACTTATCCACATTAAACTGCATCTGCCATGCATCCGCCCACTCACACAACCTGTCCAAGCCACCCTGCAACCTCATAGAATCTTCCTCACAGTTCACACTACCACCCAGCTTTGTATCATCTGCAAATTTGCTAATGGTACTTTTAATCCCTTCACCCAAGTCATTTAAGAAACATTTAGACATGGATAGGACAGATTTTGAGGGATATGAGCCAAAGGGAGGCAGGTGGGACTAGTGCAGGGCAAGTGTAGTGTTGTGTAGTGTAGGTGCGGGCAAGTTGGGCCGATGGGCCCGTTTCCATGCTGTACGACTCTATGACTCGATGTGTCTATAACATAGCACATAGAAAATTACAGCGCAGGCCCTTCAATTCACAATGTCTGTGCCAAGCACGATGTCAAGACAAACTAATCCCATCTGCCTGCCCACGATCTATATCCATCCATTGCCTGCATATCCAGGTGCCTATCTAAAAGCCACTTGAAATACACTGTCGGTTCTGCCTCCAACACCATCCCTTGTAGCCCAATCCAGGCACCTACCCACTCTGTGTAAAAAAAAACTTGCCCACACATGTCCTTTAAACCATGCCCTTTTCACCTTCAAATCATGCCCTCTATAGTCCTCAACATTTCCAACCTGGGAAAAGGGTTCTGACTGCCTACCATCAATAGTTTTATATGTGTGCCCTTTATGTTGGAAGTGAGAAGCTTGGTTTGTGCCATAGAAACATATGGGTTGTGTGTTGACTGTTACCAATGACCTGCTAAGGTCTAAGGTCCAGTCTTGTGCTTTCAAATCCATCCACATCTATGACGCTACAAGGAACTCACCAGGTCAGGAAGCATCTCTGGAGAACGTAGACAGGTGATATTTCAGGTTGGGACCCTTCTTCCCTTGGTGTTTTCCTATGGGGTAAGTTCATTGTTAGGCTCCTTGTTCAAGACCCATCAGGTCACCACTTGCAGTAATTTCCCCTCACTTTCTTTTTTGCTATGAGCCTCCAAATATTTTGTAAGCGTTCACTTCTCTGGCACTTGAAAACCACAAACCTCCTCCCCCCCCCACCCCCCCCCCCCCCCCCACCCCACCACCACCACCCCCTCCCCACATCTTCCTAAAGATCAACCATTTCTCAATGATAATACTTTCACCCCAGCCAGATCCTGAATCCAACTCCACTCCAGGAACAGACGTGACTGAAGCTGGATCCTCATTGTGGTGCTGACTGAGAGTGTCCTTATTCAGATGAAATGTCAAACCCACACCATCTTCTCCCACCTAGTTAAATAGAAATAATCCTGTGGCCGGAGTTACAGGTATACAGAGAGGTTGAGTTATAGACAATAGACAATAGGTGCAGGAGGAGGCCATTTGGCCCTTCGAGCCAGCACCACCATTCAATGTGATCATGGCTGATTATCCACAATCAATACCCCGTTCCTGCCTTCTCCCCATACCCCCTGACTCCGCTATCATTAAGAGCTCTATCTAACTCTCTCTTGAAAGCATCCAGAGAATTGGCCTCCACTGCCTTCTGAAGCAGAGAATTCCACACATTTACAACTCTCTGAGTGAAAAGGTTTTTCCTCATCTCCGTTCTAAATGGCCTACCCCTTATTCTTAAACTGTGGCCCCTGGTTCTGGACTCCCCCAACATTGGGAACATGTTTTGCTGCCTCTAGCGTGTCCAATCCCTTCATAATCTTATATGTTTCAATAAGATCTCTCTCATCCTTCTAAATTTCAGCGTATACAAGCCCAGTCACTCCAGTCTTTCAACATACGACAGTCACACCATTCCGGGAATTAACCTAGTGAACCTACGCTGTAAGCCCTCAATAACAAGAATGTCCTTCCTCAAATTTGGAGACCTAAACTACACGCAATATTCCAGGTGTGGTCTCACTCGGGTCCTGTAGAGCTGCAGAAGTTCCTCTTTGCTCCTATACTCAACTATGGCTACAACTTTATTCCTTGGACTGCAGGAAGCTGAGGAGTGATCTTTTTGAGGCGTACAAGATCACGAAGGGAATGGATATGGTAAATACGCAGAAGGTATCACAAAAGGCTGGAGTAACTCAGCGGGTCAGGCAGCATCTCAGGAGAGAAGGAATGGGTGACGTTTCGGGTCGAGACCCTTCTTCTGGTAAACACACAGAGTCGTTTGCTTAGAGTAGGGGTATCGAGGACTGGAGGACATAGGTTTAAGGTGAAGGGGGAAAAATGCAATAAGAACCTGAGGGGTAACTTTTATGCACAAAGGGTGGTGGGTATAGGGAACGAGCTGCCAGTGGAGGTGGTTGAAGCTGGTACTATCATAACATCAAAGAGACATTTGGACAGGTACATGGATAGGATAGGATTCGAGGGACATGGGTCAAGCACGGGCAGGTGGGACTAGTGTAGATGGTACATGTTGGCTGGCACAGGTAAGGGGCCTGTTTCCACCTTGTATGACTCTATGTCTCTATGACACTATATCTTTTTTTGCCATCACACATTTTTCCCTCATTACTTTTTTATGGAATAAAGATTCCTGTTTCACAGTCCGCCTTTGATAGTGATCTGAGTTATTCCATTGACTTGTTGCCTGCTAGCTCGCTACCAACTTTGATCTTGCCAGCCCTATTCTAATTTTAGAATTGCCATTCTGAAGCCAGGGTCTACTTAAATATGTATGTCGAGAGATTACATTGCTTGATTTGATGTCTGCAGCTCACAGCTGGCCGATCACTTCCCTGTCAAAGAAAATCTTCTTGGCGGTGCTTGGTGTAAATCTTTATCATTAATCTGAATCCTCACAGCTCTTTCTCGGCGAAAATCCACCCATTGGGAAATTCCATGTGCAATTTATCCAAGTACTTTTGGAATATTCCCACTCTCAATCGCCCACCTAATGACCTCACGTGTCACTGACTATGCATTAACTACTTTACTAGATAAATTGGGAGCATTTGGGTGCAATCTGTGACCTTCATTGGATACCGACAGTGCCGCTAGGTGTGTGTCATGTTCTTTATCACTTGGTGAATTGAGTACAGAGTTCGGACATAATTTCACAGCGGTATAGAACGCTGGTGAGTTTGCACTTGGAGTATTCATAAGGTCATAAGGTAATTAGTGATAGGAGCAGAATTAGGCCATTCGGCCCAACAAATCTACTCCGCCATTCAATCATGGCTGATCCATTCCTCCCTCCTACCCCCATTCTCTTGGCTTCTCCCCATAACCCTTGACACCCATACTAATCAAGAATCTATTTATCTCTGCTTAAAATTTTCATTGACTTGGCCACCACAGCCTTCTGTGGCAAAGAATTCCCCAGATTCACCATCCTCTGACTAAAGAACTTCCTCCTCATCTCCTTCCTAAAGGAACGTCAAAAGGGCCTATCCCACAGGCGATTTTAAGGCGACTGCCGGCGACTAGGTTATCGCCGACAGTTCGCCGGGTGTCGCGGGCATGATCGTGAGGAGTCTTCCAAGAATCGTAGTGGATCTCAGCGCGTCGCTGAGAAATCATCCGGAGTGAAATTTCTCGGCGACAGCTGGCTTGTCGCCAGGTATCGTTGCTTATTGCGGGCGCTGTCGCCTGCTGTCCCCAGTTTCTCTTAGATGCATTTAGAAGCACATAATAAAATAAGTAATGTCGTTTCAAGATACCATAAAATACTTGCGTTTAACCAATTTATTTACCGTCAGGACATTTGACAGGTAGATTGGAGGCGACAGTTTGACGGTCAGGTAAGCGTGGGAATTTTCACGATGTTTATGGCCATCAGCCATTACATTTAAAGTGGGCTCCCACCACAGATATGCAACCCAGAAACCAGATATGCATCTCCCGTACATTTTCAAAGAATGCCCACACACTTTTCACAAAAATCCACGTAACCACTTTTAAAATTAAATTTCTTAATACTGCCATTAGTAAACTGGAAGTAAATCCAGTTTATTCCTTGTTACCGTGATGCGTGGTTTTTAAGTAACCCATACAAGATGTTATAGTTCAAAACTCTCAAGTACTTACCGACTTTTCAGTGATTTCAGCGAAAATTAGGACGCCGGAGAAGCATTGACAGCGTGGGAATTTTGCGATGTTTCCGAAGACGCTGTAATCTCGACCTGACTCGGCATTGTCGTGGTCATTGTCGTCGGGTAAAATAAAATTTTGGCGATCTGCTACGACTTTGACAGTCGCCTACAAAATCGCCTAAGTGAGACAGGCCCTTAACTTTGAGGCTGACCTCCAGTCCTAGACTCTCCCACTAGTTTACTGTGTATCAGATCTATTTGGATAGCATGCAAAACAACGCTTTTCACTGTAACTGGGTGCACGTGACAATAATAAACCTAAAGCTAAACCTAACCCCGTGTATAGAGGATAATTCCACACACTGTTAATCTTGGCAATAAGAGGCCCCCTTTTCATGATGCCAGTGACTTGCACAATAATGTTTTTTGATCATTGTACCTGCCTCACGTGTGGCTGCGCCTAACGGCTGCGGCTCGCTGGCAGTCTGTTTGTCTTTTTTCCTTTTTTGTCTGTGTGTTGGTGTTGGGATGGTTTTGTTTTTGTTTTTGGCTGTGTATGTGTGGGGGGGTGGGGTGGGGGAAACCTTTCTTTTTTTAGGTCTCTTCCTCGGGGCACGGCTCGGCAGCGGGGCCTTCCTTCGCCTGCCGGGCCTTCCATCGCCCGGCGCGGCTCGGCCGCTGGACTTAACAGTGCCCGGTGCGGCTCAGCCGCGGGACCTTCCATCGCCCGGTACGGCCGCGGTGACCGCGCCCGGTGCCCGCGCCCGGTGCGGCTCGGCCGCGGGGCCTTCCATCGCCTGGCGCGGCTTGGCCGCGGGACGGTTCAGCGCTCGGTGCTGCTCGACCGCGGGGCCTTCCATCGCCCGGCGCGGCTCGGCCGCTGGACTTAACATCGCCGGCGCGGCTCGGCCGCGGGACGTTTCAGTACCCGGTGCGGCTCGGCCGCGGGGCCTTCCATCCCCTTGCGGGGGCTGTGCGGGTCGGTCGCCTCGGTAGGGGTCGAGCTGCCTGTCCGTGGGCGCGGGGGGGAAGAGAGTGGAAGTTTTGTTGCCTCCATCACAGTGAGGGGGTGTTTGGAGTCACTGTGATGGATGTTTGTGTTGGGGTCGTGTGTCCTGTGTTCTTTTCTTTTTTGTTGTGTTCTGTGACTGCTGGAAATGTAATTTCGTTCGGTATCTCGGTACCGAATAACAATAAAGCTCTGTATTGTTGAATTAGTATTTCTCTTTTGTCCAGAGTGATCACAAGAGGATCATTAGTTAGAGTTAAATAGGATCATCTTACTTTCCAAATGTTTTATAAGCCTGGCTCAGATGTATAATGAAAGCTGCTGTTGGACTGTATGGGCAGTGGATAAAACATTGGTACATCTGATGATCAGAATTTATTTTTACTGACCCAGATTATCGGATAACATATTTGGAATTAGGTGACCATAATGTTGGTAACAATCACACGCTGCTATTCAAAAATAGTCAGCAACATATTTAAATTAATTTAATTTAGTTTGGTTTAGAGGTATAGCGAGGAAACAGGCCCTTCTGCCCACCAATAGACAATAGACAATAGGTGCAGGAGTAGGCCATTCGGCCCTTAGAGCCAGCACCGCCATTCAATGTGATCATGGCTGATCATCCACAATCAGTACCCCGTTCCTGCCTTCACCCCATACCCCCTGACTCCGCTATTCTTAAGAGCTCTATCGAGCTCTCTCTTGAATGCATTCAGAGAATTGGCCTCCACTGCCTTCTGAGGCAGTGAATTCCACAGATTTACAACTCTCTGACTGAAAAAGGTTTTCCTCATCTCCGAGTCCGCATCTACCAGCACTATCCTGAAGAAGGGTCTCGACCCGAAATGTCATCCATTCCCTCTCTCCTAGTTGCTGCCTGACCTGCTGCGTTACTCCAGCATTTTGTGATAGCACTATCCTACAGACTAGGGACAATTGACAATTTTTATGCCGATGTTTTTTCCTGAAGCCAAATTTGCCCACAAACCTGTACATCTTTGGAGTGTGGGAGGAAACCGGAGCACCCGGGGAAAATCCATGTGGTCACAGGTAGAATGTACAAACTCCATACAGACAGCACCCGTAGTCAGGATTGAACCTGGGTTTCTGGCGCTGTAAGGCAGCAACTCTACCGCTGCGCTGCCATTGCGTGTCACCCTTGAATTGTTACGTTACTATGGGGCAGTGGGAGAGTTCACAAACAAAGTGCTGGCTATCTAATGCCAACAACATTCAACCTTCTCGACATATTCGTTCGAAGACAATTGGCTGAAACGTGGGAACTGGAAGTTTGCTGTGTGAAAAACGAAGATATTTACTTCGAGACTCACTGGCAAAATTGTTCCTAATTGCAAGGTTGTCTGCCAGGCTTGCTGAAACAGAAGGCCTAGATCTGTTACTCCCTTCACTAATCGTCTACCTTCAGCTGTGCACTCATCAGTCAACTGTTCGGATGTTGTGCCAAGCTCTTGATCTGCATAAGAGTAGATTGCAAAGTGTCCCATTAAAGCACTCCAGTCTGTTTTCATCATTAAATAACAACACACTAGATGTGCACTCAACAACATTTACCTGCTGCTGTTCCGAAGCCTTTAATGTCCTTATCTGGCAGAATCTTTACATCTTGGGCTGCAAAATTGACCCAACAGCTGTTATCTTTTGGGGATAGGAGAAACTGCAGATGTTGGAATCTTCAGCAAAAAAAACCGCAAACTGCTGGAGGAACTCAGTGGGTCAAACGGCATCTGTAGAACCTTCTGGGAATTGAATTTAAAATTCACATCATCTCTTTTCAGATAAAGTGCTTCTGGATTTTATCCCCAAGTGGTCTGACTATAATTCTAGGGTTATATATCTTTGGTTTGTCTTCCATCACCAGAGGGAGGCATTCAGAGCCCTTTATCTTTTTATCATGAGCTTGCAGAACAAATCCATGGATGATTACCTGAAGTTTTTGTATTCTATAAAGCAAAGATCGTTGTGAACCCTATGAACTGTGCCAGTTCCAGTGGACATAAAGTTTTTCTTTTCTTTAGCAGAGAGCGAGAAAGTTTTGAAAGAAGAATACTTAGTAAGGTAATGAATAAATAAATAGTCGGTGCAAGAGATCTACATCAGTTTGACCCATACCCGCCTTCAAGACTTATCCCAAGCCATGTTAAAATGCATGGGGATGACCTACAGTGGCTTTTAGCAAAACACCATCTGGGAAATAAGCTTCTACCGCGCTTCCATTAAGTTTACAGCAGCCAAACGAGAGACTAGGATATTTCTTGTGGAGCTAGTTGGCTGAGGAGAGAGGCCTGTGGGCGACATAAAAAAATGATAAAAGGCAGAAGAGGGACACAAAATGCTGGAGTAACTCAGCGGAACAGGCAGCATCCCTGGAGAGAAGGAATGGGTGAAACCAGCAGCTGCAGTTCCTTCCAACGCATGATAAAAGGCAGAGACGGGATAGATGGTAAGGGCATTACAGGGAAGTGCAAAAACTGTCGCGTTGATATGAAGGAGGACTTTAATTATCTCAAAGCACGCTGGAATATCAATCACAGTAGAGGCGGAGAGAGCGAAGACTTTCTAAAATTGCCCGGGATAATTTACTTGAGCAGTGGGTGCCCATTAGGATAAGGATGCATGGATTGCTGGCTCAGCTTCTGGGGAATGATGTGCATTAAGGTTCAGTGAATCCATGAAGCGTCCAGTTAAACCTCTTCTGCACCCTTTCCAAAGCTTCCTGTAATGTGGTGGCCAGAAAGGCACATGACATTTCAAATAAGGCCTCACCAACATGATTTCCTGACTCTTAACCATATAACCATATAACAATTACAGCACGGAAACAGGCCCGTTCGGCCCTACCAGTCCACGCCGACCACTTTCTCTGACCTAGTCTCATCTACCTGCTCTCAGACCATAAAGCAGCGGTAGAGTTGCTGCTTTACAGCGAATGCAGCGCCGGAGACTCAGGTTCGATCCTGACTACGGGTGCTGCACTGTAAGGAGTTTGTACGTTCTCCCCGTGACTTGCGTGGGTTTTCTCCGAGATCTTCGGTTTCCTCCCACACTCCAAAGACGTACAGGTATGTAGGTTAATTGGCTGGGTAAATGTAAAAATTGTCCCTAGTGGGTGTAGGATAGTGTTAATGTGCGGGGATCGCTGGGCGGCACGGACTTGGAGGGCCGAAAAGGCCTGTTTCCGGCTGTATATATATGATATGATATGATATGATAACCCTCCAATCCCCTCCCATCCATATACCTATCCAATTTACTCTTAAATAATAAAATCGAGCCTGCCTCCACCACTTCCACCAGAAGCTCATTCCACACAGCCACCACCCTCTGAGTAAAGAAGTTACCCCTCATGTTACCCCTAAACTTTTGTCCCTAAATTCTGAAGTTATGTCCCCTTGTTGGAATCTTCCCCACTCTCAAGGGGAAAAGCCTACCCACGTCAACTCTGTCCGTCCCTCTTAAAATTTTGAAAACCTCTATCAAGTCCTCCCTCAACCTTCTACGCTCCAAAGAATAAAGACCCAACCTGTTCAACCTCTCTCTGTAGCTTAAGTGCTGAAACCCAGGCAACATTCTAGTAAATCTCCTCTGTACCCTCTCCATTTTGTCGACATCCTTCCTATAATTTTCCTCTTGTAATCAATGAGCTGACTGATGAAGGCAGGCATGTCACATGCCTTCTTTGCCACTCTGTCTACTGGTATTGTACTCTTGTGTTTACAATCTTGAAGGTCCTGTTTCTTTATTCCCCCTTTGGAGGGGGAGCGGGAGCAGTTGGTAAGGTGGATAAAGTTCCCTGAATCAGACCGTTTGGTATCTGTCATCGACCTGAGGGAAGTACCTATTCTTTTATCTGAATCTGACTGTACCTGAGGTGTCAGAGGTTATGGGGAGAAGGCAGGAGAATGGGATTAGGAGGGAGAAATAGATCAGCCATGATCAAATGGCGGAGTGGACTTAATGGGTCGACTGTCCTAATTCTACTATTCCTTATGACCTTATGACCAAAGTAAAATTGAGGACAAAATCATATGAGCTATGATTTTATAATATGGTGGTGTTTTGGGGCTTACCAATGTTATGTTTAAAGTTATTGTGGCATGTATGATACTCTATATTTAATATTCAATAGAGTGTTCATGTTCATAAGTCACAGGAGCAGGATTAGGCCATTCGGCCCATCAAAATCTACTCTGCCTTTCAATCATGGCTGATCTATTTATCCCTCTCAACCCCATTCTCCTGCCTTCCCCCCATAACCCCTGTCACCCTGACTAAGGAAGAACTTGACGATCTCTTCCTTAAAAATATGCAATGACTTGGCCTCCAACAGCCATCTGTGGCAATGAATTCCACAGTGGTCACCGTTTTGATAGAAATTTAAGGGAAGATAAATTATTGTGATGCAGACAGTTCTGCAAGGAGAAATATCTGACGTGCTGCTACAAGCAAGAATTTCATTGTTCCGTTTCGGGACACTCTTGGCTTTTGACTCTCTTATCTCTTGACTGGGAGCTACTTAAAATGTGAAGATACTTGGGTGCTTTTAGAATCATAGAAACATAGAAAATAGGTGCAGGAGTAGGCCATTCGGCCCTTCGAGCCTGCACCGCCATTCAATATGATCATGGCTGATCATCCAACTCAGTATCCCGTACCTGCCTTCTCACCATACCCCCTGATCCCTTTAGCCACAAGGGCCCCATCTAACTCCCTCTTAAATATAGCCAATGAACTGGCCTCAACTACCTTCTGTGGCAGAGAATTCCACAGATTCACCACTCTCTGTGTGAAAAAAAACTTTCTCATCTCGGTCCTAAAAGACTTCCCCCTTATCCTTAAACTGTGACCCCTTGTTCTGTACTTCCCCAACATTGGGAACAATCTTTCTGCATCTAGCCCTTAAGAATTTTGTAAGTTTCTATAAGATCCCCCCTCAATCTTCTAAATTCCAGCGAGTACAAGCCGAGTCTTTCCAGTCTTTCTTCATATGAAAGTCCTGACATTTTGTCTGGATTGCCCCTGGTGTCACACTCAGCCATTCACCACAATTATGTTGGGCACATTGAAGGATGAGGCTACGTTGCAAGTTCTACTCTTCAAGAGATTTGCCACATCAGCATAAAACTGTTTAAATTGTTCATTACGGCCATTAGTAGGTAAGTGAAATTCAATAGAGTTGTAACTGCTGAGTGCTGGGACTTGAATTATCTTCAGGAATGCGTGATTGTCCCTTGCATTTCAATGTCAATTCCTGTGGCCCATGAGATAATTTCTTTATAATAATGCCCCTGATAAAATGGACTACAATTAAGTCCTGTATATTGGGCATTAAAGTCGGGCAGAAAGCTGTTCTAACGTATGAATTGTGGCTCAGAGTCAGACATTTGTTGATTCAAGCTATGCGCAAGAGGCTGCATTGCATAATTATGATCACGCCTCTCTGGGGATTGAGGTTGCTGTGATTCAGGTGATGTCAAATAAAGACCCTGGCCTGCCCACTTTTTTAGACAAGAAGGCCTTTGGTCACAGAGCTATACAACATGGAAACAGGCCTTTCAGGACAACCTGTTATAGAGTCATGGAGTGATACAGTGTGGAAACAGGCCCTTCGGCCCAACTTGCCCACACCGGCCAACATGTCCCAGCTACACTAGTCCCACCTGCCTGCGTTTGGTCCATATCCATCCAAACCTGTCCTATCCATGAACCTGTCTAACTGTTTCTTAAATTTTGGGATTGTCCCAATCTCAACTACCTCCTCTGGCATCTTGTTCCATACACCCACCACCTCAGATTTCCTGTTAAATCTTTCCCCTCTCACCTTTATTCCTATGTCCCCTGGTTCCAGATTCCCATACTCTGGGTAAAAGACTCTGTACATCTACCCCAAAGATAGACACAAAATGCTGGAGTAACTCAGCGGGACAGGCAGCATCTCTGGAGAATGGTGACCGAAGAAGGGTCTTGACCCGAAACATCACCCATTCCTTCTCTCCAGAGTTGCTGCCTGTCCCACTGAGTTACTCCAGCATTTTGTATCTATCTTCGGTTTAAACCAGCATCAGCAGTTCCTTCCTACACAGTACATCTACCCAGACTATTCCCCTCATGATCTTATACACCTCTATAAGATCACCCCTCATCCTCCTGCACTCCAAACGAGTGGTTTCACCGTTGCTTACTCAGCAATTTTCATACACTAAGCGTGGAAGAACACTATGTGATCTCCCACAGTTTTTGGAAATGCTGATCGTGTTTATTCCTGAACCTCCCAATCTATTGTGTGGCATATAAACAAAACATGAACTCATTGCAATAGAGATGTCCTTTGGAGTGTGGGAGGAAACCAAAGTTCTCAGAGAAAACGCACGCGGTCACGAGGAGAACGTACAAGCTCCACACAGACAGCACCCGTAATCAGGATCGAACCTGGGTCTTGAAACATATAAGATAATTAGGGGATTGGACACATTAGAGGCAGGAAACATGTTCCCAATGTTGGGGGAGTCCAGAACAAGGGGCCACAGTTTAAGAATAAGGGGTAGGCCATTTAGAACGGAGATAAGGAAGAACTTTTTCAGTCAGAGAGTGGTGAAGGTGTGGAATTCTCTGCCTCAGAAGGCAGTGGAGGCCAGTTCGTTGGATGCTTTCAAGAGAGAGCTGGATAGAGCTCTTAAGGATAGCGGAGTGAGGGGGTATGGGGAGAAGGCAGGAACGGGGTACTGATTGAGAGTGATCAGCCATGATCGCATTGAATGGCGGTGCTGGCTCGAAGGGCTGAATGGCCTACTCCTGCACCTATTGTCTATTGTCTATTGTCTTTGGCACCTGTAAGGCAGCAACTCTACCGCTGCACCACCCTGCCACCCATACTTCTCCATATCTGAGGAGAGACCTTATCTCTCCACAGACGTTGCCTAACCCATTGTGTTTCTTCAGTGGTTTGATTTTTGTCCATAACATTGATAGGAGTTGTTTGTAGAACCAACCGCCCCCACCCCCCACACCACCACCTCTCCTCCACACCCAAATAGTAGGCAGACTGTCGAGAAAAGAACCAAAAATGAACGAGTCTGTATAATAAGAGTAACACATTAATCACAGGTATTTGTAATATTCACATAGGTTGGTTAATCAAATTTAAAATGGTCACCTTGAGACTGAATTAGTCGGGAGTATGAGAGAAAAACTCTGAAAGCAGCACATCATGTAGCCAATTGAGGGATGAGTTGTTTTGAATCTCGTGATGTTCAACGTGACAAGTTTAATAGACGATCTCGATGAAAACGATCCCCTGGGAAGTAGATATCACAGCAGGGTACTATTGAACATTAAAATCGGGTTTGAAACAGAGCTGACAGAGAGTGCATTTTATCACACACACGTTCCAGCATCGACAACCGTGAGGCAGGCTGAACATTCAATCGAAGGTAGACACAAAATGCTGGAGTAACTCAGCGAGACAGACCTGAAACATTACCCATTCCTCCTCTCCTGAGATGCTGCCCGACCCGCTGAGTTACTCCAGCATTTTGTGTCTACCTTCGATTTTAAACCAGCGTCTGCAGTTATTTTCCTACACATTTAGTTACAATACAACCTCTCAGCAGTGATCTCACTGACTACAGACACATGCGCAGAGTGGACCTTTACTGGTGACACAGTTTTCTGATAACATGCTCTAACTTCAGAGGAACAGATCGGGTCAATGCACAGAGTCTCTTGCCCAGAGTTGGGGAATCAAGACTTGTTTTCTCTATTCCTCAGTTCTATTAAGGAGTCTCAAACCTGAAACGGCGAATCTTTCTCTTTCCACATGTTGTCTGACCTGCTGAGTTTCGAGCATTTTCTGTTTTGTTTATTTCCAGCATCCACAGTTTCGATTTTCATTTAGGTCGGCTCTTCTTTTTCACCCTTCTGCCCTATAAATCGTTCCCTCCCAGTCTGAAGAAGGGTCTCGACCCGAAATGTCACCCATTCCTTCTCTCCTGAGATGCTGCCTGACCTGTTGAGATACTCCAGCATTTTGTGAATAAATTCCCCTCCCAGATATTCATCCGACTTCCTTGTAACATTTTCTGCTCAGTCTATTTGTACACCATTTTGATCTGTTGTGAACTACCATTCATTCAGCGGGGCAATGCAGTGATATTCATTTGCTAGGTCCAAGCGTCCGTCTAAGACGAGACTCCTCAGGACTCAATGCTACATCGCAAATAACATGCCACTAAATCTGATGATGCCACTAAATCTAAACATGCCACTCAGTCTGAAGAAGGGTCTCGACCCGAAACGTCACCCATTCCTTCTCTCCCGAGATGCTGCCTGACCTGCTGAGTTACTCCAGCATTTTGTGAATAAATACCACGCCAAACAATGATCACCCGTCCGCACTAATTCCATGTAATCTCACTTTCACATCCACTCCCTACACTTTAGGGGCAATTTACAGAGGCCAATTAAATCCCACATGTCCATGGGATGTGGAGGAGACGTTCTTTTGGGAAGGAGATGAGGAGAAATTTCTTTAGTCAGAGGGTGGTGAATCTTTGGAATTCTTTGGCACAGACGGCTGTGGAGGCCAAGGCAGTGGATATTTATAAGGCAGAGAAAGATAGATTCTTGATCAGTGCGGTTGTCAGAGGTTTATAGGGAGGCAGGAGAATGGGGTTTGGAGGGAGAGATAGATCAGCCAAGATTGAATGGCGGAGTAGACAAATTCTTGATTGGTACGGGTAGCAGACATTATGGGGAGAAGGCAGGAGAATGGGGTTAGGTTATGGGATAGAAGGCATGAGAATGGGGTTAGGTTATGGGGAGAAGGCAGGAGAATGGGGTTAGGTTATGGGGAGAAGGCAGGAGAATGGGGTTAGGTTATGGGGAGAAGGCAGGAGAATGGGGTTAGGATGGAGAGATAGATCAGCCATGACTGAAGGGCAGAGTAGACCTGTTGGGCCGAGTGGCCTAATTCTACTCCTGTCACATGACCTTATGACCTTATGAAACCGGAGCTCCTGGAGGAAACCCGTGCAGTCACCGGGGGAAGGTGCAAATTCTACACACACAGCACCCAAGGTCAGGGTCGACCCTCGGTCTCTGACGCTGTAACACAGCAGTTCCACCAGCTGCGCCACTGTATGGCCCTCTATTTTCAGTTCTAGTTTTAGTTTTAAATACAGCTATTTTACGGAAATCTCCATTAAAATGTAAGTCAAGTTTGACTCCAAATGGGAACACTCTCTGTTTTTTACGATTTTTAAAAAGATCAATTTATTACAGGTTGCATAAACTAGAAGAGACATCAAATATAATGTTGCAGTTTTCTCTAGAGATCCTGATATAGGCTTAGACAATCGACAATAGACAATAGGTGCAGGTGTAGGCCATTCAGCCCTTCGAGCCAGCACCGCCATTCAATGCGATCATGGCTGATCACTCTCAATCAGTACCCCGTTCCTGCCTTCTCCCCATACCCCCTCACTCCGCTATCCTTAAGAGCTCTATCCAGCTCTCTCTTGAAAGCATCCACCGAACTGGCCTCCACTGCCTTCTGAGGCAGAGAATTCCACACCTTCACCACTCTCTGACTGAAAAAGTTCTTCCTCATCTCCATTCTAAATGGCCTACCCCTTATTCTTAAACTGTGGCCCCTTGTTCTGGACTCCCCCAACATTGGGAACATGTTTCCTGCCTCTAATGTGTCCAATCCCCTAATTATCTTATATGTTTCAATAATCGCCAATATCTGTGTGAGTAGAAGAATCTTAGTAGGTTCAGTACAGTAAGAAATCGACAGCAGAGAAGGTATTACTTTCCATGTATCTTCAAAAGGACTCTGTGTCTTTTAAGAGCCTGTCCCACTTAGGCGATTTTTAAGGCGACTGCCGGCGACTGTCAAAGTCGTAGCAGATCTCCAAAATTTTCTTTTGCCCGACGACAATGATCACGACAATGCCGAGTCAGGTCGATACAAGTTACTTTTGTTGTGAAACTAGCACCTGGCTAAGAGATTACATCGTCTTCGGAAACATCGCGAAATTCCCACGCTTACCTGACCGACAAACTGTCGCCTCCAATCTCAGCAGGTCAGGCAGCATCTCGGGAGAGAAGGAATGGGCTTATTACGTTTCGGGTCGAGACCCTTCTTCAGACTGATGTCAGGGGGGCGGGACAAACGAAGGATATAGGTGGAGACAGGAAGGCAGTGGGAGATCTGGGAAGGAGGAGGGGAAGAGAGGGACAGAGGAACTATCTAAAGTTGGAGAAGTCGGTGGACCAGAGGGCTTGTTTCCTTACCATATCTCCAAACTAAAACTCAATTAAATCAAAACTAAACACCATTTATTGGGCCTATGCTCTGAGGAAGAAAAGCACAGTTAAAATAAGGAGAGCTCCAAGATGGAGGCAGCTCATTATTGAATCCTTAAAACGTAGAGTTGCAAACATGTGAAGTAAATTCCCTTCCCTCCCACTTGACACCGAGAGATGTGCATTTGTTCAATGAGAAGCAGGCTCTGTTCCTAATTAATATTATGTGAACAGGTTTTAATCAAGGGCATCACAGTGGCACAGCGGTAGAGTTGCTGCCTTACAGTGCTTGCAGCGCCGGTGACCCGGGTTCGATCCTGACTATAGGCGCCGTCTTTACGGAGTTTGTACGTTCTCCCCGTGACCCCGTGGGTTTTCTCCGAGATCTTCGGTTTCCTCCCACACCCCAAAGACGTACAGGTTTGTAGGTTAAAAAAACTGCAGATGCTGGTTTAAATCGAAGGTGATGTTTCGGGTCGAGACCCTTCTTCAGTCTGAAGAAGGGTCTCGACCCGAAATGTCGCTCATTCCTTCTCTCCCGAGATAATGCCTGACCCTCTGAGTTACTCCAGCATTTTGTGTCCACCAGGTTTGTAGGTTAATTGGCTTGGTGTAAATGTAAATTGTCCCTAGTGTGTGTAGGATAGTGTTAATGCGTGGGGATCGCTAGGCAGTGCAGACTTGGTGGGCCGAAGGGCCTGCTTCCGCACTGTATCTCTAAACTAAACTAAGCAACGTGGCTTGTTTGGAACACGCAATTAATCTTTTTAGCACTTATTATGTTGTTGAGAAATAATTGATGATTTATAGTTGAGGATATTGCAAAAATAGTTTTGGTTGTTTCAGAATAAAATAAACTAAACTGTAATTCATTCCAATAAATCTGAATTTTTGTGACGTGCAAAAAATGTTGCCCAGAAACATTCGCTTCAAACAACTCCTAATATTCCACACAGCTGGCGTCAGGCAATATATAGTAGATTGTAGCGTGAGCTCATTGATCTCATTTCTCATCTAATCTATAACTTTGTTATTTATATAATGGGGTTAACACCTGAAGCCTGATCTTCCGTTTTGTTTTGCTGCATTAATTAATTGGTACATTATTGACTTGGTGGGTCAAACTTTTAATTAATTTTCTAAAGTAGTTCAGTTCTCGGAGAAAATTGATAGTTATTAAAATTCAACACAAAACTTTCCAGAGACTCTGTGTGACAATAACTATTTTTGCAGAGATATCTCCATGTCATTGATCCATAATGTGAAGATCTCTGGAGAGGTAGCAGAATTGTTTAATATATGAGTGTGAAATAAGATTCAGGGCAAAACTGAAGACTGGAGCTCCTAATAAATTAATTTAACTACATTATAATGTGCATGCAGTCAAATCAAATTCAAAAGGGTTTCTCTAATAAAATTATCCTGATCGAGATGATATTTGTGGTGGGTGACTGCCAAATGTTTCTGGATCAAGTGAAACAGGATTCTAACAGACTCCGATATACTCCGATATACCCATCGTGTTTACTCCGCCATTCAATCTTACCTTGCACTAAACGTTATTCCCTTATTATGTATCTATACTCTGTCAATAGCTTGATTGTAATCATGTACTGTCTTTCTGCTAACTGGTCGGCACGCAACTAAAGTTTTTCGCTGTACCTTGGTGCACGTGACAATAAACTAAACTAAACAAACAAACAAACAAATATCAGCTTCAATGAATGACTTTCACCACCTACAGTTTTAGAGGTGAGGAGACCACTGCCTGAGTAAGTACCATAACACAAGATGGGCAAGTAGAACAACATGTTCATGGAAAACACATTCCTGATGCTTGCAACTCATGACAGAGCAGCAGTCTTTGCTTAGATTACTTATTGATTGCTACGGGTGTCAGGGGTTATGGGGAGAAGGCCAGGAGAAGGGGGGTTAGGAGGGAGAGATAGATCAGCCATGATTGAATTTTATGTTGAAAGACTGGAGCGACTAGGCGTGTATACACTGGAATTTAGAAGGATGAGAGGGGATCTTATCGAAACATATAAGATTCTTAAGGGGTTGGACACGTTAGAGGCAGGAAACATGTTCCCAATGTTGGGGGAGTCCAGGTCCAGGGGCCACAGTTTAAGAATAAGGGGTAGGCCATTTAGAACGGAGATGAGGAAAAACTTTTTCAGTCAGGGAGTTGTGAATCTGTGGAATCCTCTGCCTCAGAAGGCAGTGGAGGCCAGTTCTCTGAATGCATTCAAGAGAGAGCTAGATAGAGCTCTTAAGGATAGCGGAGTCAGGGGATATGGGGAGAAGGCAGGAACGGGGTACTGATTGAGAATGATCAGCCATGATCACATTGAATGGTGGTGCTGGCTTGAAGGGCCGAATGGCCTCCTCCTGCACCTATTGTCTATTGAATGGCAGAGTAGACTTGATGGGCTGAATGGCCTAATTCTGCTCCTATCACTTATGACCTTATGAAAGCGAAAAACCGGAAATGCATGGCCAGTTTTGCTGCAAAGTGTTACCTCATTTTTGAGGAACATATCAACAAGTAAATGAAACAGTTGGAACAATATTTTGCTCTCTTCCTCTGGTGAGTAAGGGAGCTTTGCGTTAGGCTATAACAGGGTCCAGAATCATTCTTTCTTCCAGTAAGAGCGAAGGTGAATGGGGAAACGCCACTTAGCCACCTAGCCAGGTGTCAAGGGTTATGGGGAGAAGGCAGGAGAATGGGATTAGGAGGCAGAGATCAGCCATGATTGAATGGCGGAGTAGACTCGATGGGCCGAATGGCCTAATTCTACTCCAATATCCTGTGAACGTGAACATGTGAAAGCTGCTGAATCCAGAAGATTGTACCTGGTGCACGTGGATGCTTTTTAAATTTTATTTTAAGATTTGTCAACATCATATACATATTAGTGGGAAAAAAAATGAACCATTTTCATTCGTAAACGGCCACAGAACTGAACACCACACCAGGTCTTAAGCTTGGACTTAACGAACACCATTCTTAAGTTCATAAGTGTAGGGAGCAGAATTAGGCCATTCGGCCCATCAAGTCTACTCTGTCATTCAATCATGGCTGATCTATCCGTCCTCCTAACCCCATTCTCTTGCCTTCTTCCCATAACCCCTGACACCCGTACTAATCAAGAATCTATCCATCTCTGCCATAATAATATCCATTGACTTGGCCTCCATAGCCTTCTGCGGCAATGTATTCCACAGATTCACCGCCCTCTGACTAAAGAAATCCCTCCTCATTTCCTTCCGTGCGGCTAAATATGAAAGTAAAGAAGGAATGTGTGAATATTTATCAAGGATTTTCCTGTTGTCTCTAGGTATATGTCAAGAGCATTCTTCAGGACTCATTGTTTTTCCCAGAGGTAGCGAGTGAGAGAGGGCCAGTTGTCCATAGATCAGAAGCTAAAATAATAATAATAATAATAAACATTTATTTTTTATAGCGCTTTTCCAAATGCTCAAAGACGCTTTACAAAAACAGTCAAGACATAAAAACAAACAGACGAACTGTCCTGACGGAGAAGCGGCGAACAAATGGCGCCAGCGTCCTCTCACGTCAGGGTCCGGCAGTAGACAATTTTAACACAAGACACACAATTACAATTTTAACACAAACAGCCATCACAGTGATTGCTCCAGGCACACCCTCACTGTGATGGAAGGCAAAGAAAAGTCTTATCTCCTCCTCATTCTTCTCCCATGGTGCCACGAGGCGATCGAGGCTCCCGACTTTTGAAGACCCCGCCGGGCGATGGAATGTCCCAGGCCGAGCCGAGCAGGCCGATGAAGGTCCTGAGCCCCCACCGGGCGATGGAAAGTGTCGCGGCCAGGCCACGCAGGGCGATGAGGGGCCTGCGAGCGGGTCAATCAAACCTCGCGCTCCGGGGCGGTCGAAGCTGCTACGGCTGGAGCTCCCGAAAGCCGGTCGCCAGCCAGGGACCAGCGAACTCCCGATGTTGCGGTCTGCAGGGCCCACAGCCGAATCCTCCGAGATGGTAAGTCCAGGCCCTGCGACCGGAGTCTTCAAGGTCGATCCCAGCTGGAGGCCGCCGAATGGAGACACAACACGGTAAAGGTCGCATCTCCGTTGAGGAGGAGATTAGAAAAAAAGGTTTCCCCCATCCCCCCACCACCCCCCACATATACAGAGTTAAAAATAGATCAAAACGTACATTAAACGATAACAATAGACAGAGAGACTGCCGGTGAGCCACAGATGCTGAACGCAGCCACGCCCCCTTATGTGCAGATTTTGTGTAGGAAGGAACTGCAGATGTTGGTCTGAAGAAGGGTTCCGACCCGAAAGGTGGTCTATTCCTTCTCTCCACAGATGCTGCCTGACCTACTGAGTTACTCCAGTGTCTTGTGTCTCTCTTTGATGCAGTTCATAAATTTATAAATGATAGGAGTAGAATTAGGCCATTCAGCCCATCAAGTCTATTCAATCATGGCTGATCTGTCTCTCCCTCCTAACCCCATGTAGATTATGATGGCAGTGAAATTCTGGGGTGGAAGACATATTAGTTTACAGAGAACCTGTGGTGACCATCGGGAGAACATAGAACAGAACAGCACAGGAACAGGCCTTCAGCCTACAATGTTCATGCTGAACATGTTGAAGGTTTTTAATTCACAAAATGCTGGAGTATCTCAGCAGGTCAGGCAGCATCTCAGGAGAGAAGGAATGGGCGACGTTTCGGGTCGAGACCCTTCTTCAGACTGATGTCAGGGGGGCGGGACAAAGGAAGGATATAGGTGGAGACAGGAAGATAGAGGGAGATCTGGGAAGGGGAGGGGAAGAGAGGGACAGAGGAACTATCTAAAGTTGGAGAAGTCGATGTTCATACCACTGGGCTGCAAGCTGCCCAGGCGAAATATGAGGTGCTGTTCCTCCAATTTCCGGTGGGCCCCACTATGGCACTGGAGGAGGCCCATGACAGAAAGGTCAGACTGGGAATGGGAGGGGGAGTTAAAGTGCTCGGCCACTGGGAGATCAGTTTGTTTAACGCGGACCGAGCGCAGGTGTTGTGTGAAGCGATCGCCGAGCCTGCGTTTGGTTTCGCCGATGTAAATAAGTTGACATCTGGAGCAGCGGATGCAATAGATGAGGTTCGAGGAAGTGCAGGTGAACCTCTGTCTCACCTGGAAAGACTGTTTGGGTCCTTGGATGGAGTTGAGGGGGGAGGGCAACATGCTGAACATGTTGGCAGGTTAAATTAATCTCCTCTGCCTGCACGTTATCCATATCTTCCATTCCCTGCACACCCATGCGCCTATCCAAACGCCTCTTAGATGCTAGGAGATTCAAAGACCGATCTCCAAGACAAAGGAACAAGCTGGTTGAGGAATTACAGACCAGCGTCTCAGAGGAAAGGCCATTGCCTTCAAATGACACTGAACTCAAACGATCTCGAATAGTCTGAGTCAAAAACATTTGTTACTTGGCTGCTTCAAAGCAACTGGACTATTCACAAGATAGACACAAAGTGCTGGAATAACTCAGCGGGTCAGGAAGTGTCTCTGGAGAAAAAGGATGGCTAATGTTTTGGGTCAATAGACAATAGACGAAGGAGGAGGCCATTCGGCCCTTCGAGCCAGCACCGCCATTCAAAGTGATCATGGCTGATCATTCTCAATCAGTACCCCGTTCCTGCCTTCTCCCCATACCCCCTGACTCCACTATCCTTAAGAGCTCTATCTAGCTCTCTCTTGAAAGCATTCAGAGAATTGGCCTCCACTGCCTTCTGAGGCAGAGAATTCCACAGATTCACAACTCTCTGACTGAAAAAGTTTTTCCTGGTCTCAGTTCTAAATGGCCTACCCCTTATTCTTAAACTGTGGCCCCTTGTTGTGGTCTCCCCCAACATTGGGAACATGTTTCCTACCTCTAACATGTCCAACCCCTTAATAATCTTATACGTTTCGATAAGATCTCCTCTCATCCTTCTAAATTCCAGTGTATTCTTCTTCAGAAGAGTCCCGACCCAAAGAAGGGTCCCGACCCAAAGAAGGCCCCCGAACCCAAAACGACACCCATTGTATTACTCCAGAGATGCTGCCTGACCTGCTGAGTTACTCCAGCACTTTGTGTCTATCTTCGGTATATGCCACCATCTGCAGATCCTTTCTACACATTTGGACTGTTCACAAGCCTTGATGGTAAACATTTCTGAAGACGAGACCATGCATGCGTTCAATTAGCACGAAAGAGCCAGTTTGCAGGAGTGCCTTCAGAAAAAAACCCACAGACAAGATGAGAAACAAACTCAATATGAGCTGAAGAACCGAGCTGGTATAACATTAATTGCAACTGCCACACTGAGAAGATGAGACTGAGTGGTTCCTGGAGAAAGAGCTTAAGCCTGTAATATTCTTGCTGTGCATGCATTGTCGTGTGCTGCGAATCCAGCACAGATGGATGCTTTACATTAGAATGTGGGTGGCAGGTCAAAGCTCTGAAGATCCAGTGAGGAATATAGCATCAGTTGTGCGATTAATAAAGTCAGCTCAACAGAGAGTTGTAAAACCAACTCATGAGAGGAATGGACCGGGTAGACGCACAGAGTCTCTTGCCCAGAGTAGGTGAATCGAGGAGTAGAGGACATAGGATAAAGGTGAAGGGGAAAAACATTTAATAGGAATCTGAGGGGTAATTTTTCACACAAAAGGGTGGTGGGTGTATGGAACAAGCTGCCAGAGGAGGTAGTTGAGGCAGGGACTATCCCACCATTTAAGAAACGGTTAGACAGGTTCATAGATAGGACAGGTTTGGAGGGATATGGACAAAATGCAGGCAGGTGGGACTGGTGTAGCTGGGACATGTTGGCCGGCGTGGGCAAGTTGGGCCCGAAGGGGCTGATTCCACGCTGTATCACTCTGTGACTCTGACTCTATGACTCAACGGTGATCCAAAAACATTTTGTATGTCGGCGGCACGGTGGCGCAGCGGCAGAGTTGCTGCCTTACAGCGAATGCAGCGCCGGAGACTCAGGTTCGATCCTGACTACGGGCGCCGTCTGTACGGAGTTTGTACGTTCTCCCCGTGACCTGCGTGGGTTTTCTCCGAGATCTTCGGTTTCCTCCCACACTCCAAAGACGTGCAGGTATGTAGGTTAATTGGCTGGGCAAATGTAAAAATTGTCCCTAGTGTGTATAGGATAGTGTTAGTGTGCGGGGATCGCTGGACGGCGCGGACCCGGTGGGCCGAAGGGCCTGTTTCTGCGCTGTATCTCTAAATCTAAAAAAAACTAAATTTAAAAAAGGTAAAGTGAAACAAGATGATGTTTGCTTTCTCAAAGGATAGCAGGAAAGAAGAAGTATTCGGGAGTCAGGATATCAGGCAGTGTGAACGCAGAATAGAAAAAGGGCAGCATAGTGTCACAGCTGGTAGAGCTGCTGCCTCACAGCACCAGAGACCCACGTTCGATGTGGGAGCTCTCCGGGTGGAGTTTATGCATTCTCCCTGTGACCACATAGGTTTCCTCTGGCTGCTGCGGTTTCCTCCCGCATCCCAAAGACCTGCAGGTTGATTGGCTTCTGTAAAATTGCCCCTGGTGTGTAGGGAGTGGATGGGAAAGTGAGATAACATAGAACTAGTGTAAATGGGTAATCAATGGTCACCGTGGACTCAGTGGGCCAAAGGGCCTGTTCTCTGAACAATAAACTAAAGATGGAGATCGCAGCCTCCAAAGCAAGTAAAATATATAGGGAGGAACTGCAGATGCTGGTTTGAACTGAAGACAGACTCTAAAAGCTGGAGTACCTCAATGGGTCAGGCAGCGTCTCTGGAGAAAAGGAATAGGTGACATTTCGGGTCGAGAACCGTCTTCAGCCTGAGAGTCAGGGGAAAGGGGAACAAGAGATAAAGACGATACTAAGGAGAAATGAATGGAAGATATGTAAAATGTACCGATGATCAAGGAAATGTGGGGTATACAAAAGGCCATTGTTGGGTGCAGGGAAGGCGACAACGAGTAAACTCAACAGGATGTCAGTAAAACTAGTTTGAGGACTAGGGAGGGGGAG
Source organism: Rhinoraja longicauda (assembly GCF_053455715.1). Classification (NCBI taxonomy): domain Eukaryota; kingdom Metazoa; phylum Chordata; class Chondrichthyes; order Rajiformes; family Arhynchobatidae; genus Rhinoraja; species Rhinoraja longicauda. Next base: position 9,113,100 of record NC_135955.1, read on the forward strand.
GGATGGAGAGGGAGGGGATGCAAGGGTTAATCAAAGGTATTTATTCACAAAATGCTGGAGTAACTCAGCAGGTCAGGGCCTTGGTGAGACCGCACCTGGACTACTGTGTACAGTTTTGGTCTCCAAATCTGAGGAAAGGCATTCTAGCCTTAGAGGGAGTACAGAGAAGGTTCACCAGATTGATCCCTGGGATGGCAGGACTTTCATATGAAGAAAGACTGGATAGACTAGGTTTATACTCGCTGGAATTTAGAAGACTGAGGGGGGATCTTATAGAAACATATAAAATTCTTAAGGGGTTGGAGAGGCTAGATGCGGGAAGATTGTTCCCGATGTTGGGGAAGTCCAGAACCAGGGGTCACAGCTTAAGGATAAGGGGGAATTCCTTTTAGGACCGAGATGAGAAAACATTTCTTCACACAGAGAGTGGTGAGTCTGTGGAATTCTCTGCCACAGAAGGTAGTTGAGGCCAGTTCATTGGCCATATTTAAGAGGGAGTTAGATATGGCCCTTGTGGCTAAAGGGATCAGGGGGTATGGAGAGAAATGCAGGTATGGGATACTGAGTTGGATGATCAGCCATGATCATATTGAATGGTGGTGCAGGCTCGAAGGGCCGAATGGCCTACTCCTGCACCTATTTTATATGGTTCTATGTTTCTATCTCAGGAGAGAAGGAATGGGTGACGTTTCGGGTCGAGACCCTTCTTCAGAAGTTAGAGAAATCAATATTCATACCGCTGGGTTGTCAGCTGTCCAAGTGAAATATGAGATGCTATTCCTCCAATTTGGCCTCACTCTGAAGCAGGTAGTTGTGACTGATTTCATAATATCTAGAACGATGTACCTGATGCAATGTATGATTGTCATTACTGAAGTTGTTGACAAGGCTCAGTGGATGCTTTGCGTGATGTTTTTTTATTTACATAATGTCAAGAATCTGGCATTCAAGAATATAAATGCATTGTGCTCACAGCCATGATGATTATATGAGAAAGAAATGTAAGTGTCATGAAGCCTGACAATCATCCGCACGGACTGAGTGGAGATAAAATGTAGGCTCACTTATAATTTTAATAAGTAACATGCAAATGATCAAAAGTGTTGTATTTTCTCTACATTGCCGAATAATTATTCACCATTTTTTGTATAACAATAATGCACGAAATTGGATTTCACCGTACCTTTGATACACATGACAATGAACGAACCATTGGACCATTGAAAATATTTTAAAATGGTGGACCATGAAGCTAATCCTTCTAATAGATACCGCTAACAGTTTACAGATGGAAGTTTCCAGTAATAATATTTTTCTTCTTGGTAGACTTGTGCATATCTTGCATAATCTATTATTCTCAATCAGTACCCCGTTCCTGCCTTCTCCCCATACCCCCTGACTCCGCTATCCTTAAGAGCTTTATCAAGGACTCACACAATATTGAGACTTTGATACTTGCGTCAACAGGTTGGCAAATATATATATATATATATATATCTCATCGTTCAGTGATTATCAATTAAACAAACGTGGCGGCTTTTTTCAAAGGCCCCTGTGCTTCGAAGAGATAATGTATTGTCTTTGTAATCAGTATAAATTTGGTCTGTAATTAGTTTAAAGTTATTTTTGCATTCCATGATGAATAAGATAATCAATACTCAGGTTCACAAGGAGACATCAAATCAGAAAAAAAGCAGTGCCTTTGGTTGCACCTTCTGATGCTGTTTTTGTGAAATTAATGACAGTTTGTAAATTGAATCGAATGCAAGTTGATTTTGCAATTAACCGGTGAAATTGGAAATGTTGAACTTGTATGCTTCCCAAAGGCTCGGGATGTTGTATCTATCGGAAATTTCAGGAAGAGGAGTAGTAAGCCTTAGGGTCAGTAAATGGTGTTGAACTACAGACTAATTCAATGGTAAGGGTTTGAAAGCCTGACTGGCCAAATGACTGACCCCTGCCTCCTTTGTAGACTATTCTACAATTTCACCTTCAAGCAAAGATGAAGGAGAAAATACTTGAAATGATAATATCATATCATATCATATCATATATCTACAGCCGGAAACAGGCCTATTCGGCCCACCAAGTCCGTGCCGCCCAGCGATCCCCGTACATTAACACTATCCTACACCCACTAGGGACAATTTTTACATTTACCCAGCCAATTAACCTACATACCTGTACGTCTTTGGAGTGTGGGAGGAAACCGAAGATCTCGGAGAAAACCCACGCAGGTCACGGGGAGAACGTACAAACTCCTTACAGTGCAGCACCCGTAGTCAGGATCGAACCTGAGTCTCCGGCGCTGCATTCGCTGTAAAGCAGCAACTCTACCGCTGCGCTACCGTGCCGCCAAACTTCCAGAACAAGGGGCCACAGTTTATCCAGAACAAGGGGCCACAGTTTAAGAATAAGAGGTAGGCCATTTAGAACTGAGATGTGGAAAAACTTTTTCAGTCAGAGAGTTGTGAATCTGTGGAATTCTCTGCCTCAGAAGGCAGTGGAGGCCAATTCTCTGAATGCATTCAAGAGAGAGCTGGATAGAGCTCTTAAGGATAGCGGAGTCAGTGGGTATGGGGAGAAGGCAGGAACGGGGTACTGATTGAGATTGATCAGCCATGATCACATTGAATGGCGGTGCTGGCTCGAAGGGCCGAATGGCCTCCTCCTGCACCTATTGTCTATTGTCTACAGCACACGAATGGGTCCTTTTGTCCACAATGCCTGTGCCGAACATGATGCGAAGTTAAACTGAAATAATCTGCCTGTATGTGATCCATATCCCTCTGTTCCTTGATTTCCATGAGCCTATCTAAAAGCCTCTTAAAGACCACTATCATATCTGCCTCCACCACCAGCCCTGGCAATGCGTTCCATGCTCCATCGCCCTCTGTGTAAAACACTTGACTCGCAAATCTCCATCAAACTTTCCCCCTCTCACCTTATAGCTGTGCTCTCCAGTGCTAGGCATCTCCACCCTCGGAGAAAGGTTCTGACTGTCCCCTCCTCTTCTTTGCCGTTCATAATTTTACACGCTTCTATCAAGTCGCCCCTCAGCATCCGATATTCCGGAGGAAACAATCCAAGTCTCGGTCTGAAGAAGGATCTCGACCGGAGATCTCACCCATTCCTTCTCTCCAGAGATGCTGCCTGTCCCGCTGAGTTACTCCAGCATTTTGTGTCTGTCTTCCAAGTCCATCCAACCTACTCCGATTCTGGCCTCTCTCCACTGGCTCCCTGTACGGTACAGAATCAACTTCAAGCTCCTCCTATTCACGTATAAAGCCCTAAATGGACACTCCCCCCCCTACATCAAAAATCTTCTAACCCCCCTCTCTAACTCCAGGTCCCTCAGATCGGCCGACTTGGGGCTATTCACTATCCCACGGTCTAGGCTTAAACTCAGGGGTGACCGCGCTTTTGCGGTTGCAGCTCCTAGACTGTGGAACAGCATCCCTCTCCCGATCAGAACTGCCCCCTCCATCGACTCCTTTAAGTCCAGGCTCAAAACATATTTCTACTCCCTAGCGTTTGAGGCTCATTGAGGAGGCGCTGTGAACTGTTTGCGTGCTACTGTATGTTTTCATTTTTTTTTCTATTGGAACCTAATCAAATGTACAGCACTTTGGTCAACGTGGGTTGTTTTTAAATGTGCTATACAAATAAAATTGACTTGACTTGACTTGACTCCCTGTAGCTGAAACCTTCAAATCCAGGCAGCATTCTGGTAAACCTCCTCTGCACCCTGTCCACAGTTCACACGTCTTTCCAGTAAGGGGATTGTCAAACGTGACACCTGAACACGACATCTGTTAGCTTGTGCACGTCGGGTTGATTGCATTAGGGTGGACCACGAGAAGGTTGCAATCTCCCACCCTGCCTGCCCTGCAGACAGCCCTGCTTGCAAACTGCGGATATCCAGACCAGACCATCCCACACATCGTGAGTGACTGCTCAGAGGCTTTTCCCTGGTGGCATCAAGGCCACCAACTGATGCTGCCCTGGCCTGGATGTCTATCCTTGACCTACAACTTGAGGCTGTGCACGCCATCCGCAAGACGAGGAAGAAGAATGTAAGGGGATGACCAGAACTGCACGCAATACTCTAAATGCGGCATAACCAAAGTCCTAAAGAGCTGCATCGTACAAATCTAGTTTAGTCTAAACACGTCTAGTTCAGAGATACGGCGCGGAAACGGGGCCACTTCGGCCCACCGAGCTCCCGCCGACTGGCAATCGCCCCGCACGCTAACGCTATCCCACACACGCACTAGGGAGGATTTACATTTACATTTACACCGACAAACCTGCACATCTTTGGAGTGCGGGAGGAAACCGGAGGTCTCGGGAGGAAGCCCACGCATTCTTAAGGGGTTGGACAGGCTAGATGCGGGAAGATTGTTCCCGATGTTGGGGAAGTCCAGAACAAGGGGTCACAGTTTAAGGATAAGGGGGAAGTCTTTTAGGACCGAGATGAGAACGTTTTTTTTCACACAGAGAGTGGTGAATCTGTGGAATTCTCTGCCACAGAAGGTAGTTGAGGCCAGTTCATTGGCTATATTTAAGAGGGAGTTAGATGTGGCCCTTGTGGCTAAAGGGATCGGGGGGTATGGAGAGAAGGCAGGTATGGGATACTGAGTTGGATGATCAGCCATGATCATATTGAATGGCGGTGCAGGCTCGAAGGGCCAAATGGCCTACTCCTGCACCTATTTTCTATGTTTCTATGTTTCTAAATCTTTATAGCAACTTTAATGATTCTGCTGAAATAGAAATATCAATATGACGTGTACGTGAAATGATTGCTCGGCTATTCTTTATCAATGTTGGTCGATCCTTGTTTAGTGGAACTTCACTTGCTCATGTCTCATATGTTTGGTTGGAGAGAGTGGGATCTTATATACGAGTGTAAGAAAATAACTGCAGATGCTGGTACAAATCGAAGGTATTTATTCACAAAATGCTGGAGTAACTCAGCAGGTTAGGCAGCATTTCAGGAGAGAAGGAATGGGTGACGTTTCGGGTCGAGACCCTTCTTCAGACAGTCTGAAGAAGGGTCTCGTCAAGAAACGTCACCCATTCCTTCTCTCCTGAGATGCCGCCTGACCTGCTGAGTTACTCCAGCATTTTGTGAATAAATCTCATATATGAATGCTTCTGTTGGTCCTCCAGGGCTTCTGTGCCTCTTCTGCACTAATTGCCGCCCTGTGCAGTACCTCCACAGATACTACCCCTCTCCACCACCACCTCACTGACCCTGAGGTGAAGAGTTTAGGATTTGTGAAGCTGCCACTTGATCTGCTTTGCACATACGGAATTGGAACTGTCAAATTTGAAGGGTCGGGCCCAATTAAACAAGAAGAACAATTTGGAGAGGATATTCTGTTGACAGCTCGCCGGAGAAGAACTAGTAGAATATATATCACCACCACAGCTCTTAAAGGTCCAGGGGGAAGGTAGAATTCTGGAGCAAACGCTTTTCCATACTTGTGTAAACTAAAGATACAAGTGTGCCACAGATGCGGATGATGTGTGAGCCAGCAGGGATGGGGATAATACAAAAGTCTCGTTTAGACAATAGACAATAGACAATGGACAATAGGTGCAGGAGGAGGCCATTCGGCCCTTCGAGCCAGCACCGCCATTCAATGTGATCATGGCTGATCATTCTCAATCAGTACCCCGTCCCTGCTTTCTCCCCATACCCCCTGACTCCGCTATCCTTAAGAGCTCTATCTAGCTCTCTCTTGAATGTATTCAGAGAATTGGCCTCCACTGCCTTCTGAGGCAGAGAATTCCACAGATTCACAACTCTCTGGCTGAAAAAGTTTTTCCTCATCTCTGTTCTAAATGGCCTACCCCTTATTCTTAAACCGTGGCCCCTGGTTTAGAGATACATCGAGGAAACGTGTCCACGACGACCGGTGATCCCCGCACACCAACACTTTCCTGCACACACAATTTTACATTCACGCCAAGCCAATTAACCTACCCACCTGCGCGTCTTTGGAGTGTGGGAGGAAACGAAAGATCTCGGAGAAAACCCACGCAGGTCACGGGGAGAACGTACAAACTCCGTACAGATGGGAACGAACCCTGGTCTCTGGCGCTGTCAGGCAGTTGCTCTATGCCATCGAGTCCTCAGTATCGCAGGTAGGGAGACATACTGGAGACACCAAGTAGTGCCTGTCTTATGCAAGGAATTTGCCCCCTGGTCATCTTGTTACCTAATAAAACTGAATCAGAGTGAATTAAAGGCTGACAATAACAAAAGGGTTCTAACTTGTAACTAGGAGTTTTACAGGCATTCAGCATAAGATTATCACAGGATCGTAATGACCTCAGCATCAGAATTGCTTTGTAGAATGTTTTGTTTCTGTAAGCTATTTTCTCTATAATTCCAGTTCCAGAACGAGAAATTCTTTGCGTCTTCCCTGATACAATACCAACCCCAACCCGACAGTGGTTACCAAACCTACCAATTCCTGAAGAATATTATAGAGGAGATGTAAATTTAACATATCCCACTGGAAATATTTGGTGTTGCGAGAATTGTTTTCCTTCTCTTTTCTTTGTTGTTGTTGTCTGCTTTCTGTTCTATGTTATTCTTTGAAATACCTGTATGCCCTTTGAAGGTGATTTCTCAGTTCTTTCTAATTCGATAACTGGCTGTTTTGGGGTTCACTGTGAACGTTAGTTTAGTTTGGTTTAGTTTGGAGAAACAGCGTTGAAACAGCCCTTCGGCCCATCGAGTATGCGGCGACCAGTGGCCAACCAACACCACAGGAGCAGGCCCTTCGGCCCACAATGCGTGTGCTGATCTCATCTGCCTGTACATGATCTGTATCCCTCTATTCCCTGCACTTCTATGTGCCTATCGAAAAGCCTCTTTAATGCCACGATTATATCTGCCTCCACCATCACCTCAGTTCCAGGCCTCACTAGTCTCTGTAAAAAACTTCCCCTGCACATCCCCATTAATCTCTCTACCTCTCATCTGATAGCTACGCCCTCTAGAGTTGGACATTTCCACCTATAGAAAAATACTTAAACAATCGATGATTTCAGCAGATTGCACTAGTGCATTTCCTCATGAATTGTATAGACCAGCAGGGAGGTGTATTTGCAGACATCTTTAGACTCTTCCGACTCCATTCTGAAGTTCCCACCTAGTTCGAGAAGACCACAATCATCCAAAGAAAAGCAAGGTAGTGTTCCTTAATGGCCGCCAATTGGTGGCTCTGACATCGATTAGTTTAGTTTAGTTTATTGTCACGTGTTCCGAGGTACAGTGAAAAGCTCATGTTGCTCCTGGACCACCCACATTGAAGCAACAACCAGTCAGCAGAAGGACAATGCATCATTACAATCGTGTGCCATTCACAGTGTACATGGCAATGTATAAGAGAATAACGTTTCTAGTGCAAGATAAAGCCAGTGATGTCCGATCAAAGATAGCCGAGGGTCACCAACGAGGTACCGTAGATAGTTGTTCACGTACAAATCAACTTCAATTTACAAATTCACCACCATTGTGGGCCGTACATCAAGTAATGATATGATGGAGTTCAGGAAGGAGACCCTCTTGTCCTGGTTTCGAGACAACAACGTTTCTCTCAATGTCACCAAGAAAAAGGAGACAGAGATCGACATGCCCCAGTTTGAATTGAGAGTGCTGAAGTGGACATTCCCTCGGAGTACATATCACCAACAATTTCTCCTGGACCACCCACATTGAAGCCTCTACTTCCTTAAAAGGTTAGGAAGCTCAGCATATCCCCAACAACTCTCACCAACTTCAACATTTATCGGGATGGATCACAGCTTGGTTTGAGAACAACTCCATCCAAGACCGCAGGAAAATTGCAGCAAATTGTGGACGCAGCCCAGAGCATTAGAAAACGCGGATAGAAATTTCTCGGCGACAGCTGGCTTGTCGCCAGGTATCGTAGCTTATTGCGGGCGCTGTCCCAAGCTGTCCCCAGGTTTGCTAGGTTGTCGCAGATGCATTTAGAAGCACGTAATATTAAATTAAGAAAAGGCATTTGAAGATACCAGAAGATAGTTTTGTTTAACCAATTTATTTACCGTCAGAACATTTGACAGGTAGATTGGAGGCGACAGTTTGACGGTCAGGTAAGGGTGGGATTTTTTGCGATGTTTCCGAAGACGGTGTAATCTCTTAGCCAGGTGCTAGTTTCACAAAAAAAGTAACTTGTATCAACCTGACTCGGCATTGTCGTGGTCATTGTCGTCGGGTAAAAGAACATTTTGGCGATCTGCTACGACTTTGACAGTGGCCGGCAGTCGCCTTAAAAATGGTGTAACTGGGACTGGCCCTTTGGACTCTGCACAAGTAAAGCTTTTTTTTTTAATGAAATTGTAAAATAACATGTTTTTTTTCTCCACCAAGACCTTTTACAACCTACATTAGAGTTTAGAGATACAGCTTGGAAACAGGCCCTTCGGCCCACCAAATCCGCGCCGACCATTGATCACCCACACACATTAGTTCTACGCTATCCCACTATCCCATCCACTCCCTGCATACTTGCGAAACCAAACGCAGGCTCGGCGATCGTTTCGCTCAACACCTTCGCTCAGTCCGCCTTAACCAACCTGATCTCCCGGTGGCTGAGCACTTCAACTCCCCCCTCCCACTCCCAGTCTGACCTTTCTGTCATGGGCCTCCTCCAGTGCCATAGTGAGGCCCACCAGAAATTGGAGGAACAGCACCTCATATTTCGCTTGGGCAGCTTGCAGCCGAGTGGTATTGAACATTGACTTCTCCAACTTTAGATAGTTCCTCTGTCCCTCTCTTCCCCTTCCCCCTTCCCAGTTCTCCCTCTATCTTCCTGTCTCCACCTATATCCTTCCTTTGTCCCCCCTCCCCTGACATCAGTCTGAAGAAGGGTCTCGACCCGAAACGTCGCCCATTCCTTCTCTCGTGAGGCGCTGCCTGACCCGCTGAGTTACTCCAGCATTTTGTGAATAAATACCCTGCATACTCGGGGCAATTTACAGAGGGCCAATTAACCTACAAACCTGCACGTCATTGGGATGTGGGAGGAAACCGGAGCACCCGGAGGAAGCTCCCGCGTCACAGGGAGAATGTGCAAACTCCACCCACAGACAGCACTCCAGATCAGGATCGACCCCTGCCTGGTCTCCATGCTCTGAGGCAGCAGCTCTACTGGCTGCACCACAGCGCCACCCCAGTCGGAAGACATATTACATTATATCATTCAAAAAGGCACAGACCACATTTAGTTTACTCTAGATTAGTTTAGAGATACAGCGCGGATAACGGGCCATTCGTCCCACCGAGTCCGCACCGACCAGCGATCCCCGCACATTAACACTATCCTACACACACTAGGGATAATTTTACACTTGTACCAAGCCAATTAACCTACAAACCTGTACGTCTTTGGAGTGTGGGAGGAAACCGAAGACCTTGGATAAAACCAACGCGGTCACGGGGAGCACGTATGAACTCCGTACAGACAGCACCCGCTGTCGGGATCGAACCCGGGTCCCTGGCGCTGTAAGCGCTGTAAGGCAGCGACTCTACCGCTGCACCACCGACCGCTTCATCCAAAGCTAGTCTGAACTGAAAATCACACCTCCACGTTATTGATTCATGTCAGCTCTGACAGCAGAAATCAGGCTGCCGCACACGCTGGGTTGCAGTGTGTGTAGTGTTAGTGTAGGAGTGGATTTTCTTGTAATTTCAATGGTATAAAAGGTAATGTCAAGTAACATCTGACGTCTCAGTGATAAATGCAAACAGACACATGCTACAACGCATTGCAACACTAAGCTTATCACATTGATGGAAAGGATTGATGGGAATTTCACCCACGAGAAATTGCTATTCCTTTAAACCGCGCAAACTGTGAGATACAAGATTGCACCTGCAACCAAGCATGTAGGGTGGAAGTACAAGGACAAACACAGAAACATAGAAAATAGTTGCAGGAGTAGGCCATTCGGCCCTTCAAGCCAGCACCGCCATTCAATATGATCATGGCTGATCATCCAGAATCAGTACCCCGTTCCTGCTTTCTCCCCATATCCCTTGATTCCGTTAGACCTAAGAGCTCTATCTGACTCTCCCTTGAAAACGTCCAGTGAATTGGGCTCCGCTGCCTTCTGTGGCAGAGAATTCCAGATTCACAACTCTCTGGCCGAAAACGTTTTTTCCTCATCTCAGTCCTAAATGGCCAACCGCGTATTCTTAAACTGTGACCCCTGGTTCTGGACTTTTCCAATATCGGGAACATTGTTTCCTGCATCTAGGAGATGGATAGGCGACTAGGACAAGGAAAATGGTGATGGGTAGCTGACAAATACCTGAGCTAATGGTGCAGCTATTTATGCCAAGCACCAAAAAAATCTCTTACTTAATTATTCACAAGCTCACGAGTTTTAGGAGTAGACTTAGACCATTCGGCCCATCGAGTCTACTCCGCCATTCAATCATGACTGATCTCTGCCTCCTAAACCCATTTTCCTGCCTTCTCCCCATAACTCTTGACACCCGTTTTAAATCAAGAATCTGTCTGTCTCTGCCTTACAAATATCCACTGACTTGGCCTCCACAGCCCTCTGTGGCAATGAGTTCCCACAGATTAACTACCCTCTGATCAAAGAAGTTCCTCCTCATCTCCTTTCTAAAAGAGCGTCCTTTAATTCTAAGGCTAAGTCAGAGAGTTGTGAATCTGTGGAATTCTCTGCCTCAGAAGGCAGTGGAGGCCAATTCTCTGAATGCATTCAAGAGAGAGCTAGGTAGAGCTCTTAAGGATAGCGGAGTCAGGGGGTATGGGGAGAAGGCAGGAACGGGGTACTGATTGAGAATGATCAGCCATGATCACATTGAATGGCGGTACTGGCTCGAAGGGCCGAATGGCCTCCTCCTGCACCTATTGTCTATTGTCTATTGACCTCTAGTCCTAGACTCTCCCACCAGTGGAAACATCCTCTCCACATCCAGTCTATCTATGCCTTTCATTATTCTGTAAATTTCAATGAGGTTCCCTCTCAAATTTCTAATCTTCAGCGAGTACAGGCCCAGTGCTGTCAAACGCTCATCATATGCTAACCCACTCATTCCTGGAATCATTCTTGTAATCATCCCCTGGACCCCCTCCAGAGTCAGCACATCCTTCCTCAGATAAGGGGCCCAACTTTGTGCAAAGGAGGTGTGTAACACGAGAAAGAGTAAAGAGACACACACACACACGCCGGGATCTTGGGCAAAACACAAACTGCTGGGGAAACTCAACGGGTCAGACAGCATCCGTAGAGGGAATGGACAGGCGACGTTTCGGGATTCTGAAGAAGGATCCTTACTCGAGACATTCCCTGTCCATCCCTTCGTGTGGCACGGTGGCGCAGCGGTAGAGTTGCTGCCTTACGGCGCTTACAGCACCGGAGACCCGGGTTCAATCCCGACTACGGGTGCTGTCTGTACGGAGTTTGTACGTTCTCCCCGTGACCTGCATGGGTTTTCTCCCAGATCTTCGGTTTCCTCCCACACTCCAAAGACGTGCAGGTTTGTAGGCGAATTGGCTTGGTAAATGTAAACAATTGGCCCTAGTGTGTGTGGGATAGTGTTAATGTGTGGGGATCGCTGGTCGGCGCAGACCCGGTGGGCCGAAGGGCCTGTTTCCACGCTGTATCTCCAAAATTAAAAAAATATATAAAATTCTATAAACACTGCCTGACCCACTGCATTACTCCAGCACTTTGCGTTTTGCATGAGAACGAATCAGGATGTTTTGTGCAGTTCTCTGATTTATTTGTCAAGGACATTTTTGCTTCAGTCATTGCTTGTTCTAAACGGTTCTTCATGAACTTTAGCAAACTTGGGAGCTTTTGCTCAGCCGAAAGTTGGAAATTGTTCTCTTTGTTAGTAAAGCCTAAAAGAAATTGGAATGGAATGGAATACTTTAGTGTCACATGTGACAAGGCACAGAGAGATTCTTTGCTTGCAAATAGCAAATATACAAATAGCAATTATACAAATAGCAGCCACCTATGGTGCTGACAAAGCTACACAGTCCGCCGGCTCTTCATTTGTTCCCCCCCCCCCTCCCCAACAGTGGTTCCCCCCACGCCAGGTCTCCATTGTCCATTGTTTTTCCCACTAACTCGCGCTGGTCCCCCCACACTCTCATCGACCGCCAACTGCAGGGTTGGCCCGCAAGGCTTCACCATCTTCGCCGAAGTGGTGGTGAGGCCTCAATTTTGATTGCATTAACAATATGACAGCTTATCGCTGGAAAATGTGCTTGATCTGCCCTCCTTAACAGCACAGGGCTGCAGTCATTTCTCATTGAAGTAACAAAGATCAATGAAGGAAGCCACTTACCTGAAGGGACCACATCACCCCGATTCTGGCCTCTCCCCACTGGCTCCCAGTACGGTACAGAATCAACTTCAAGCTCCTCCTATTCACATACAAAGCCCTAAATGGGCTTGCCCCCACCATATCAAAAATCTTCTAACCCACCACTCTATCTCCAGGTCCCTCAGGTCGGCCGACTTGGAGCTACTGACTATCCCCGCGGTCTAGGCTTAAGTTCAGGGGTGACCGCATTTTTGCGGTTGCAGCTCCTAGACTGTGGAACAGCATCCCTCTCCCCATCAGAACTGCCCTCTTCCATCGGCTCCTTTAAGTCCAGGCTCAAAACCTATTTCTACTCTCTAGCGTTTGAGGCCCTCTGAGGGGGCGCTGTGAACTGTTTATGTATGTGCTGTTATGATTGTGTGCCATTGTATGTTCGTCTCTTAGTACCTGAACTGATGTACAGCACTTTGGTCAACGTGGGTTGTTTTTAAATGTGCTATACAAATAAAATTGACTTGACTTGACTTGACTACCTTGCTTGCAGAGTGCATGCTGTGAAAGAAAATGAAGATGGTATCATTTTGCTTGGTGGTTTCCCCTTCAAATCTCACCACGCTACGCCATAAATGATCAAAATATTGAGAATGTCAGAATGTGAGGACAATTTGTCATGGAAGTTCAAATGACAATTGTAATAAAAATACCTTAATCGGGTTTAACTCAATATAAATCTCTTTCAGCTGCAAATGTTAAGGGGATGAATGAATGTCGGTAAAATGATTTAATTTTTGCAGTTCAGTTCACGATAGACAATGATGATAGGACCACGAGAAATTGCGCAGATGAATATCGGCCAGTTAACAGGGCAACACAGTGGCGTAGCTGGGTAGAGCTGCTGTTTACGGCACCAGAGACAATAGACAATAGACAATAGACAATAGGTGCAGGAGGAGGCCATTCGGCCCTTCGAGCCAGCACCGCCATTCAATGTGATCATGGCTGATCATTCTCAATCAGTACCCCGTTCCTGCCTTCTCCCCATACCCCCTGACTCCGCTGTCCTTAAGAGCTCTATCTAGCTCTCTCTTGAATGAATTCAGAGAATTGGCCTCCACTGCCTTCTGAGGCAGAGAATTCCACAGATTCACAACTCTCTGACTGAAAACGTTTTTCCTCATCTCAGTTCTAAATGGCCTACCCCTTATTCTTAAACTGTGGCCCCTTGTTCTGGACTCCCCCAACATTGGGAACATGTTTCCTGCCTCTAACGTGTCCAACCCCTTAATAATCTTATACGTTTCGATAAGATCTCCTCTCAGCCTTTTAAACTCCAGTGTATACAAGCCTAGTCGCTCTAGTGTTTCAACATATGATAGTCCCGCCATTCCGGGAATTAACCTAGTAAACCTACGCTATGCTTGCTCTCAATAGCAAGAATATCCTTCCTCAAATTTGGAGACCAAAACTGCACACAGTACTCCAGGTGCGGTCTCACTAGGGCCCTGTACAGCTGCAGAAGGACCTCTTTGCTCCTATACTCAACTCCTCTTGTTATGAAGGCCAACATTCCATTGGCTTTCTTCACTGCCTGCTGTACCTGCATGCTTCCTTTCAGTGACTGATGCACTAGGACACCCAGATCTCGTTGTACGTCCCCTTTTCCTAACTTGACACCATTCAGATAATACTCTGCCTTCCTATTCTTACCACCAAAGTGGATAACCTCACACTTATCCACATGAAACTGCATCTGCCATGCATCCGCCCACTTACACAACCTGTCCAAGTCACCCTGCAACCTCATAGCATCTTCCTCACAGTTCACACTACCACCCAGCTTTGTATCATCTAAAAAATTTGCGGGTTCAATGCTGACTTCGGGTGCTGCCTGTGCAGAGTTTGTATGTTCTCCTTGTCTTTCTCCCACATGCTAAAGATGCGTGGGTTTGTAGGTTAATTGGTCTCTGTAAATTGCCTCTCCCCCCCTTCCAGGATGGGGGAGTAGGATAACAAAGAACTGTGTGAATCGGTTGTCATTGGGCCGAAGGGTCTATGGGCCGAAGAGCCTGTTTTCATGCAGCACCTCTAAACTAGAAAACTAAAATGGATGCTCAGTTTTGGATGGGACCAAGACTCCTGCATGGAATCATAGAAAATAGGTGCAGGAGTAGGCCATTCGGCTCTTCGAGCTATCACCACCATTCAATGTGATCATGGCTGATCATCCAGAATCAGTGCTCCGTTCCTGATTTTTCCCCATATCAATTGATTCCGTTAGCCCGAAGAGCTATATTTAACTTTCTGGAGTTTCTGGAGTCTCTGGAATGGAGTTGACAAATCGGGAGAGAATGACCATACTTCTAGTTTGTACTATTGAAGATGGGTCAATGGTAGAAAGGCTTTGTAGAGTTTAGACAGTGAGTTCCTCTTTCGCACAATACCCAACCACGTGTCCCTTTCGGAGGTAGAAACAAAATGCTGGAGTAACTCAGCGGGTCAGGCAGCATCTCTGGAGAGAAGGAATGGGTGACGTTTCAGGTCGAGACCCTTCTTCAGACTCGTTTCCCTTTCCCACGACTCTCATTCTGAAGAAGGATCTCATTCCAAAACGTCACCTATTCCTTTTCTCAGGAGATGCTGTCTGACCCGTTGAGTTACTCCAGGTCTTTGGGTCTATCTTCGGTTTAGATTTAGATTTTTTTAGATTTAGAGATACAGCACAGAAACAGGCCCTTCGGCCCACCGGGTCCGCGCCGCCCAGCGATCCCTGCACGCTAACACTATCCTACGCCAACTAGGGGCAATTTTTACTTTTGCCCAGCCAATTAACCTACGTTTGGACCAGCATCTGCAGTTCCTTCATACACACCCAATCTCTAGTATTCTCTTTAAGCCAAAGTATTGATGTTGCTCAGATAGTTAAGTTTCTGGTTAGTAGTAAACCATTTACTTTGATGGCCAAGGACTCGGTGATGGTAATGATGTTGAATGCTGGAGACCGATAGCACGACAATGTCTTTGTTGGAAATGATCATTATACAGTCATTATAGAGTGCAATGAAACTGTTCCACATTTCAGCCCAAGCCTGAATGTTTTTTGTATCTAAATGGATGCAAGAACTGTTTTATTACCTGAACATTGGCAATTAGGCTGGGGCTTTGCACTGAAACTGTTCTGTCTCATTCAACCGAATGGGCCTTTCCATCATCATAAGCTCAGCTTTGTCCTCCCTCTTTTTCTCCCACATTGAGTGACCGTGGGGTTGAAATCCTGACTGATGGCAACAATTAGTAATGGGAAGTTGTTACAGCACAGAGCAGGTTGAATAATTGGCGGTAAGCCATTTGGAGCCATTGAGGCTTTTTCTTTGGAACCATTACACTGCAATGCTGAGAAATTATATTCTGCACTCTGACATCTTTATTGGGGGGGAATCTGGGTCATGTGCAGACAGAGAGGATTAGTTTAACTTGGCAATATGTTTGGCAACAGACATAGTGAGCTGGAGAGCTTGTTCCTGCGCTGTACTGTTCCACCTTCTATGCAGATGCTGCCTGACCCACTGGGTTTCTCCTATGGTCTCCCTTTACTGTGCTACAGATTCCAGTATCTGTAGTCTCTGCCAAATTTCCATGACTGGAATATAGTATTTCTGACCTGAGAAACGAGCTTGGGTCATATCTGGTCCAGGCCAGGTATTGTGATCCTCCAGGATTTGAAGAAGCATAGGCTTTGCTTCACCTACAGAACTTAAAGGAGTCGTGGAAATGAAGGAAACATTAACCATTGTAACATTAAAACAGGGTCTAGCTTGTTGGCATCCATTTGTCGACGTCCGTATAGGATTGCAGGTCGCTCCTGCCTGTGATCTACAATGTTCTCTGTAATGAAGTGATCATACCAACGCTGTAATACAACACATGGCTTTTAATGCAACACTTGCAACACTTGCAACACTTGCAACACTTGCCACACTTGCCACACTTGCCACACTTGCCACACTTGCCACACTTGCCACACTTGCCACACTTGCCACACTTGCCACACTTGCCACACTTGCCACACTTGCCACACTTGCCACACAGGAGGTGCAGTACATTCCAGCTCCGAGCTGCTGCACCCACTGACTGACGCAGGCAAGTTCTTAATATATACAGCACATAATGGGCGGGGCTACTACTAACAAACACTACGATTGGCTAGCATGCAATAGCCCATCTACATCACTACTAACAAACACTACGATTGGCTAGCATGCAATAGCCCATCTACATCACTACTAACAAACACTACGATTGGCTAGCATGCAATAGCCCATCTACATTCTCTATAGTGGGCGGCAGGGTGGCTCAGCGGTAGAGTTGCTGCCTTTCCATGCCAGAAACCTGGGTTTGATCCTGTCTACGGGTGCTGCCTGCACGGAGTTTGCACGTTCTCCCCGTGACCGCGTGGGTTTTCGGCGAGATCGTCGGTTTCCTCCCACACTCCAAAGACGTACAAGTTTGTCGGCTGTTTTGATTGGTATCAATGTAAATTGTCCCTGGTGTGCGTAGGGGATCGCTGGTCGGTGCAGACTCAGTGGCCCGAAGAGCCAGTTTCCGCGCTGTGTCTCTAAACTAAACTATGAACGCGCGAAGTATAAGAAGTAAAGTAGATGAGCTTGAGGCTCAGTTAGAGCTTGGTAGATATGACATTGTGGGGATTACAGAGACGTGGCTGCAGGAGGATCGGGCCTGGGAACTTAATATTCAGGGTTATACATCCTATAGAAAGGACAGGCAGGTGGGCAGAGGCGGTGGGGTAGCTCTGCTGGTGAGGGATGAAATTCAGTCCCTTGCGAGGGAAGACATAGGGACTCTTTCTGTGGAAGACAGAGGATTGGGACTCTTTTAAAGAGCAACAAAAGTTAACTAAAAAGGCAATACGGGGAGAAAAGATGAGGTACGAGGGTAAACTAGCCAATAATATAAAGGAGGATAGCAAAAGTTTTTTTAGGTACGTGAAGAGGAAAAAAATAGTCAAGGCAAATGTGGGTCCCTTGAAGACAGAAACAGGGGAATTTATTATGGGGAACAAAGAAATGGCAGACGAGTTAAACCGTTACTTTGGATCTGTCTTCACTGAGGAAGATACACACAATCTCCCAAATGTTCTAGGGGCCGGAGAACCTAGGGTGATGGAGGAACTGAAGGAAATCCACATTAGGCAGGAAATGGTTTTGGGTAGACTGATGGGACTGAAGGCTGATAAATCCCCAGGACCTGATGGTCTGCATCCCAGGGTACTTAAGGAGGTGGCTCTAGAAATTGTGGAAGCATTGGAGATCATTTTTCAATCTTCTATAGATTCAGGATCAGTTCCTGTGGATTGGAGGATAGCAAATGTTATCCCACTTTTTAAGAAAGGAGGGAGAGAGAAAACGGGTAATTATAGACCAGTTAGTCTGACATCAGTGGTGGGGAAAATGCTGGAGTCAATTATAAAATACGAAATTGCTGAGCATTTGGATAGCAGTAACGGGATCATTCCGAGTCAGCATGGATTTACGAAGGGGAAATCATGCTTGACAAATCTACTGGAATTTTTTGAGGATGTAACTAGGAAAATTGACAGGGGAGAGTCAGTGGATGTGGTGTACCTCGACTTTCAGAAAGCCTTCGACAAGGTCCCACATAGGAGATTAGTGGGCAAAATTAGGGCACATGGTATTGGGGGTAGGGTACTGACATGGATAGAAAATTGGTTGACAGATAGAAAGCAAAGAATGGGGATAAATGGGGCTCTTTCGGAATGGCAGGCAGTGACCAGTGGGGTACCGCAAGGTTCGGTGCTGGGACCCCAGCTATTTACGATATACATTAATGACTTAGACGAAGGGATTAAAAGTACCATTAGCAAATTTGCAGATGATACTAAGCTGGGGGGTAGTGTGAATTGTGAGGAAGATGCAATAAGGCTGCAGGGTGACTTGGACAGGTTGTGTGAGTGGGCGGACACATGGCAGATGCAGTTTAATGTGAGGTTATTCACTTTGGAAGTAAGAATAGAAAGGCAGATTATTATCTGAATGGTGTCAAGTTAGGAGGAGGGGGAGTTCAACGAGATCTGGGTGTCCTAGTGCATCAGTCAATGAAAGGAAGCATGCAGGTACAGCAGGCAGTGAAGAAAGCCAATGAAATGTTGGCCTTCGTAACAAGAGGAGTTGAGTATAGGAGCAAAGAGGTCCTTCTACAGTTGTACCGGGCCCTGGTGAGACCGCACCTGGAGTACTGTGTGCAGTTTTGGTCTCCAAATTTGAGGAAGGATATTCTTGCTATGGTGGACGTGCAGCGTAGGTTCACTAGGTTAATTCCCGGAATGGCGGGACTGTCGTATGTTGAAAGGCTGGAGCGATTGGGCTTGTATACACTGGAATTTAGAAGGATGAGGGGGGATCTTATTGAAACATATAAGATAATTAGGGGATTGGACACATTAGAGGCAGGAAACATGTTCCCAATGTTGGGGGAGTCCAGAACAAGGGGCCACAATTTAAGAATAAGGCCATTTAGAACGGAGATGAGGAAGAACTTTTTCAGTCAGTGAGTGGTGAAGGTGTGGAATTCTCTGCCTCAGAAGACAGTGGAGGCCAGTTCGTTGGATGCTTTCAAGAGAGAGCTGGATAGAGCTCTTAAGGATAGCGGAGTGAGGGGGTATGGGGAGAAGGCAGGAACGGGGTACTGATTTAGAGTGATCAGCCATGATCGCATTAAATGGCGGTGCTGGCTCGAAGGGCTGAATGGCCTATTCCTGCACCTATTGTCTATTGTCTATTGTCTATTGACTGACGAGGTAGAGTCACTGTGGATTGAGTTGAGGAATTGTAAAGGCAAGAAGACACTAATTGGTGTTATCTACAGACCCCCAAATAGTAGCCCGGATGTAGGGTGTAAGATGCAGCAGGAGTTAGAACTGGCATGTAAGACAGGTAATGCCACTGTGGTGATGGGGGATTTCAATATGCAGGTAGACTGGGAAAATCAGATTGGTTCTGGACCCCAAGAAAGAGAGTTTGTAGAGTGCCTCCGAGATAGATTCTTAGAGCAGCTTGTAATGGAGCCTACCAGGCAATTCTGGATTTAGTGTTGTCCAATGAACCAGATTTGATAAGAGAACTCGAGGTAAAGGAACCGCTTAGAGGTAGTGATCATAATATGATTAGTTTTAATCTGCAATTTGAGAGGGAGAAGGTTAAATCGGAAGTGTCAGTGTTGCAGTTGAACAAAGGGGACTATGAAGGCATGAGAGAGGAGCTGGCCAAGGTAGACTGGAAAGGGATCCTAGTAGGATTGACGGTGGAACAGCAATGGCAGGAATTTCTGGGCATAATCCAGAAGACGCAGGAACATTTCATTTCAAAAAGGAAGAAAGATTCTAAGGGGAGTAGGAGGCAACCGTGGCTGACAAGGGAAGTTAGGGAGGGAATAAAACTAAAAGAAAAGATGTAGAACACAGTAAGAGTAGCCAGAAGCCAGAGGATTGGGAAACTTTCATAGGACAACAGAAGGTAACAAAATGGGCAATACGGGCTGTAAAGATGAAGTACGAGGCCAAGAATATAAAGAAGGACAGTAAAAGCTTCTTTAGATATGTTAAGAGAAAAAGAGTAGCAAAATCAAATGTGGGTCCCTTGAAGGCAGACACGGGTGAAATTATTATGGGTAACAAGGAAATGGCAGAAGAGTTGAACAGGTACTTCGGATCTGTCTTCACTAAGGAAGACACAAATAATCTCCCAGATGTACTGGAGGACAGAGGATCTAGGGGGATAGAGGAACTGAAAGACATTTTCATTAGGCGAGAAATAGTATTAGGTAGACTAATGGGACTGAAGGATGATAAATCCCCTGGGCCTGATGGTCTGCATCCCAGGGTCCTCAGGGAGGTGGCTCTAGAAATAGTGGACGCATTGGTGATCATTTTACAATGTTTAATAGGTTCAGGATCAGTTCCTGTGGATTGGAGGATAGCTAATGTTATCCCACTTTTCAAGAAAGGAGCAAGAGAGAAAACGGGGAAATGCAGACCAGTTCGCCTGACTTCGGTGGTGGGAAAGACAATTATTAAAGAGGTAATAACGATGCATTTGGATAGCAGTAAAAGGATAAGTCCATGTCAGCATGGATCTATGAAAGGGAAATCATGCTTGACTAATCTTCTGGGATTTTTTGAGGGTGTGACAAGTAAAATGGATGAAGGGGAGCCAGTGGATGTAGTGTATCTAGACTTTCAGAAAGCCTTTAGGTAGGTCCCACACGGGAGATTGGTGACAATAGACAATAGACAATAGACAATAGGTGCAGGAGGAGGCTATTCAGCCCTTCGAGCCAGCACCGCCATTCAATGCGATCATGGCTGATCACTCAATCAGTACCCCGTTCCTGCCTTCTCCCCATACCCCCTCACTCCGCTATGCTTAAGAGCTCTATCCAGCTCTCTCTTGAAAGCATCGAACGAACTGGCCTCCACTGCCTTCTGAGGCAGAGAATTCCACACCTTCACCACTCTCTGACTGAAAAAGTTCTTCCTCATCTCCGTTCTAAATGGCCTACCCCTTATTCTTAAACTGTGGCCCCTTGTTCTGGACTCCCCCAACATTGGGAACATGTTTCCTGCCTCTAATGTGTCCAATCCCCTAATTATCTTATATGTTTCAATAAGATCCCCCCTCATCCTTCTAAATTCCAGTGTATACAAGCCTAATTGCTCCAGCCTTTCAACATACGACAGTCCCGCCATTCCGGGAATTAACCTAGTGAACCTACGCTGCACACCCTCAATAGCAAGAATATCCTTCCTCAAATTTGGAGACCAAAACTGCACACAGTACTCCAGGTGCGGTCTCACCAGGGCCCGGTTCAACTGTAGAAGGACCTCTTTGCTCCTATACTCAACTCCTCTTGTTATGAAGGCCAACATTCCATTGGCTTTCTTCACTGCCTGCTGTACCTGCATGCTTCCTTTCAGTGACTGATGCACTAGGACACCCAGATCTCGTTGAACATCCCCTCTTCCTAACTTGACACCATTCAGATAATAATCTGCCTTTCTATTCTTACTTCCAAAGTGAATAACCTCACACTTATCTACATTAAACTGCATCTGCCATGTATCCGCCCACTCACACAACCTGTCCAAGTCACCCTGCAGCCTTATTGCATCTTCCTCACAATTCACACTACCCCCCAGCTTAGTATCATCTGCAAATTTGCTAATTGTACTTTTAATCCCTTCATCTAGGTCATTAATGTATATCGTAAATTGCTGGGGTCCCAGCACCGAACCTTGCGGTACCCCATTGGTCACTGCCTGCCATTCCGAAAGGGACCCATTTATCCCCACTCTTTGCTTTCTGTCTGTCAACCAATTTTCTATCCATGTCAATACCCTACCCCCTTTTCTGAAAAACGGGTCCTTTTCAGAATGGCAGGCAGTGGCGAGTGGAGTGCCGCAAGGCTCGGTGTTGGGGCCACAGCTGTTTACCATATATATTAATGATTTGGAAGAGGGAATTAGAAGCAACACTAGCAAGTTTACGGATGACACAAAGCTGGGTGGCAGTGTAAACTGTGAAGAGGATGTTAGGAGGTTGCAGGGTGACCTGGACTAGGTTGAGTGAGTGGGCAGATGCATGGCAGATGCAGTATAATATAGATAAATGTGAGGTTATCCACTTTGGCAGCAAAAACAAGGAGGCAGATTATTATCTCAATAGAGTTAGGTTAGGTAAGGGGGAGGTGCAGCGAGACCTGGGTGTCCATGTACATCAGTCACTGAAAGTTGGCGTGCAGGTACAGCAGGCAGTGAAGAAAGCAAATGGAATGTTGGCTTTCATAACAAGAGGATTTCAGTATAGGAGTAAAGAGGTTCTTCTGCAGTTGTATTGGGCCCTGGTGGGACCACATCTGGAGTATTGTGTACAGTTTTGGTCTCCTAATTTGAGGAAGGGCATCCTTATAATTGAGGCAGTGCAGCATAGGTTCATGAGATTGATCCCCGGGATGGCAGGACTGACATATGA
This sequence comes from Rhinoraja longicauda, assembly GCF_053455715.1. Lineage (NCBI taxonomy): Eukaryota > Metazoa > Chordata > Chondrichthyes > Rajiformes > Arhynchobatidae > Rhinoraja > Rhinoraja longicauda. The sequence continues at coordinate 9,135,519 of NC_135955.1, forward strand.
GGAAAGATTGAAAAGACTAGGCTTGTATTCACTGGAGTTTAGAAGGATGAGAGGGGATCTTATAGAGACATATAAAATTATAAAAGGACTGGACAAGCTAGATGCAGGAAAAATGTTCCCAATGTTGGGCGAGTCCAGAACCATAGGCCACAGTCTTAGAATAAAGGGGAGGCCATTTAAAACTGAGGTGAGAAAAAACCTTTTCACCCAGAGAGTTGTGCATTTGTGGAATTCTCTGGCACGGAGGGCAGTGGAAACCAAATCACTGGATGGATTTAAGAGAGAGTTAAATAAAGCTCTAGGGGCTAGTGGAATCAAGGGATATGGGGAGAAGGCAGGCATGGGTTATTGATTGGGGACGATCAGCCATGATCACAATGAATGGCGGTGCTGGCTCGAAGGGCCGAATGGCCTCCTCCTGCACCTATTTTCTATGTTTCTATGTTTCTATGTAAACTAAACTAAACTAAACTTGTTAGAAATGGCACAGACAGAGCTGAAGTGGACATCAGGAGCTGCCTCTGTGACTCAAGTGGTGTCAATGAAGGACAATACTGAGAATGGTCCCCGATTTTTGTAAGATGCAGTTAACGTCTGAATAGTTCGGGGAGCAGCAGTGGGTAGAATGGAAGTCATAAATTGGATGGTTTAAAACAAAATTGGTGACATTGAACAGAATTTAGCAGTGCTTGCTTTTTTTGGGAGAAGAAATCAAATGTTGAAATAACGTTGCTATACTCACTAACTGCTTTAAAGACTGTAATCTTTGCTGTCCTCTGGAGTGTGAAGTGAAGTCAAACATCATAAGACCAGCTGCTGCTGCTTGAGCCAAGTGCTTTGAGAACAACATGGGATTGCTGCAGCGACTGTGATTTATTTCATTGACCTGGTTATTGGCTTCTGAACTTCTTGAGCATTTAGTTCTTGAGCACATCCCGATAAACTCGACTTGAAGTCCGCAAGATCCCAAGTGGGAGACTCAGATGTAATTGTTTTCCGGGCATTGCTGCTGTAAATTAGCAGAATAGTCAACGCTGATTTTTGCACCGCCGTCGAAACAGACCTGCGCCAGTCAAGATCAGCGGTCGAGAAATTGGATTATGAAGCAAAAATCCCAACGCACAGCAAATAATCCAATTTCACTTCTCAATTGAAAATCAGGAACTGCACTCAAGTTGCAAGATCTGTAATTTCTGTATTAAGTTCGCTAACTGGACAAGCACAAGACATTTGAGTTTGTCCTCGTGTGGATTTGCTTCATGTTAAGTGGTGGCATTCTGGGCCAGATGGGTTACTGCGAGGGTCCCGAAGCGGAGGATGGCAATGGGGGGGTTCATAAATGTTGTCAACCTGGTTCGATCGCCATTGAATTGCTGTGTCACTCCCACTTTCCTGGGCAGACACCCGGTGATACACATCAGCACAGCTTTCTGGATCGCAGTTACACTTTCAACGGCCCTATAGGTCACCAGCATTGAAAGCTGCATTGACCGGTGTCTGAGCTTGCAAAGTTGACTTTTGAGCTCGGAGCGTGGCTTGCTCCAACAGGGAGACTGCATTATCAACCGGGACGGGAACGGGTTTATAGAGCATTGGGCTAAATGCAGGCAAATGGAACTGGTCCAAGATGCCAACATTGGTTGGCGCGGACAAAAATGATCCCAGGAATGATTGGGTTAACATATGATAAACGTTTGATGGAACTTGGGCTGGCAGCTGGAGTTCTCGCTGGAGTTTAGAAGAATGAGGGGGGGGACCTCATTGAAACTTACCGAACAATGAAAGGCCTTATAGAGTGAGATGTGGAGAGGATGTTTCCACTAGTAATAATAATAATAATAATAATACATTTATTTTATATAGCGCTTTTCAAGATACTCAAAGACGCTTTACAGAGCAAACATTTCTTCACACAGAGAGTGGTGAGTCTGTGGAATTCTCTGCCACAGAAGGTAGTTGAGGCCAGTTCATTGGCTATATTTAAGAGGGAGTTAGATGTGGCCCTTGTGGCTAAAGGGATCAGGGGGTATGGAGAGAAGGCAGGTACAGGTTACTGAACTGGATGATCAGCCATGATCATATTGAATGGCGGTGCAGGCTCGAAGGGCCGAATGGCCTACTCCTGCACCTATTTTCTATGTTTCTATGTTTCTAAGACATAAAAACAAACAAACAAACAAAAGATTTGTCCAGACGGAGAAGCGGCGAACAAACAGCGCCAGCGTCCTCTCACGTCAGGGTCCGGCAGAAACAATAAAGAACACAAGACACACAATTACAATTTAACACAGACATCCATCGCAGTGATTGCTCCAGGCACACCCTCACTGTGATGGAAGGCAAAGAAAAGTCTTATCTCCTCCTCATTCTTCTCCCGTGGTCAGGCAGTCAAACTGCTGCCTCGAGGCGATTGAGGCTCCCGACTTTTGAAACCCCCGCCGGGCGATGGAAAGTCCCAGGCTGAGCCGAGCAGGCCGATGAAGGTCCTAAGCCCCCACCGGGCGATGGAAAGTGCCGCGGCCCGAGCCGCGCAGGGCGATGGAAGTCCTGCGAGCGGGTCGATCGAGCCTCGCGATTCGGGGCGGTCGAAGCTGCTACGGCTGGAGCTCCCGAAAGTGGGAGAGTCTAGGACCTGAGGCCATAGCCTCGGAATAATAGGATATACCTTTAGAAAATAGATAAAAAGGAACTTCTTTAGTCAGAGGGTAGTGAAACTGTTGGATTCATTGCTACCGATGGCTTCAGGAGGCCATCAATGGATATTTTTAACATTGGAGATTGACAAATTATCTATTTTATTATTTAGTATTTATTTATTTATTTATTTTACCAGTCAATACAATACAACAGATTGACCATACAGTTTTGAAAGTTAAATAGTATGAAATCATTGTAAATAAATGATTTATTTATTAATCACACAATGATAAATAAAACTAAAACATAAATAAAACAATATAATCACACATGATATTCTCTGACCGAAAATAAGGTGTAGGTAGGCAGAAGCCAAAGCTTATTATGCCTCCCCTTAATACTTAACAAAGCATTACCTTAACTAGCCAAAATAGCAGTGAAACAAAACAATAAAACAAGATATAATAAAATTAAAAAACACAACATCATAAGTCAGATAATATAAGAAGATAACTGCAGATGCTGGTACAAATCGAAGGTTTTTATTCACAAAATGCTGGAGTAACTCAGCAGGTCAGGCAGCATCTCGGGAGAGAAGGAATGGGTGACGTTTCGGGTCGAGACCCTTCTTCAGACTGACATAAGTCAGACTGACATAAGTCAGACTGACATAAGTCAGAAGCAGATAGACAAAACATAGAAAGAAACACAAATATAATCAAGAAACATCATTTCTGTCATGTCAGTCATTTCTCAGTGTTGGTCAGATATTTTGTATCTTTCAACTATAATATTTTTGAACATTTTCTTGAATTACACATGATTAGTAAGGGAGTCTGTGGTTATGGGAAGGAGGCACGAGAATCGGGTTGAGAGGGAAACATAGATCAACCATGATTGAATAGTGGAGTAGACTTGATGGGCCGAATGGCCTAATTCTGCTCCTATAACTTATGAACTTATAAACTTATGATTGACCTTGTACAACTCCATGTTTCTATCCAATGTAGCACTATGACTCTGATACCTCTCAGATGGTGCACAAATATTGATCCTTCTCCAGCGTATATGGGACTTACACCAGGTTTTATGCAAGGTTACAGCCGCCACCCCAAGGTTTTGTGCTTGATAAATATTTCCGATATTCATTATGCATGTCCCACATCCTTCTTCTATAGCTGCTCATTTGACATCCTCATCTGAATCTTCTGAACTCACCTTCTGAGGAGATGGTTCCTAGGCTACCCTGTCCCTTCACTGCCTGCATTCCACACCTGTTCAACAACTCACCAAGTGCAGGTTCTTTCTTTAGGCTACTTTCTGTAGTACCGATGGTTTCAGTATCTGAATTGGTAGCTGTGATTGCCAGATCGAATGGTGCGATACCTCACCCTCACATTCCCACTGCCTTCACAGCTGCTGCCTGGCACGTCGGAGCTATCATGTGCCAAGAGTGGAGGTGATGGTCAAAGGGTGTATTTTGTTGTGCCATTTGGGGCAGCACGGTGGTGCAGTGGTAGAGTTGCTGCTTTACAGTGCCAGAGACCCGGGTTGGATCCTGACTACAGGTTCTTGTCGGTACGGAGTTTTTTACGTTCTTCCTGTGACCGCAAGAGTTTCCTCTGGTTTCCTCCCGCACTCCAAAGACATACAGGTTTGTGGGTTAATTGGCTTTGGTAAAATTGTAAATTGGCCCTGGTTTGTAGGATAATGCTAATGTACGGGTGATCGCTGGTCGGCACGGACTTGGTGGGCCGAAGGGCCTGTTTCCGCGCTGTATCTCTAAAATCTAAAGTCTGTAGTTTGTCAATTATGGAGAAAAAGAGGGACATCATATGTAAGAAAAATGTTTGCAATGCGTGGACGGTTATGTTGACTGGAATCTTCACCACTGTTGGTCATGGATTTTGTGACATTTTGTGAATGGGATTAATTATGAATTAGGATCAATTGGCATTAATCATGAATTAGGATCAATTGCAATTCCAGCAACCATTTGCCAATTCTTTTCGATTCAATCTGAAGTTGGAACATTCATTCTGCTACAGTGGGAATAGAGAGGAAATGTCATGACTGTTGTAAAGGAGATCCAAAGACTTAGAAACATAGAAACATAGAAAATAGGTGCAGGAGTAGGCCATTCGGCCCTTCGAGCCTGCACCGCCATTCAATATGATCATGGCTGATCATCCAGCTCAGTAGCCTGTACCTACCTTCTCTCCATACCCCCTGATCCCTTTAGCAAAAAGGGCCACATCTAACTTATCCCAGAGTTTTGTTTGGAAGTTCACGGTGAATTGAAAATGTAAATGTTCCCATTTCACATTGAACAGCCCAGGGACACAGTTACTAAATATTAAACTTTTCCTTGATACATATATTCTAAGAACATATTTCACTGCTTCATTTCGCTATCAAGTAAGATTACACATGACACCGTTCTGTATATACAGGATGTATGAGCTGATACAAATAATATATAGAGCACATTCAATTATTAAAACTCAAGTGAAACGTAGAACTGTTTTTCCAGGAATTTGTGGATTTAATACAAATGCATTTCTAGGCGGTCTAATTATCAGGAATAAATCTCCAAGCATTTGATTAATTTCACATCTGATCTCAAAATCTGTGTTTTGTTATCGTCCCGATCTAGGTCATAAAATCATAGTCAAGTGAAGGCATTTTGTCAGAGATGTCCTCGTTCTTCAGAGATGTCCTCGTTCTTCAGGAAACTGGGCTTCCCCTCCTCCATTAAACCGAATCTGCGCCCGGGATGAGGCGTTTCACACTAGGGCTTCAGAGATGTCCTCGTTCTTCAGGAAACGGGGCTTCCCCTCCTCCATTAGCTACCACTGTCACAAAACATTATTTACACACTTATGTGGTTATGATTCACACCTACATTTTGTAGACCCCTAACCCCCGACGTTTATGTTGGATGTTATTAAAAGTCTCCAACGCCGAGATTCTGTCTCACGCTGGCCTTCCGAGTATGTACACTCTACTCAGGCAGCGCAGGCTGCAGTGGCTGGGCCATGTCCACCGCATGGAGGACGGCCGTATCCCAAAAGACATCCTCTATGGAGAGCTGACATCTGGGAGGAGAACCATCGGCCGCCCCCCAGCTACGTTACAAGGATGTCTGCAAGAGAGATTTGAAGGCGCTCGACATGGATGTGGAGTCCTGGGAGAGCCTTGCAGCTGACCGCACGGGGTGGAGAGGTACCCTGAACCAACGTCTCAAAACGGGGGAAGAGAAACTGATGAACGCAGCAGCAGACAAGCGGGCACGCAGAAAGGAGCGCAGCAACTTCAACAGACCAGAGACCACACACAAATGTGACCTTTGCCACAGAGACTGTCACTCCCACATTGGTCTCTTCAGCCACAAGCGACGCTGCTCTAATCGAGGTGTGGAGCAAGCAGCCAACTAGGATACATCACCCATGGTCAGCCATGACCGAGGGGGCCTAAGAATATATTAAAAGTCCCTTTCATTGTTATGCACGGTATTAAAGAATCGGGTGGCAGCACTTTATCTGATCAGATGGATTTAATCTATGATTTCACTTTCTTTCTCAATAAATAGTACATGCGGCTTTAAGGTCAGAATATCATCAATCAATACCTTGCCATAACTTTGTAACTTCTCTCTCAAGAGAGAGCTTACCTCTAAATTTGAAGATCAATGTTGAGATATCATTCTTAGGCATAGTTTGCAAGTTATTTTTAAAGCCACATTAAACTAGACGTCCTGTTATGCAAACCAGGTCTTCGTTGCCTCTCGTTCAGCACACAATTTCTTATTAACTGCTCTTTAGATTCTTCCCACAGCTCGAAATGAAGTCGATTTACATATAGATAGCATTGCATTGCAGAACAAACGTTAAAGAGATCACTTGTACAACCAGGAATAACATGGGCTTCAAAGTGGTGTCTTCATCTCTTATCCCACCTGTACTAACACCAGCATAACAATACTCAAACATTTTCTGGTGCCGTGCAAACAAAGCCTTTAAACATATTTTTTTAGGTAAGATCAGGTCAACGTTCTACGGCAAATCTGACAGTTAAGCATCACACGAGTTTCAAAGGTTTAATATGTACCTAAGTACAGTTAAGGTCATATGTACCTAAGTACAGTTGAGTGATTTGTTTTGCATACAGTTCAGTGACAATCCTGCTATACATGAGTTACAATGATACTAAGTACAAGAGAGTATGTTTGTAGATGCCACTGAGTCTGTGTACAAGAGTTTTAACCAAATCTTAGCCACCATTTTGTACCGTCAAGTCTGAATTTTGTACCCTCAAGTCTGGATTTTTAAAAAATGTTAAAGTCTCAACGTGGCCAGAAAGGTCCAGGTGTTAGCTTCTCTGAGAGACAACAGAGTAATATTTATCAACCAACTTCTAACTGAAGTTATTATCTTTTTTTTCAAATTCATAAATTGCCATTTTAATGGACCAAGCTGTTCCTTGTCGAGGTTACTGCATTTATCAGTTGCTGTAAATATAATTATTGTGTCAATATTCTGCACTTTTTTGCTATTTTTGAAGGAAAATATCCACGTCATTACTGCCTTACATTGGGAGGATATAAAATAATGAAATGAGGTTAGAGAGCCGAGAATTAGGGGGCATCGGCTTGCATGTTATTTTTTCTCCAAAATGGTTGTGTTTTCTCCACATTGACAGGTTGTATCACGGCCTGGTTCAAGTCAAGTCAAGTCAAATTTATTTGTCACATACACATACAAGATGTGCAGTGAAATGAAAGTGGCAATGCCTGCGGGTTGTGCACAAAAAGAATTACAGTTACAGCATATAAATAAAGTTAATAAGCTACTATTAGTGTCGACAAAAATTTAGACTCTGGGGTTATAAAAGTTGACAGTCCTGATGGCCTGTGGGAAGAAGCTCCGTCTCATCCTCTCCGTTTTCACAGCGTGACAGCGGAGGCGTTTGCCTGATCGTAGCATCTGGAACAGTCCGTTACTGGGGTGGCAGGGGTCCCTCATGATCTTGCTTGCTCTGGATCTGCACCTCCTGATGTATAGGTCCTGCAGGGGGACGAGTGTAGTTCCCATGGAGCGTTCTGCCGAACGCACTACTCTCTGCAGGGCCATCCTGTCCTGTGCATAGCTGTTCCCAAACCAGACTGTAATGTTGCCGGACAGGATGCTCTCTACAGCCCCAGAGTAGAAGCAATGAAGGATCCTCAGAGACACTCTGAATTTCCTCAGTTGTCTAAGGTGGTAAAGGCGCTGCTTAGCCTTACCCACCAGTGCGGCAATGTGCGTTGCCCACGTCAGATCCTCTGTGATGCGGACTCCCAAGTATTTAAAACTGCTCACCCTATCCACAATAGACCCATTTATCTCCAGTGGCGTGTACGTCCTTGGATGTTTAGCCCTTCTGAAGTCCATAATCAGCTCCTTTGTTTTAGTGACATTCAAGAGGAGGCTATTGTCCTGACACCAGAGTGCCAGATCAGCCACCTCCTCCCGGTAGGCCTTCTCATCGTTGTTGGAGATCCAGCCCACCACCACAGTGTCATCAGCAAACTTGATGATGGAGTTTGAGCTGAACCTGGCCCCACAGTCATGTGTGTACAGGGAGTACAGTTATGGCAGCTCTAATGCCCAGGCACAAAAAAGATTCCAAAAGTGGTGGATCCATCTGCCAATATCAAAGTCCATCCATACCAAAAGTGGTATCTATCCATCAGAGATGCTGAACTCCTCAGCATCAAAGGAATCTACAAGGATCTATGAGAAGATGTGCCGCCTCGAAAAGGCAGCCAGCAGCCCCACGGGCCCACATCACACCCTGGCCAACCTCTAATTTCACTCCTGCCATCAAGAAGAAGGTAAATGATCTGAAAACCATGACCTCCAGGTTCAGGAACAGCTTTCTCCCAACACTATCGCACTCCTGGACACTACAAACACCAACTAAACCGAACTACAAACTGTCTTGGTTGCAGTAGCGATTTTGGGCTTTTTGTTACATTTGCCCTAATATTGGGGTATTTTTTATCAACCTTTTATTCTGTTTGTTTGTTATATTATGTTGTTTAATGGGTGCTGTGTTTACAGTACATATGACAACTAAACACTCTTGACTCTTGTCTGAGGGTCTGAGAATACTCAGTAGTATAGAGTGATAAAGTGTGGAAACAGGCCCTTCGGCCCAACCAGCCAACATGTCCCAGCTACACTGCACGGTGGCGCAGCGGTAGAGTTGCTGCCTTACAGCGAATGCAGCATCGGAGACTCAGGTTCGATCCTGACTACGGGCGCCGTCTGTACGGAGTTTGTATGTTCTCTGCGTGGGTTTTCTCCGAGATCTTCGGTTTCCTCCCACACTCCAAAGACGTACAGGTATGTAGGTTAATTGGCTGGGCAAATGTAAAAATTATCCCTAGTGGGTGTAGGATAGTGTCAGTGTGCGGGGATCGCTGGGCGGCGCGGACCCGGTGGGCCGAAGGGCCTGTTTCTGTGCTGCATCTCTAAATCTAAAATCTAAAACCTAAATCTAGTCCCACCTGCCCAGGCTTGGTCCATATGCCTCCAAATCTGTCCTATCCATGTACCTGTCTAACTGTTTCTTAAATGTTGGGATAATCCCTGCCTCAACTACCTCCTCTGGCAGCTTTTTCCATACACTCACCACCCTTTGTGTGAAAAAGTGACCCCTTAGATTCCTATTGAATCTTTTCCCCTTCACCTTAAACCTATGTCCTCTGGTCCTCGATTCACCTACTCTGGGCAAGAGACTCTGTGCGTCTACCCGATCTATTCCTCTCATGATTTTATACACCTCCGTTAGATCACCCCTCATCCTCCTGCACTCCAAGGAATAGAGTCCCAGCCTACTCAACCTCTCCCTATAAGGAGTAGGCTGGGACTCTATCCCTTGAGGAACTCTGTTGCTCAGACCCTCGAGTCCTGGCAACATCCTTGTAAAAATCGGATTCTTGTAGATATGAATCCTATCAAGGAAATACAGTTGTATAGTAGGTTTGATGCAAAGGTTCAGTCATAATCTTATTGAATGGCAGGGAGCATCTGAGACCTATGTGGCCAATCCTAGTTCTTATTTTTCATTTTCTTAAGAAAAAGTTGCAAAATCACATATTGATGATCTATATGCTAAAACTCTCGTTTATTATTTTGTTCGTGACTGAACTTCAGCCAAAACGGTACACGATAGCGCGACAATTTTAGGCCCACCTTACTCAGCATTGTCACTTTAGTGATAATGCAAGTAGTTTTATTGAAATCGGTCTTATATTTTTAAAGTTATTCACATTTTAAAGTTTAAAAGGAGGGGAGGGGGAGGGGAGGAGGGAGGAGGGAAGGAGGGGGGAAGGGGGGAGTGGGGGAGAAGGGGGAGGGGGGGGTTGAGGAGAGAGGGGAGGAGGAGAGGACAGGGTGCTGCACCAATGCAGGCGAGGTTTGGGCCCAACTTGGTCTAGCTTCCTCTTAAAATTTCACCCTTCATGAAAGTTTTATTTACGCCTATTACCATCTTTACCTATCTCACTGCATGTGTTCGGTTCAATAATCAATCAGCCTTACATTTAAGATTGTGCTATATGTGGAATCAATTGCCATTTGTGAAAGTGAGTTGAAAATACGGCCACCGGAAATTGGAGGAACAGCACCTCATATTTCGCCTGGGCAGCTTGCAGCCCAGTGGTATGAACATTGACTTCTCCAACGTTAGATAGTTCCTCTGTCCCTCCCTTCCCCTCCCCCTTCCCAGATCTCCCTCTATCTTCCTGTCTCCACCTATAGCCTTCCTTTGTCCCGCCCCCCTGACATCAGTCTGAAGAAGGGTCTCGACCCGAAACGTCACCCATTCTGCCTGTCCCGCTGAGTTACTCCAGCAATTTGTGTCTATCTTCAATTTAAGTCAGCATCTGGAATTCCTTCCTGCACATATGGAGCTGCTGAGATGCAAGAAAATGTTAGACTTGATCTGACAATAAACAGTAGACAATAGACAATAGGTGCAGCAGGAGGCCATTCGGTCCTTCGAGCCAGCACCGCCATTCAAAGTGATCATGGCTGATCATTCTCAATCAGTACCCCGTTCCTGCCTTCTCCCCATACCCCCCGACTCCGCTATCCTTAAGAGCTCTATCTAATAAAGTACTATCGGATCGGATCGTATATATCATATCATATCATATCATATATATACAGCCGGAAACAGGCCTTTTCGGCCCACCAAGTCCGTGCCGCCCAGCAATCCCCGTACATTAACACTATCCTACACCCACTAGGGACAATTTTTACATTTACCCAGCCAATTAACCTACATACCTGTACGTCTTTGGAGTATGGGAGGAAACCGAAGATCTCGGAGAAAACCCACGCAGGTCACGGATATATACTGTGTTTCCTGACCACCCTTTTTGAAAAATTGTGATGTTGGGATATAATATTACAAAATGATGGTGAGAGTACACTTCAACAGTTCAACAGTTCAACAGAGCTTTATTTGTCATTCGGTACCAAGGTACCGAACGAAACTACATAGCAGTCACACACAAAAAAGAACACAAGGCACATGACCCCAACACAAACGTCCATCACAGTGACTCCAAACACCCCCTCACTGTGATGGAGGCAACAAAACTTCCACTCTCTTCCCCACGCCCACGGACAGACAGCTCGTCCCCGACTGACCCGCACAGTCCCCGCAAGGGGATGGAAGTCCCCGCGGCCGAGCCGCACCGGGCGCTGAAACGTCTCGCGGCCGAGCCGGGCGATGGAAGGCCCCGCGGCCGAGCCGTGCACAGCTAAGTCCCGCGGCCGAGCCGCGCCGGGCGATGTTAAGTCCAGAGGCCGAGCCGCACCGGGCAATGTTAATTCCAGCGGCTGAGCCGCGCCGGGCGATGGAAGGCCCCGCGGCCGAGCCGCACCCCGCGCCGTGAGGAAGATACCTAAAAGAGAAAGGTTTCCCCCACCCCCCCACCCACACCACCACCCCCCCACCCACACCACCACCCCCCACACATACACATCCAAAAAGAAACAAAAACCATCCCAACACCGACACACAACAAAAAAAAAGACTGCTAGCGAGCCGCAGCCGTTAGGCGCCGCCACTTCCGCTTGCAGTATTGTGTGCAGTTTGGGTCCTTACACCATCAGGAGGATGCAAGGGCGATTGACCAAGATGTTGCCTGGATTGGAGGACTTCAGTTAAGTGGAGATATTAGATAAGTAAGATTTGTTTTCCCTGGTGTGCAGGAGACCAAGGAGTGACTTAATGGAGGTATCTAAAACTATAAGAGGTATGTGAAGCAGACAGTTATTTTTTTCCCCATGGTAGGGGTATCAAAAACAGGGAAGCAGTCATTTAAGGCAAGAGGAAGGATTTTTTTAAAGGAGTTTGAATGGTTATTTTTTTACCCAGACAGTGTGGAATGTGTTGGTAGGGAAGGTAATAGAAACATAGAAACATAGAAAATAGGTGCAGGAGTAGGCCATTCAGCCCTTCGAGCCTGCACCGCCATTCAATATGATCATGGCTGATCATCCAACTCAGTATCCCGTACCTGCCTTCTCTCCATACCCCCTGATCCCTTTAGCCACAAGGGCCACATCTAACTCCCTCTTAAATATAGCCAATGAACTGGCCTCAACTACCTTCTGTGGCAGAGAATTCCACAGATTCATCACTCTCTGTGTGAAAAAAAACGTTCTCATCTCGGTCCTAAAAGATTTCCCCCTTATCAAACTGTGACCCCTTGTTCTGGACTTCCCCAACATCGGGAACAATCTTCCTGCATCTAGCCTGTCCAACCCCTTAAGAATTTTGTAAGTTTCTATAAGATCCCCCCTCAATCTTCTAAATTCCAGCGAGTACAAGCCGAGTCTATCCAGTCTTTCTTCATATGAAAGTCCTGCCATCCCAGGAATCAATCTGGTGAACCTTCTCTGTACTCCCTCTATGGCAAGAATGTCTTTCCTCAGATTAGGAGACCAAAACTGTACACAACACTCCAGGTGTGGTCTCACCAATGCCCTGTACAAATAGTCAAACAGATTTAGATAGACACTGGGGCTCACGTTGTCGACCTCCCCGTGGTGAGCCCTGTCAGCTGACCTCAGTCAGGCGAACGACAACAAGCAGAGACAGCAGAAGCAGAAGCTGCTTCATAACTTCTGCTGCCTCAAACGCAAGAAGAAAAGATAGACACTTAAATCGACAAAACATAAGAGAGTACGGAACCAGTTCAGACAAGTGGGATTGATATGGGTGGGCCGAATAGTCAGCAGGGGTGTGATAGGCCAAATGGTCTGTTTCTGCGTGGTACAACTCTATGACGCTGAGGCTCTAATTATTATTTTGTCTATGTCACCTTCGGATTTACCCAAGAAGATACTAACCATTTTGGAGCACTGCTCTCCCAATGGCTGGTTGCACCATGGCCTGGTTTGGCCGCGGCACGGTGGCGCAGCGGTAGAGTTGCTGCCTTACAGCGAATGCAGTGCCGGAGACTCAGGTTCGATCCTGACTAGGGGGGGCTGTACTGTACGGAGTTTGTACGTTCTCCCCGTGACCTGCGTGGGTTTTCTCCGAGATCTTCGGTTTCCTCCCACACTCCAAAGACGCACAGGTTTGTAGGTTAATTGGCTGGGCAAATGTAAAAATTGTCCCTAGTGGGTGTAGGATAGTGTTAGTGTGTGCGGGGATCGCTGGGCGGCGCGGACCCGGTGGGCCGAAGGGCCTGTTTCTGCGCTGTATCTCTAAATCTAAAATCTAAAACTTGAAAACCTAGGAATTAAGGAAATTATACAGAGGTATTGATTGCACAGTCCATCACAGGTACTGACCTCCTCACCATCAAAGGGATCTACAGGAGGCACCGTCTCAAAAAGGACCCCATGCCATTCTTGCCATGCTCTCATTTTGTTCCCACCGTAGGGAGCATGAAAACCGTGACCATCAGGTTCCAAAGCAGCTTCTTCCCCGCAAACACCAGGCTTCCGAAGGATTGTCCCTTAATTGGCTTCTGTGAATCGCCCCTAGTGTGTGGGATTTAGACAATAGACAATAGACAATAGGTGCAGGAGTAGGCCATTCAGCCCTTCGAGCCAGCACCGCCATTCAATGCGATCATGGCTGATCACTCTCAATCAGTACCCCGTTCCTGCCTTCTCCCCATACCCCCTCACTCCGCTATCCTTAACAGCTCTATCCAGCTCTCTCTTGAAAGCATCCAACGAACTGGCCTCCACTGCCTTCTGAGGCAGAGAAATTCACACCTTCACCACTCTCTGACTGAAAAAGTTCTTCCTCATCTCCGTTCTAAATGGCCTACCTCTTATTCTTGAACTGTGGCCCCTTGTTCTGGACTCCCCCAACATTGGGAACATGTTTCCTGCCTCTAATGTGTCCAATCCCCTAATTATCTTATATGTTTCAATAAGATCCCCCCTCATCCTTCTAAATTCCAGTGTATACAAGCCCAATCGCTCCAGCCTTTCAACATACGACAGTCCCGCCATTCCGGGAATTAACCTAGTGAACCTAAGTTGTCAGTGGACCAAAGGGGCCTGTTTCCACAATATATATAAAAAACTATCAGGCGCTTGAACACTACACAACTTGATTAGTACGGGTGTCAGTGGCTACAGGGAGAAGGCAGGAGAATGGGGAGAGATAGATCGGCCATGATTGAATGGCAGAGTGGACTTGATGGGCCAAATGGCCTGATTCTACTCCTATCACTTATGATTTTATGAACCTTAGCAACTATGAACTTTTATGGACTGTGTTTAAGATTGAACTACGGACCTCAGCTGGTATTATGGTTATTGATTTTTTTGATTATTTTGTTTATCTATATGCATGGTGTTTACAGGCCTGTTAATCTGCTGCATGTAAGGATTTAATTGTCCCATTGTCAATGCATGTGACAATTAAGCCCTCTTGATCTCCTGACCTCTTGCCCCATCCTCAACGCTATTGTCCACAAAATAAATCCAGGTCTGTAGAAGGGTTTGGACCCGAAACGTCACCCATTCCATCTCTCCGGAGATGCTGCCTGACCCGCTGAGTTGCTCCAGCCTTTTGGGATACCTACAAAATAAATCCATGTCATTCTTTAATAGTATGCTGCATTTCCCTGCAGTTTCCACTAACAAAAACTAGTTCTGCAGCAAGGTTAGTGGTTTTTAGTGCAGGAGATGGGAGCCTGAAAGAGGAGGAGGCCACTCAGTCCCTCAGGTCTAGATTACCAAACATTGTGATTATTTACCAATCTCCACCTTAGATGCTGCCTGACCCACTGGATTACTCCAGCGTTTTGCATCTATCTTCGGTTTAAACCAACAGAATACAGAATACAGAATACAGAGCTTTATTGTCATGAGATACCGAACAAAATTACATTTCCAGCAGTCACAGAACTCAAAAAAAAAGAACACAAGATAACATGACCCCAACACAAACATCCATCACAGTGACTCCAAACACCCCCTCACTGTGATGGAGGCAAAAAAACTTCCTCTCTCTTCCCCATGCCCCTCCCACGGACAGATAGCTTGACCCCTACCGAGGTCGACCGACCCGCACAGCCCGCGCAAGGGGATGGAAGGTCCCGCGGCCGAGCCGCACCGGGCGCTGGAAAGTCCCGCGGCCGTACCGGGCGATGGAAGGCCCCGCGGCCGAGCCGGCGATGTTAAGTCCCGCGGCCGAGCCGCGCCGGGCGATGGAAGGCCTCACAGCCGAGCCTCGCCCCGAGGAAGAGACCTAAAAAAATAAAGGTTTCCCCCACCCCACCCCACCCCACCCCCCACACCCCCCACACATACACAGCCAAAAACAAAAACCATCCCAACACCAACACACAAACAAAAAGGGAAAAAAGACAAACAGACTGCCAGCGAGCCTCAGCCGTTAGGCGCCGCCACACGTGTCACCAACATCTGCAGTTCCTTCCTTCACTCCGCCTTTCATGGTTCCATATGCCTTAATATCCTCCATTTAACAAACAAAACCTCAAACAAAACTGCCCTGTGTAGAAAGGAACTGCAGATGCTGGTTTACACCGAAGATGGACAAAAGGTGCTGGAGTAACTCATTGCGACAGGTAGCATGTCAGGAGAAAAAGGATGGGTGACGTTTTGGGTTGGAACCCTTCATCAGACTGTTCTTATCTTTTATTCTGTTGAAAGGTCTTTGAGTTGAAACATTGGACTAGAAGGTCAGATCTATCTGGCTGGCTTTCTACCCATGGGGAACCATTGGTCATCTTTCCAAACTGCTAATCGTTCTCTCTCACCTCCGAACATCATGTTTTCTTTTAATTGAAGATAGCCCCCCCCCCCCCCCCCCCCCCCCCCAGCAGGAGTAACTCAACAGGCCAGGCAGCATCTCTGGAGAGAAATCTAATGGAATTTTTTGAGGATGTAACTAGGAAAATTGACAGGGGAGAGTCGGTGGATGTGATGTACCTCGACTTTCAGAAAGCCTTCGACAAGGTCCCACATAGGAGATTAGTGGGCAAAATTAGAGCACATGGTATTGGGGGTAGGGTACTGACATGGATAGAAAATTGGTTGACAGACAGAAAGCAAAGAGTGGGGATAAATGGGTCCCTTTCGGAATGGGAGGCAGTGACCAGTGGGGTACCGCAAGGTTCGGTGCTGGGACCCCAGCTATTTACGATATACATTAATGACTTAGATGAAGGGATTAAAAGTACCATTAGCAAATTTGCAGATGATACTAAGCTGGGGGGTAGTGTGAATTGTGAGGAAGATGCAATAAGGCTGCAGGGTGACTTGGACAGGTTGTGTGAGTGGGCGGATACATGGCAGATGCAGTTTAATGTAGATAAGTGTGAGGTTATTCACTTTGGAAGTAAGAATAGAAAGGCAGATTATTATCTGAATGGTGTCAAGTTAGGAAGAGGGGATGTTCAACGAGATCTGGGTGTCCTCGTGCATCAGTCACTGAAAGGAAGCATGCAGGTACAGCAGGCAGTGAAGAAAGCCAATGGAATGTTGGCCTTCGTAACAAGAGGAGTTGAGTATAGGAGCAAAGAGGTCCTTCTACAGTTGTACCGGGCCCTGGTGAGACCGCACCTGGAGTACTGTGTGCAGTTTTGGTCTCCAAATTTGAGGAAGGATATTCTTGCTATTGAGGGCGTGCAGCGTAGGTTCACTAGGTTAATTCCCGGAATGGCGGGACTGTTGTATGTTGAAAGGCTGGAGCAATTAGGCTTGTATACACTGGAATTTAGAAGGATGAGGGGGGATCTTATTGAAACATATAAGATAATTAGGGGATTGGACACATTAAAGGCAGGAAAACATGTTCCCAATGTTGGGGGAGTCCAGAACAAGGGGCCACAGTTTAAGAATAAGGGGTAGGCCATTTAGAACGGAGATGAGGAAGAACTTTTTCAGTCAGAGAGTGGTGAAGGTGTGGAATTCTCTGCCTCAGAAGGCAGTGGAGGCCAGTTCGTTGGATGCTTTCAAGTGAGAGCTGGATAGAGCTCTTAAGGATAGCGGAGTGAGGGGGTATGGGGAGAAGGCAGGAACGGGGTACTGATTGAGTGATCAGCCATGATCGCATTGAATGGCGGTGCTGGCTCGAAGGGCTGAATGGCCTACTCCTGCACCTATTGTCTATTGTCTATTGTCTATTGAAAGAATGGGTGACGTTTCAGGTGAAGACCCGAAACCTCATCCATTCCTTCGATCCAGAGATGCTGCCTGTCCCGCTGAGTTACTCCAGCATTGTGGGTCTATCTTCGATGTAAACCAGCATCTGCAGTTCCTTCATATTCACGTTTTGTTGGTTTGATTAATGTTTGAGGAAAATCACACGAGTGCCCCTTGCACACACACACACACCCATCCCGAAAGGCATATTTTTCACAAACTCGAGACAAAAAAATTTGAAACAAAGCATGACTGAAATTGATATACATAAAGCAGTTCTGTGGTAACACACTTCCAATCTGTGCAAATACAAGTACTCATCAGCAATCATCCGAACAGAAAATACATTTATATAATCTCATTGCCCGCATTGATTTATTGGTTGAAAGATACAGCATTTCTAGAGGCCAATTAACTTGCAAAGCCAACATTCTTGAAATGTCTTTAGAAATCCTGAATTTGTGAGTTTAGTCTCATTACAGGCAAGATGTGGAGGCTTTGGAGAAGGTGTAAAAGAGGTTTACCAGGATGCTGCCTGGATTACGTAGACAAGTTCACGTTATAAGAGTAGAATTAGGCCATTCGGCCCATCGAGTCCACTCCGCCATTCAATCATGGCTGATCTCTGCCTCCTAATCCCATTTTCCTGCCTTCTCCCCATAACCCTTGACACCCGTTCTAATCAAGAATTTTTCTATCTCTGCCTCAAAAATACCCTCTGACTTGGCCTCCACAGCCCTCTGTGGCAATGAGTTCCACAATGAACTACCCTCTGATTAAAGAAGTTCCTCCTCACCTCCTTTCTAAAAGAGAGCCCTTTAATTCTAACTAGACCAAGTGTACCCATTGGGCCCAAACCTCTCCTGCATTGGTGCAGCACCCTGTCCTCCCCCACTCCCCTCTCTCCTCAACCCCCCCCTCCCCTCTCCCTTCTCCACAACTCCCCCTTCCCCCCTCCCTCCTCCCCTCCTCCTCCCCTCCTTTTGAACTTTAAAATGTGAATAACTTTAAAAATATAAGACGATTTCAATAAAACTACTTGCATTATCACTAAAGTGACAATGGTGAGTAAGGTGGGCCTAAAATTGTTGCGCTATCGTGTACCGTTTTGGCTGAAGTTCAGTCACAAACAAGATAACAAACGAGAGTTTTAGTATATAGATTAGAGGGTTTCAGTTACAGGGAGAGGTTGGATAGACTTGGGCTGTTTTCTCTGGAGTGTCATAGGTTGAGGGGAGACTTGGTAGACATACAGGTATGTAGGTTAATTGGCTGGGTAAATGTAAAAATTGTCCCTAGTGGGTGTAGGATAGTGTTAATGTACGGGGATCACTGGGCGGCACGGACTTGGAGGGCCGAAAAGGCCAGTTTCCGGCTGTAGATATATGATATGATATGATGATATACAAATATGAGGGGCATAGATAGGGTAGACATACCCCTTTTTCACAGGGTGGGAATGTCCAACATTAGAGGGCATAACTATAAGATAAGAGGGGGAAAGTTTAACAGAGGAAAGTTTTAAACACAGAGACTAGTGGGGGCCTGAAACACACTGCCAGTGATGGAGGTGGAGGCTGCTACAATAGTGGTATTTAAGAGGCTTTTAGATAGGCACGTGGAGGTGCAGTGAATAGAGGGATGGATCTCGTACAGGCAGATGAGATTAACTTGGCAATATGTTTAGCACAAACATTGTGGGTCGAAAGACATGTTTCTGTGCTGCACTGTTCTATGTTCTAAGTCAACCCCTTGGAACTCTTCCACTAAATTTGATTTTTTTTTTTTTTTTTAAATCAATGAAATAAATAAATAAATCAATAAATAAATAAATAATCCGGGTGCTACCAGGTAGAGATGGAATGATTGCTACAGGGCAGATAGTATTCCATGCATGTTTAATACAGGAAGCTCAAAGGTCATTGAACCAGAATTCGAGCTTTAAAAATATATTTGCATGCTCTAAATCGAAAAAAACGGAATTACCAAAAACCAATTATTATAATGCTGCATTTAATCTGCTGACTTAATTGTGCATTAGCTGATAATTATTTGTTCCTTTATTAAATGTGGAACATTTTTCAATTGCTCGATTATCTCACGCAAGATGTGAAGGTTGATTCCTCTTCTTGCCTGTATTATTCCACGTTATTACTCCAGCACTGGAACCATCATTCATTTTTCCATGAAATATAATCGCAAGATTACCATTTTATTACCTTTCTAGCTGTTAGGTATTAAATAAGGAGGGATAATGTGCAGCGTGGAAGTTTGAAAAGTTCAATGTGGACTGTGTATTGCGGGGTTATGTGCCTTTAATAGCGGTCGGTGTGAAGATTTTCATAAGCTTCTAACCTTACATGATCCAACACTCAGAATGTACAAGTTGTCTCTCAAAAGGCCCCATAAATCAAACAAACAGTTTTACCAAGAACGATGTTTATAATGGATGTCTTTAAAATGCTGGTACAAGACTGTAAACTGGCTCGGTAAATTTTACAGATGAAATAACACTAAATTTGATATTAAAGTCATTTGTAATTACATAATATATTAAATAATATCATATATTTTCTCAGTCTAATATATTTCAAATAAAAGTTTAATTTGTCTCCTGCTTTAAGGGTCACGTAATCACACAGTGGGCGGTGGGTATATGGAATGGACCGCCAGAGGAGGTAGTTGAGGCAGAAACTATAGCACTTGGACAGATATGTAATAGGAAGGAACTGCAGATGCTGGTTTGCACTGAAGATAGACGATGGACAGACATGTGAATAGGAGAGGTTTAGAGGGATATTGGCCGAACGCAGGTCGGTGGGACTAGTGTAGATGGGGCACCTCGGTGTCAAAAATAAATTGCAAAGCCTGAAGAAATGGGCGGCACGGTAGCGCAGCGGTAGAGTTGCTGCTTTACAGCGAATGCAGCGCCGGAGACTCAGGTTCGATCCTGACTACGGGTGCTGCACTGTACGGAGTTTGTACCTTCTCCCCGTGACCTGCGTGGGTTTTCTCCGAGATCTTCGGTTTCCTCCCACACTCCAAAGACGTACAGGTATGTAGGTTAATTGGCTGGGTAAATGTAAAAATTGTCCCTAGTGGGTGTAGGATAGTGTTAATGTTCGGGGATCGCTGGGCGGCACGGACTTGGTGGGCCGAAAAGGCCTGTTTCCAGCTGTATATATATGATATGATATGATATGATATGATATGAAAACAACAGGGGATAGGGACCGGTAGAGTACCTGAAAATGCTCAAGGTCCTCTTTATATGTCATAATAGTTCTGTGCTTTAAAGAAGGTTGAAGCTGAGCCTGTGTATCTGGCAATTACTGCAGACTACTTTAGTCAGATTCCGTTCCCTGTTGTCAAAGGACGCATGGCAATAGTAAAACAATAAACAGAGATCAAAAGGAAAACAGGACATTTGCTTATCTGCAGAGGGGTGGACTTGGGCTGTGTTTACTGATTTGTATTCTTCGGAGGTGCAGGATTATTATCAGGTCATTCGGAAGAAGGAAAAATGCTAAAATGCCTGGTGCAATAAACAACACATCAAAGGAAAATATAGTCTAAGAGGATAACTGCAGATGCTGGTACAAATCGAAGGTTTTTATTCACAAAATTCACATCAAAGGAAAATCCTGGCTGGATCTTTGTTCGTTGAGCGACCTAAATTGCTTCCCAGTCAGTGATCGCTGTATTTGACGCTCTTAATAAAGTCTTGATTACCTTGCCTGATCTTCATGGTGTGTTTGAAAGTTTTTTCTTTTACATTGGTCAGCATGGGCAAGTTGGGCCGAAGGGCCTATTTCCTTGCTCTATGGCTCTATTACTCTACGACTCTATGTATGCAGATTTTCACTGTATAAATAAGTGAGAATTCTAATTCTAATTATAGGTGTCTGAAAACTAGTATACCTTTCCAGCTGTAGTGGCAATTTGAAATGTATCAATTAATAAAATTAGCTTTGATAGAATAACATGACACCGTGCACCCTCCTGGCCAGTAAGCGATCTGAATAATAGGTTGACATAGCCGGCAGCTACACAAAACTGAGACAGCTTTTAAGCTTTATTAATGTTATGTGAAAATTATAATAGCAATATGTTAATTTGGATGTTTGAGAGATTAAATATACCCTGAGATACATTTGATTTTCAAAGCTTGCTTTGCAACACTATGTGGAAAAGATGTTCTTACATCAATCTTGTTTATCTGGCTGGTCACAACAGGATGAGTACTGAGCAGACTCCATTCATCTTTCTTGAGAAGCTTGGAAAAAGATTTGAGTTAGTCGTAATTAAACATGGCTATCTTTGCCAACCTCTTTCTCCACCCCACAAACAAACCCCAGAGCTCCCCCTGTGCAGGGAAGGGAACTGCAGATGGTGGTTTATACCGAAGATAGACACCAAGTGCAGGAGCAACACAGCGATCAAGGCAGCGTCTCTGGAGAAAAACGGACGGGTGACCTTAGAAGGATGAGAGGAGATCTTATCGAAACGTATAAGATTATTAAGGGGTTGGACACGTTAGAGGCAGGAAACATGTTCCCAATGTTGGGGGAGTCCAGAACAATGGGCCACAGTTTAAGAATAAGGGGTAGGCCATTTAGAACTGAGACGAGGAAAAACTTTTTCAGTCAGAGAGTTGTGAATCTGTGGAATTCTCTGCCTCAGAAGGCAATGGAGGCCAATTCTCTGAATGCATTCAAGAGAGAGCTAGATAGAGCTCTGAAGGATAGCGGAGTCAGGGGGTATGGGGAGAAGGCAGTAACGGGGTACTGATTGAGAATGATCAGCCATGATCACATTGAATGGCGGTGCTGGCTCGAAGGGCCGAATGGCCTCCTCCTGCACCTATTGTCTATTGTCTATTGACCTTTTGGGTAGGAACCCTTCTTCCAACTGAAAGTCTGACTTCAGATTCGGACTTCAGACGTTCATGCTTTCAGTCTGAAGAAGGGCTCCGACCCGAAACGACACTCATCCTTTTTCTCCGGAGATGCTGACTGACCCGTTGAGTCACTCCAGCACTTTGTGCCTCCCTTTGGAGCCCCAACCTGTTCATACCCAGAGTATCATGAGTCAAGAGTGTTTTATTGTCAGATGTCCCAGATAGAACAATGAAATCCTTACTTGCAGCAGCACAACAGAATATGTAAACATAGTGCACTGTAAACAATATAATAAACGAGAGAGAGAAAAAAGTTCAGTGTGTGTATATACAGTATATGCATATACTCACTAATACACATACATATAAACAACACATCAAAGGAAAATCCTGCATGAATCTTTGTTCATTGAGCAACCTAGATTGCTTCCCAGTGATCGCTGTACTTGACACTCTTAATAAAGTCTTGATTGCATTGCCTGATCTTCAAGGTGTATATTAAAGTTTTTCATTTACATTGGTCAGCATGGGCAATAGACAATAGACAATAGGTGCAGGAGTAGGCCATTCAGCCCTTCGAGCCAGCACCGCCATTCAATGCGATCATGGCTGATCACTCTCAATCAGTACCCCGTTCCTGCCTTCTCCCCATACCCCCTCACTCCGCTATCCTTAAGAGCTCTATCCAGCTCTCTCTTGAAAGCATCCAACGAACTGGCCTCCACTGCCTTCTGAGGCAGAGAATTCCACACCTTCACCACTCTCTGACTGAAAAAGTTCTTCCTCATCTCCGTTCTAAATGGCCTACCCCTTATTCTTAAACTGTGGCCCCTTGTTCTGGACTCCCCCAACATTGGGAACATGTTTCCTGCCTCTAATGTGTCCAATCCCCTAATTATCTTATATGTTTCAATAAGATCCCCCCTCATCCTTCTAAATTCCAGTGTATACAAGCCCAATCGCTCCAGCCTTTCAACATACGACAGTCCCGCCATTCCGGGAATTAACCTAGTGAACCTACGCTGCACGCCCTCCATAGCAAGAATATCCTTCCTCAAATTTGGAGACCAAAACTGCACACAGTACTCCAGGTGCGGTCTCACCAGGGCCCGTACACATACGTACACACAAAAAAAACAGACTACAAAAAAATAATAGTGTTCACCTCAATAGTAATAATCACCACAGACTGAGGCCTTCAGTCACCCAGCAGGCAGGAACACTGAGAAGTCTCAACGTAGCATGGATCGTTGTCAGCGGAGGTGTGGACACGAAGGTTGGGAGATTCCAAGCTCCAAGCAGCATTGCAAGGAGCTGTTTGCATCAGCAAATGGGCTATCAAAAGATCACTGGCTTGGTGAATAGCAATCGAGTTACTCCAACGAAGCCAAAAGGCAGCATTTCCTCTCGTAAACAGAGAAAATAGGTGCAGGAGTAGGCCATTCGACCATTCGACCATTCGAGCCAGAACGGCCATTTAATATGATCATGGCTGATCATTCTCAATCAGTATCCCTATATGCATATACTGTATATACACACACTGATGCTGGAGTAACTCAGCGGGTCAGGCAGCATCTCGGGAGAGAAGGAATGGGTGACGTTTCGGGTCGGGACCCTTCTTCAGACTGATGCCAGGGGGGCGGGACAAAGGAAGGATATAGGTGGAGACAGGAAGATAGAGGGAGATCTGGGAAGGAGGAGGGGATGGGAGGGACAGAGGAACTATCTAAAGTTGGAGAAGTCGATGTTCAATCAGTACCCCGTTCTTGCTTTCTCCCCATATCCCTTGATTCCGTTAGCCCCAAGAGCTACATCTACCTCTCTCTTGAAAATATCCAGTGAAGTTTAGTTCAGTTTATTTTAGTAACAACCAATCGATAGGTTGGATGGCTTTGTCCATTACCTCAGTTGCTCCTTCACAGTTGCTACCTGACCTGTTGAGTACTTGCAACATTTGCTGCACTTAATTCAGCTTTCCAGCACCTTGCCTATATTTTGCCCATAGAAAACTATCAATCTCATTTTAAAACTCACCATGGTTCTGAGCAAAGGTCATCAGATTTTGTGACCCAAACAGTGGCTCCTAACCTGTTTGAAGAAGGGTCCCAACCCGAAACGTCACCCATCGTTTTCCTCCAGAGATGCTGCCTGACCCGTCGAGGTACTCCAGCACTTTGTGCCTATCTCATATAAATAGCCTTGTGGCCTTTCCCCCTTCATCCTAGCTGTTCAGTCAGAGAAACAGGGTAATTCAAGAGAACATATCCTTACATCGACTCAGTTAGCTATTTCCTATGTACAAGAAAATATAAACATAATCCATGCAATTTTAATTTAGTTCAGTTAAATTTAGTTTAGAGATACAGAAACACAGAGTCCGTGTCGACCAGTGATCCCCGCACACTATCGCTATCCTACACACACACACTAGCAACTATTTACACTTTTACCAAGCTAATTAACCTTCAGACCTGTACATCTTTGAAGTGTGGGGCTGGCTCGAAGGGCCGAATGGCCTACTCCTGCACCTATCGTCTATTGTCTAAAACCCGCGCAGGGGAGACATAATGGCGCAGCAGTAGGGTTGCAGAAAGGATATTTTGGCAGAATTCATGGGAATGGTGCAGGGATTGGAAGTTAAATGATGATGTCAAAGGTTGGCACGGTGGCGCAGCGGCAGAGTTGGTGCCTCACAGCGCCAGAGACCCGGGTTCGATCCTGACCATGGGTGCTGTCTGTGCGGAGTTTGTACGTTCTCCCCGTGACCGCCTGAGTTTTCTCCGAGAACTTCGGTTTCCTCCCACACTCCAAAAAACGTACAGGTTTGTAGGTAAATTGGCTTGGCATAAGTGAAAATTGTCCCTAGTGTGTGTAGGATAGTGTTAATGTGCGGGGATCGCTGGTCGGCGCGGACTCGGTGGGTGGAAGGGTCTGTTTCCGCGCTGTATCTCTAAACTAAACTAAACTAAACTAAACTAAACTAAACTAAACTAAACTAAACTAAACTAAACTGAACTAAATATAGGGAGGACGTACAAACTCCATACAGACGGCATGCTGCAGGAGTAGGCCATTCGTCAGGATCGGCGCTGTCTCTGGCGCTGTGAGGCACCAACTCTGCCGCTGCGCCACCGTGCCACCCTTTGACATCAGCATTTAACTTCCAATCCCTGCACCGTTCCCGTGAATTCTGCCAAAATATCCTTTCTGCGCTGTGGTGCCAACATGTGCTTCAAACACAGTTCAGTATTACCAAAATAACCAATTTACAATCTGATGCATTACATTCTCTAAATGGAACACAGATCCCAAGTCTCGGCTTTGGCTCCTATCTCCTAACAAATAATTTGAATGCGAAACAACTGTCTTCAACAATTAGAGTCGTACAGCACAGAAACAGTCCCTTCGGCCCACCCAGTCCGTGCCGACCACCAACCACCTAACTGCACCAATCCTACATTTGTTTCCCCTCACATTCTCATCAACTCCCCCTCAGAATCCAACCCTCCTCACCCATTCACTGGAGGCAATTTACAGCGGCTGATCAATGAATTGACCACACGTCTTTGGGATGTGGGAGAAAACCAGAGAAAATTAGAGCACCCGGGAGAAAATCCCGCAGTAACATGGAAACATTGAAAAATAGGTGCCGGAGTAGGTTATTCGGCCCTTCGAGCCAGCATTTCAGAACAGTCTGAAGAAGGGTCTCGACCCGAAATGTCGCCCATTCCTTCTCTCCTGAGATGCTGCCTGACCTGCTGAGTTACTCCAGCATTTTGAGAAATAAATACCTTCGATTTGTACCAGCATCTGCAGTTATTTTCTTATACAATATGATTATGGCTGATCAGTGCCCCGTTCCTGCTTTCCCCCCATATCCCTTGATTCATTTAGCCCCTTTAAGGGCTAAATCTAGTTCTCTCTTGAAAACATCTGGGACCATTGTTTCTGGCACTTGCCAACGTTTGTCACAGTTGCAATGGAGTGGAATACATTATTGGCGCGTGTGACAAGTCGCAGTGAAATTATTTGCCTGCATACCCAAGCTATGCAAATAATCACCACCACATAAATGGCGTTGACAAGGTTACAAGGTGCCCCCTCCGGCTCCTCCATTGTCCCCCCCCCTCCTCCCTCACGGCGGTTCCCCCACGCTGGGTCCTTCATTTTCTTTCTCCCCCCCCCTCCCCTCCCCTCTTCACGGTGGTTCCCCTACATCTATTAAACTGTGCCGGGAAAGATGCCAACACTAACAATGGAGAGGACATCACAGACCCCACAGTGAAACCACCGGGATTTGACCCCCATCGCAAGCAATGGTTAACCCTGAACAGGATCCGCACCCTCCAAGCAAGAACAGCCCATCACCTGCACAAGTGGGGGATGGCAGACAGACAGCCCTGCTTGCCACTGCGGATATCCAGACCAGTCCATCCCACACATCATGAACGACTGCCCACTGAGGCTTTTCCCTGGTGGCATCAAGGCCATCCACCCAGCGACTGATGCTGCCCTGGCCTGGATGTCTACCCTTGACCGACAACTTTTTATTTTTTATTTTTAGATTTAGAGATACAGCGCGGAAACAGGCCCTTCGGCCCACCGGGTCCGCGCCGCCCAGCGATCCCCGCACATTAACACTATCCTACACCCACTAGGGACAATTTTTACATTTTACCCAGTCAATTAACCTAGATACCTGCGCGTCTTTGGAGTGTGGGAGGAAACCGAAGATCTCGGAGAAAACCCACGCAGGTCACGGGGAGAACGTACAAACTCCGTACAGACGGCGCCTGTAGTCAGGATCGAACCTGAGTCTCAGGCGCTGCATTCGCTGTGAGGCAGCAACTCTACCGCTGCGCCACCGTGCCGCCATTTTAGGCTGTGCACGCCATACGTAAGAAGAAGAAGAAGCAGAAGAAGAAGGCGGTTCCCCTGCTCCGTCATCGACCGCTGACCTCGGGTCAACCCACGAGGCTCCCACCGCCACCAACACAAAGTGCTGGAGTAACTCAGTGGGCCATAAAGCATCTGTGGAGGGCATGGACAAGTGGCATCTCGGGCCGAGTCCCTTCTTCGTCTACGGACTGAGGAATCGTTCTGACCCAAAAGCTGTCTGTCCCTTCCTTCCACTGATGCTGCCTGACCTGCTGAGTTACTCCAGCAGTTTGTGCGTTATAGCAGTTCATCAGAAATGATATGACAATTGATAATAATTATAGTCAAATTTATTTCGAGACGTACACCAGCTCCATTGATGAAAAGCCTCAGAGAAGAAGCGAGGATTAAATCGGCATTGGGTTTCCTATATGCCTTGTATTCATCTTGAATAGATATGGAGGACGCGACGTGGCCTGTATTCCTTCGTTATCACCTCGTTCCCAACCAACAATGGACCATTGTGGGCTCCACCTTTCCCGAGTCATCGTTGCAGGCTCTGCTTTGTTCTGTACTTCCCCACATACCTCTAGGTTCCCCCTCCCTGACTCTCAGTCTCATGAAGGGTCTCGACCCGAAACGTCACCTATTTCTTTTCTCCAGAGATGCTGCCTGACCCGCTGAGTTACTCCAGCATTTTGTGTCTATCTTCTCTGATAATGGCATAAAACTAGATAGTAGGTTTCGAAATCAAAACTGACCATAATCCACTAATGAGCCCAGCATTTGTAAGTTGCTTGGTTAGTCTTAGATAGAAATTTATCATGCAGTGATGAAGTTTACTTTCTCGCTGAAGGTCAAAATGGAAAGGTCGCATTAGATGCTGATTAACTGCTCCACAGAAAGAGACAGAGACAGCTTCATTACCCAAGGCAATCTAGATGAATTAACTTCAGAATCAAACCAATATATATATTTTTGTAAATGGTCGAGCTCCCTTCAATCCCCCATCAATCTTGTACAATCTTAGCTCTTATCATAGGTCAGATAGCAAGCAATAAACAAAAAACATTGATTTTCTAACAAAATTAGAAACTATAATTTATGTGCTGAACTCAAGACACCAATCAAGGTTTTCAAGAAAAATAAAACATGCAAATCTATTAAAGTCAGATTTTACCAAGGTTTTAGTTGAAAAACAATCTTACTCTAAACAGCTATTTTTAAAATACCACAACTGATCGTACGTTCAAAATTAATTATTTTCTTTGAGTTTCAGTTCCATTTTTAGTTTCTTGTCATGTTTACCGATGCACAGTTTAAAGCTTTTGTTGCGTGCCAACCAGTCAGCGGAAAGACAATGCATGATTACAATCGACCCATTCACAGCGTACAGATACATGATAAGGGAATAACATCTAGTGCAAGATAAAGCCAGCAGAGTCCGATCAAGGATAGTCCGAGGGTCAGCAATAAGGTAGATAGGTGTTCAGGACTGCTCTCTATTAGATGGCAGCATGGTTCAGTTGCCTGATTACAGCTGGGAGGAAACTATCCCTGATTCTGGAGGTGTGTGTTTTCACACTTTTATACCTTTTGCCCGATGGGAGTGGGGAGAAGAGGGAGTGGCCAGGGTGTGACTGGTCCTTGATTATGCTGCTGGCCTTGCCGAGGCAGCGTGAGACAATAGACAATAGGTGCAGGAGGAGGCCATTCGGCCCTTCGAGCCAGCACCGCCATTCAATGTGATCATGGCTGATCATTCTCAATCAGTACCCCGTTCCTGCCTTCTACCCATACCCCCTGACTCCGCTATCCATAAGAGCTCTATCTAGCTCTCTCTTGAATGCATTCAGATAATTGGCCTCCACTGCCTTCTGAGGCAGAGAATTCCACAGATTCACATAAATGGAGTCAATGGAAGGGAGGTCGGTTTGTGTGATGGTCTGGTCTGCTTCCACAATTCGCACCAATTTCTTGTGGTCTTGGATGGAGCTGTTCCCAAACCATGCTGTGAAGCAACCCAATAAAATGCTTTCTACGGCGCATCTGTCGATGTTGGTGATGGCTGTTGGGAACATGCCAAGTCAAAATAATCTCGTAGGGTCCTACTCATGATTAAGGATACTTTACTTAATGCTGTATGATCCTTCTGTTTATGCAAATGGAACTAGCATAGATGGGCATCTTGGCTGGCATGGACACATTGAGCCGAAGGTTCTGTGTCCATGCTCTATGACTCTACATGCAAATGGAACTAGCTTAGATGGGCATCTTGGTTATCCTGGACAGGTTGGGTCGAAGAGCTTATTTCCATGCTATAAGACTCTGACTATGAGTTTCCTTTGCCCTGGTAGACCAGATATCTGATTTCTTGACTCCTATGTCCAGTCCTTTCCCATCCACGAGACAATGCCTCTAATTCAATGGTTTGAAGGTTTCATACCACCAATTTTTATTCCAGTGTGGACATCCAATCCATGTACAAATCGCCAACACCCCAAGACGCTTGAAGGGTTAGCACTTCTACCTGGAATAGAAGTCCATTAGTTCTCATTCAACATTTGCCATCTCTCCTTTGACTTGGCAATGGAATTATTGGCGTTTTGGGTCGAAATCGTACATCAGGTCCCAGTTCAGGATATTGAACTGAAACATTGATGTAAGCTTTGCCCCCACCGGTGGTGTTTGCTCTGTTGAATTCTTCCAGCAGTTTGTTTTTCACTCCAGGTTCCAGCACCTTCAGTCCCTTGTGTCTCTCACCTTTGAGTTCACTGACGTACTCCAAATAGGCGTCGCAGTGGTGCAGTGGCAGGTTGCTGCCTTACGGCGCCAGAGACCCGGGTTCGATCCTGACTACGGGTGCTGTCTGTACGGAGTTTGTACGTTCTCCCCGTGGCCACATGGGTTTTCTCCAGGTGCTCCGGTTTCCTCCCACACTCCAAAGACGTGCGGGTTTGTAGGTTAATTGGCTTGGTAACATTGTACATTGCCCCTAGTGTGTGTGTAGGACGGAGTCAGTGCGTAAGGATCGCTGGTCGGCACGGACTCAGTGGGCCAAAGGGCCTGTTTCCATGCTGGGATTTTAATGTCTAAAGTCTACAGTCTAAAACTGTTGCCTCGGGAAACCACTCGAGTCCTTGCAATACTTGCCTTTCATGGGATATGAGCAGACTTCCTCCTTCCAGTTCGACTCAAATACCCCACCCCAAGCCCAATTCATTAAATATCTCTAAACCACAGAGGTCCTAGTACTGAACCCAGAGGAACTGCATGCTCAATCTCCACTCAGATCGCACAACCATTCATCCGGCTATACATGCACATGGAACTGATTTATGAAATGTTGTCAGTGGCATTCGAAGAATCTAATCATTTTGATCAGTTAAGTCCTTGATCAAAAGTGGCAAGCAAAACGTTACATTAGGCTGAAGAATTTCCAGTCCACTGTTTAATTGCAAATTATCTAATGCCAGAAAGATAAGTCGGAATTCACCATCATTTCAACAATATATGTATTTTGGAACCTAATCATGGATGTTATCTAAATGCTGTTCAGATGTTTACAGTTTGAGACAGTCAAACAGTATACAATGCTTAGTGAAATGGTAAAACTTCAGTGCGATAACTTTGGTGTAGGGCATGCCTACATAATCTATGTACTGAGCTATCCACTAAACTTCTCTGATGTTAGTTCGACTTTTCTACTTCTGAAATTCCACAGGGTTATATTTTCAAGCTCTCCTGCGGAGAAGTTAAAGATAGGCTCGTGGCATTAAGGCTGATTGAATCGAAGCAAATATTTCTTTTGAGTGCAGATTCTGCTTGGTTTCTAAGCGTGATACTTTGTTCTGTATGTCAGCATGAATATAAACTGGCTTTGCTGAAGGCTTTGTTTCCCGTCGTACCTAAATTCAATAGGGTGATTATTAAAGAATTTAAATCTCCGGTATGCTAGTTTATTTAAATTCGATGTGAATTCTCTGAAGGCTCCTATTTATCCTTTGCGCCATTATGTTGAAAGATGACGAGCCACAGCGGGAGTATTTGTTGCCTCCAACATTGGTAGCTGGTTACAAGGAGCTTGGAAATTGTATGATTTTATTATCCTAGGATAACGAGGAGAAAATTGT
The DNA here is from genome assembly GCF_053455715.1 of Rhinoraja longicauda. NCBI lineage: Eukaryota > Metazoa > Chordata > Chondrichthyes > Rajiformes > Arhynchobatidae > Rhinoraja > Rhinoraja longicauda. The sequence continues at coordinate 9,166,772 of NC_135955.1, forward strand.
GGGAACAGGCAGTCGGAACTGGCCAGGGTTCTGTTTTTTCAGACTGCCCATGAGTCAATTTTGTCTGCAAGCAGGAAATTACACAAAACCTACTCAATACAGCAACCGTATCCCCGCAGTATTGTAATAAGTGGCATCAAAAGCACTTAAGGCTGATGAGAGAAAACAGTTTCTAAAGGTAGAGAGAAAGAGAAAACTAGTTCTGCCATTTGTAGAAATTAGCGTCCATCCATTCTATAGGAGAGATGTTGTTAAGCTGGAAGGAGTTCAGAGAAGATTTACTTTAGTTCAGAGATGCAGCGCAGAAACAGGCTCGTCGAGTCCGTATCGACCAGTGATCCCTGTACACTAACACTATCCTACACAATAAGGACAATTTGCAATCTTTACCAAAGCCAATTAACCTACAAACTTGTACGTCTTTTGAGTGTGGGAGAGAACCCATGTGATCATGGGGAAAATGTACAAACTCCGTACAGACAGCACCCGTAGTAAGAATCAAACCCAGGGGTTTGACGCTGTAAGGCAGCAACTCTACCGCTGCACCAGGATGTTGCCAGAACTTGAGGGCTTGAAGTAAAGGAAGCGGTTGGGCAGGCTAGGACTTTATTCCTTGGAGTGCAGGAGGATGAGGGGCGATCTGATAAAGGTGTATATAACCATGAGGGGAATAAATAGGGTGAATACACGGAGTCTTTTACCCAGAGTAAGGGAATCAAGGACCTGAGATCATAGGTTTAAGGTGAAAGAGGAAAGATTTGATAGGAACCCGAGGATCAACGTTTTTCATACAAAGGGGTGGTGGGTGTATGGAACCAGCTGCCAGAGGAGGTAGTTGATGCAGGTACTATAACAACATTTAAAAGGCACTTGGACAGGTACACTAATAGGAATGGTTTAGAGGGATATGGGCCAAATGTAGGCAGGTGGGATGAGTGTAGATAGGATATCTTGTTCGGCATGGGGGTTGGGCCAAAGGGCCTGTTTCCATGCTATATCACTATAAGACTTTATGACTTTAGAATTTAATAATATAGTGGAAGCACGTTCATGTCCTGGAGTATCTACAATATAAGCTAGGTATTGGTAACCTGAAAATGGCCTGTAGTTCAACCTGACGCTGTTCCAATTCACGACACAGTGGAAACATTATACACCCCCGCGTGGGGGCGTGGCTGCGCTCTGCAGCTGCGGCTCACCGGCAGTCTCTCTGTCTTTTTTTTTGTTTTGTCTATTGTCATCGTTTAAATGTATGTTTTGATTTATTTTTAACTCTGTATGTGTGGAGGGTGGTGGGGGGGTGGGGGAAACCTTTTTTCTAAATCTCCTCCTCAACGGAGATGCGACCTTTACCGTGTCGTATCTCCGTTCGTGCTACGGCCTAACACCGTGGAGTCGGCGGCCTCCAGCTGGGATCGACCTTGAAGACTCCAGTCGCAGGGCCTGGACTTACCATCTCGGAGGCTTCGGCCGTGGGCCCTGCAGACCGCAACATTGGGAGTTCGCAGGTCCCTGGCTGGCGACTGGCTTTCGGGAGCTCCAGCCGTAGCAGCTTCGACCGCCCCGAAGCGCGAGGTACGATCGACCCGCTCGCAGGGCCCTCATCGCCCTGCGTGGCCTGGCCGCGGCACTTTCCATCGCCCGGTGGGGGCTCGGGACCTTCATCGGCCTGCTCGGCTCGGCCCTGGGACTTTCCATCGCCCGGTGGGGGCTTCAAAAGTCGGGAGCCTCGATCGCCTCGTGGCACCACGGGAGAAGAATGAGGAGGAGATAAGACTTTTCTTTGCCTTCCATCACAGTGAGGGTATGCCTGGAACAATCACTGTGATGGCTGTTTGTGTTAAAATTGTAATTGTGTGTCTTGTGTTCTTTATTGTCTACTGCCGGACCCTGACGTGAGAGGACGCTGGCGCTGTTTGTTCGCAGCTTCTCCGTCTGGACAGTTCGTCTGTTTGTTTTTATGTCTTGACTGTTTTTGTAAAGCGTCTTTGAGCATTTGGAAAAGCGCTATATAAAATAAATGTTTATTATTATTATTATTATTATTAATAGTCGCTGGATTTGATGTTGAAGGTCTCGATGCAGAAGAGAAGGAAAACGAAGACCAAAGAGAAAGAGCCGCAGATGCTGGAAATCTGAAATGAAAACAAAAAACGTCAGCAAATTAATCTTAGTTTTATTTTTAGTTTTAATTTTAGAGATACAGCGCGGAAACAGGCCCTTTGGCCCACCGAGTCCACACCGACCAGCGATCCCTACACAAAGGAAAGACATTCTTGCCATAGAGGGAGTACAGAGAAGGTTCACCAGATTGATTCCTGGGATGGCAGGACTTTCATATGAAGAAAGACTGGATAGACTCGGCTTGTACTCGCTGGAATTTAGAAGATTGAGGGGGGATCTTATAGAAACTTACAAAATCCATAAGGGGTTGGACAGGCTAGATGCAGGAAGATTGTTCCCGATGTTGGGGAAGTCCAGAACAAGGGGTCACAGTTTAAGGATAAGGGGGAAGTCATTTAGGACCGAGATGAGAAAGTTTTTTTTCACACAGAGTGGTGAATCTGTGGAATTCTCTGCCACAGAAGGTAGTTGAGGCCAGTTCATTGGCTATATTTAAGAGGGGGTTAGATGGGGCCCTTGTGGCTAAAGGGATCAGGGGGTATGGAGAGAAGGCAGGTACGGGATACTGAGTTGGATGATCAGCCATGATCATATTGAATGGCGGTGCAGGCTCGAAGGGCCGAATGGCCTACTCCTGCACCTATTTTCTATGTTTCTATGTTTCTAAACCTACAAACCTGTACGCCGTTGGAATGTGGGAGGAAACCGAAGATCTCAGAGTAAACCCACGCAGGTCACGGAGAGAACATACAAACTCCTTACAGACAGAGCCCGTAGTCAGGATCGAACCGGGGTCTCTGCCGCTGCAAGGCAGTAGCTCTACGGTCATGCTACCACAACAGTAAAGCTACTGTTTTCATTTTCAGTTTTAATTGTAGATTCAATCCCTAGACTCGACTGAAGTGTCTACTCTTGGTTAAGGTGGGAGAGAATAGCCTTGGGATTTACCCTGCAATCATTCAAAGCAATTAGCTGAAATCTCAGCCAACCCCACTGGCAGGGGGTGAAGATGAATAATTTCCACATTTGGTATTGAAGTGTAAACATCAATATCGCACGGGCAATTCTTGAAGCACTTTGCACAATTTTATTTTCAATAAGATTCAACGTAACAAATCTTTCTTCTGCCTTGAGACACACAAGGCCATTTAGTATATTGCCAGTTGTACTCTACTGTTGAAAATCAAAACATTTTCACCCAGCAAATATCGAATAAGAACAAGATGTAGACACAAAATTCTGGAGTAACTCAGCGGGACAGGCAGCATCTCTGGATAGAACGAATGGGTGACGTTTCGGGTCAGGACCCTTCTTCAGACTGAGAGACAGGGGAGAGGGAAACACAGAGATTTGCAAGGGTAAGGTGTCTTCCACATCTCTGTCTTCCACGAGACATCAAAGGGGACGAAGGTCAAGGAAAATGGTGAATAGATCATTGTTAGCGAGGGGAATGAAGCAGACAGAGATAAAATATCACCTTACCCTTCCATAACTCTGTGTCTCCCTCTCCCCGACACTCAGTATGAAGTGTCTCGACACAAAACATTACCCATTCCTGCTATCCAGAGATGCGGCCTGTCCCGATGAGTTACTCCAGCATTTTGTGTCTATCTCAAGAGTCAAGTGTTTTATTGTCATGTGTCCCAGATGGAACAATGAGGTTCTTACTTGCAGCAGCACGACAGAATATGTAAACATAGTACACAGTAAGCAGTGTAATAAACGAGAGAGAAAAAATGTAGTGTGTGTATATATACAAGTACACACAAATACACATATATAGATCATATACATATATATATAGACTAGACCAAGTGGACCCATTGAGCCCACAACTCATTGGGTTGCCATGGTGATGTGGGGAAAATCACACTTTTTCCTTTAAAATAAATGGGCTTTAAAAAAAAAAATTTAATAAATCTCAATGAAAATCGCGATTTTTCTTTAAAATGGTGTTTGTTTCTGCATTGGTCTAGCACCCTCCCCTCCACTCCCTCACTCCATCCCATCAACCCCCCTTCTTCCCCACCCACTCCCCCCCTTCCCCTCCCACCCCCCAGTCACCCACTCCATCCCCCCTTATCTCCCCCCCCACTCCATTCTTAGGGGCTCTCCGGCGGCGCCGCCATTCCCGCCCGTCGGGTTGCCATGGTGACGTGGAACATGGAGGTATTACTGCGCATGGGCGGCTGACGGGCACAGCAAGTGCAAAAGGGATTTATTAAAGTTTAAAATGTGAATAACAAAACATAACAATTTGAACGTCAATAGGATTTCTTGATGCAGGAATTTTCAACATCAGCATCGTTTCCCCTTTTCACAACAGGAAGGAGTTGGCGAAAATCGCCACAACAAAAGGTAAGAATGCCGCCAAAAGGCTCATCGTTCTTTTTGCATAGATCTCGATGAGTTCTGTCCACCGCTTCAAAGCTCTCCCTCCTAATCATCGGGCACTCATCTCAAACAATCAGTCTCTCACTCCTGATCAAATGAACCATGTTGGAGTTCTTCTCAATGTTGCACATTGTATTATCAGTCACTTCGATGGGTATCTTGAATCGAGAATGTGCAGTTCTTCCACCAGGCATCAATGTGGCTGCTATACCAGAGGATGCTACAGCAAAAGCAACATCAACTTGACCTCGAACTTTGGAGAGGATCAAATTGGTGAGAATTGTTTTGCCCATTCCTGCTGGTGTATCAATGAAAAACATTGAAGGAACATTCCTTTCCAAGCAGCTGCACACTGCTCTTTGCTCAGCATTCAGCAGAGGCTCCTTCTCTTCAACAAATCACTGTTCAGGGCTATTGTGCTGCAATTCACGCAGCAATTCTGGATTGTCACCATCAAGGTTCATCCATCCATGTCTTGGTAGTGGGACATGAAAGTGTCCCAGTGTCTTGTTGTAATTCACAAGCTTGTCTTGAATATACAACAGAGCCTGATCATGATGCCTCTCATCAATCATGATATTTGGATCATCGATTGTTCTCCGTTCTCTTTGAAGGTAATCTTCAGATATTGAATTCTTGAAGCGATCCCATAATTGTCGAGAATTGTTGATCTCAGCAATCGTCAGCAAAACAAACAAATCTCTCATTGCTTCGGGGAGTCTTGTCCGCTCAGCATCTTCCATCGTCTGTTGCCAATGGTCGTCAGTTTGCAACAAACCTCTTTCTATGCAGATGTCTGTCATGTGTTCTCGATGAATCGAAGGATGCTGACCCTTTTACGTGATGGAGAAGCAGTCTCAAGTGGTAGAGGTCACCACATCTTGGAGAAACCGTATACATTCGTCCCAGAATGTTGGCTTCAAACATACCTGGAAGATCTTCCACTGTCTTCCCAACCTTCCTTCATTGCCATTTCTTATTGTTCCATGTGTAAAATCGGGGTACATCAGCGTAGTACAGTGTTCTTGCAAATTGAACTCCAGAACACAATTCCATGAATTCAGTTAAAGTTGTTCTCGTGATATCCTCATTTCTCACCAGCCGACCAGCATCGACTCTGATGACGACTTGTTGTTCTTGTGGTAGATGTACCTGGAGCGGGGCGTCTCTCATGAGTTGGAAATCCAAGGATTGATCCCACTGCTTCTGACGGACCAATGTGTCTGCCAGTAAAGTACTGTGCAATTTCGTCATCCCTGTTAACTCCAAAAACCGCTTGCTCACTCCCCTTCAAGGTGTACTTGAACACGTATTTGACCGACTTCACAGAGGAGCATATCTCAACGTTGATGGGACATTTTGAACAACTTCAAGAGTTGAGCATTACAGGGCACCACCCATTCAGAAGTAATAGGTCGATCCCGGTGTCCTTCTTGATGTCCCTGATATCCTCCCATATCCGGAGACACCCACCACTTGTATCAGTGCAGGCTCCAAGAGCAGCAAGACATGAGATTTGTGCCTCTATTCGTTCTTCTTCCTGTATTTTTCTATAATAAACATAGATGCTTGTGAGGCAGCATCTCGGGAGAGAAGGAATGGGTGACGTTTCGGGTCGAGACCCTTCTTCAAACTCAGTCTGAAGAAGGGTCTCGACCCGAAACGTCACCCATTCCTTCTCTCCCGAGATGCTGCCTGACCTGCTGAGTTACTCCAGCATTTTGTGAATAAATCGATTTGTACCAGCATCTGCAGTTATTTTCTTATAGATGCTTGCGACCTTGATATGTTCTTTCTCCAATCTTTGATCCAAGTTCTTGCAAATTCTCATTTTATTGCTCCCAGCTAGCAAATATATTAAAGCAGGAATATCAGGACATTCTCTAGATAGTGCAAATAAGAACACTTCCTTACATAGAAACATAGAAAATAGGTGCAGGAGTAGGCCATTCGGCCCTTCGAGCCTGCACCGCCATTCAATATGATCATGGCTGATCATCCAACTCAGTATCCCGTACCTGCCTTCTCTCCATAGCCCCTGATCCCTTTAGCCCCAAGGGCCACATCTAACTCCCTCTTAAGTATAGACAATGAACTGGCCTCAACTACCTTCTGTGGCAGAGAATTCCACAGATTCACCACTCTCTGTGTAAAAAAAAACTTTCTCATCTCGGTCCTAAAAGACTTCCCCCTTATCCTTAAACTGTGACCCCTTGTTCTGGACAATGAGCACAGATGAGCACAGAGAGGACAGCTCAAGAACAGGCCCTTCGCCCAACAGTGGCTGTACCAAACATCATGCCAATACCATCACTTATTTGCCTGCACACAACCCATATCCCTCCTGTCCAAATATCATTTAAATGCCACTACTCTCAGTAAAAGGCTCGGCGTATTTACCTAATATATTCCCCTCTTGATCTTATGCACCTCTATAAGATCACACCTGCACTCTAGGGAATAAAGTCCTAGCCCGTTCGGGTCACGGTGGCGCAGCGGTAGAGTTGTTGCCTTACCGCGAATGCAGCGCCGGAGACCCGGGTTCCATTCCAACTACGGGCGCCGTCTGTACGGGGTTTGTACGTTCTCCCCATGACCCGCGTGGGTTTTCTCCGAGATCTTCAGTTTCCTCCCTCACTCCAAAGACGTGCAGGTATGTAGGTAAATTAGCGTGGTAAATGTAAAAATTGTCCCTAGTGGGTGTAGGATAGTGTTAATGTGCGGGGATCGTTGGGCGGCGCGGACGCGGTGGGCCGAAAGGGCCTGTTTCTGCGCTGTATCTCTAAACTAATCTAAACTGAACTGTTCAACCCCTTTCTATAGGTCAGGCCCACGTGTCCTGGCAACATCCTTGTAAATCTGCAATGCATCCCTTTCCAATTTCACCACTTCATTCCCAGAGCAGGGTGACCAAAACTGAACATAATACTCCAAATGAGGCCTCACCAATGTCTTACATAACTGTAACAGAAGGTATTTATTCACAAAATGCTGGAGTAACTCAGCAGGTCAGGCAGCATCTCAGGAGAGAAGGAATGGGTGACGTTTCGGGTCGAGACCCTTCTTCTGAATAAGAAAATAACTTCTTCTGAAGAAGGGTCTCGACCAGAAACGTCACCCATTCCTTCTCTCCCGAGATGCTGCCTGACCTGCTGAGTTACTCCAGCATTTTGTGAATAAATATCTTCGATTTGTACCAGCATCTGCAGTTATTTTCTTATACTAACTGTAACAGAAGATCCCAACTTCTATGAAGGTTAACGCGCCGAAAGCTTTCTTGACCACCCTATCTACCTGTGAAGCCACTTTCAAGGAAATATTTACCTGCAGATCCCTTTGCTCTAGAGCACTCCCCAGAGCTCTGCCATTCACTGTGAATTAACCCCAACAACAACAAAAAAAACCCTGCCCCTATTGTGCAGGGAGCGGATGAGAAAGTGGGATAACATAGAACTAGTGTGAACGCGTAATCGATTGTTAGTGCGGACTCGGTGGGCCGAAGACCCCTGTTTCCATGCTGTATCACTAAACTAACCTCAATAAATCTGAAGAAAGGTCTCGACCTCAAACATCACCCGTCCCTCTGGGTTAGTCCAGCGTTTTGTGTCTATCTTCAGGGTAAACCTGCAACTGCAGTTCCTTCTGACGCATAAATAAGATCTTTGCAGCTGCTTCGTGCACACAATGCTTCCAGGCCAATTGTTCCACTCAGCAGAGCAGCCAAAGGTAACTGTGTAAGGATGATTAGTTTCCCTCTAAGCATTGCAGTTTTGCAATTCTCAGCGAGACACTTTCCCACTGGTGTAATATCTGAGGAGGTGCTCAATTCAGCGTAAAAATGACTGTGCTCCTATGCAGACCCTTTGAAATTTCCTTGTCAAGGAATGACAGAGCTGATTACTGACAAATCAATTGGTTTCCAGAGACTGTGTAAACTTCACAGGTAAACAAAGGAACATTTCCAGTCATGTCACTGCTTGTCCTCTGCTCTGACTAAATCCCACCACCCTTAGATAGAGCTCTTAATGATAGCGGAGTCAGGGGGTATGGGGAGAGGGCAGGAGCGGGGTACTGATTGTGGATGATTAGCAGTATAAGAAAATAACTGCAGATGCTGGTACAAATCGATTTATTCACAAAATGCTGGAGCAACTCAGCAGGTCAGGCAGCATCTCGGGAGAGAAGGAATGGGTGACGTTTCGGGTCCAGACCCTTCTTCAGACTGGAAGCAGTCTGAAGAAGGGTCTCGACCCGAAACATCACCCATTCCTTCTCTCCCGAGATGCTGCCTGACCTGCTGAGTTACTCCAGCATTTTGTGAATAAGTGGATGATGATCACATTGAATGGCGGTGCTGGCTCGAAGGGCCGAATGGCCTACTCCTGCACCTATTGCCTATTGTCTATTGTCTATGTGAAACTACATTCCACAATGATTTCATCATTTTTTTCTTTGTTGCTTTCATGTTCAATGCAAATGGTGTCTAAATTATTCTGGCTGGGCTTTACCACAGGCATGATTAGGTTTTCCCTGTCGCTGTGATCCATTCTTCCAATGGCAAGGTGATGTTTTTGGGTCGGGACCCATCTTCAGTCTAATGGTTGTATGGAAGGTCGGAATTGTCATTTTGGAGCAGAGACGAGGGAAACAATGTTTTGTCGGTAAATAACTTCAGATGCTGGCACAAATCGAAGGTGTCACAAAATGCTGGAGTAACTTCAGTCTGAAGAAGAGTCTCGACCCGAAACGTCACCCGTTCCTTCTCTCCAGAGATGCTGCCTGACCCGCTGAGTTACTCCAGCATTTTGTGATACCTTCGATTTGTACCAGCATCTGCAGTTATTTTCCTACAAAACATTCTTCCCTAGGAAGTGACTTAGGGAAGAATGTTTGCAGCACTGAAGGATGAGGGGGGATCTTATTGAAACATATAAGATAATTAGGGGATTGGACACATTAGAGGCAGGAAACATGTTCCCAATGTTGGGGGAGTCCAGAACAAGGGGCCACAGTTTAAGAATAAGGGGTAGGCCATTTAGAACGGAGATGGGGAAGAACTTTTTCAGTCAGAGAGTGGTGAAGGTGTGGAATTCTCTGCCTCAGAAGGCAGTGGAGGCCAATTCGTTGGATGCTTTCAAGAGAGAGCTGGATAGAGCTCTTAAGGATAGCAGAGTGAGGTGGTATGGGTAGAAGGCAGGAACGGGGTACTGATTGAGAGTGATCAGCCATGATCGCATTGAATGGCGGTGCTGGCTCGAAGGGCTAAATGGCCTACTCCTGCACCTATTGTCTATTGTCTATTGTCTATTGACTTATGGTCCATTCACGTATCTTTTCTGGGAATGATAACGATAGGATAACGATACGATACGATACGATACGATACGATACGATACCATACGATACCATACGATACCATACGATACCATACGATACCATACGATACGATACGATACGATACGATACGATACGATACGATACGATAAGGCGGAGGAGTTATACAGTTTGATAGCCACAAAGCCACAAAGCCACACTACGGTGCTGCCTGCACGGAGTTTGTACGATCTCCCCGTGACCGTGTGGGCTTTCTCTGGGTTCCCCGGTTTCCTCCCACACTCCAAAGACGTACAAACCTGTAGGTTAATTGGATTTGGTTAAAACATTTGTAAATTGTCGTTAGTGTGTAGGATAGTGCCAAAGTACAGGGACCAATGGTCGGCACAGACTCAGCGGGCCGAAGGGCCTGTTTCCACATTGTGTCCCTAAACCAAACTAATATATCCCTTTGTTATCACCTCTTCTGCAGCTAACATTTGGACCATTGTGGGCTCCACCTGTCCTTGGCCAGATCTGATTTGTTCTGTAACTTTCCATACTCTCTACTTTCCCTCTCCCCTGACTCTCGGTCTGAAGAAGGGTCTCGACCCGAAGCGTCACCCATTCATTCCTTTTCTCCAGAGATCTCCGTCCGACCCGTTGAGTTAATTCAGCTTTTCGTGTCTATCTTCGTTGCAAACCAGCATCTGCAGTTCCTTCCAACTCATGTGGATTGAAGTCCCACTCCAGGGAAACAGGCACAGAATGGAGGTGGGCACTGCTTTAACGTAACCAGAGGGAGCTACAACGTCAGAGGTGCCATCTCTCTGGCTGAGTGTTAAGCCGAGCTCCCTCAGGTTAGCACAAATGTTGAGGGCGTGCAGCGTAGGTTTACTAGGTTAATTCCCGGAATGGCGGGACTATCATATGTTGAAAGACTGGAGCGACTAGGCTTGTATACACTGGAATTTAGAAGGATGAGAGGGGATCTTATCGAAACGTATAAGATTATTAAGGGGTTGGACACGTTAGAGGCAGGAAACATGTTCCCAATGTTGGGGGAGTCCAGAACAAAGGGCCACAGTTTAAGAATAAGGGGTAGGCCATTTAGAACTGAGATGAGGAAAAACTTTTTCAGTCAGAGAGTTGTGAATCTGTGGAATTCTCTGCCTCAGAAGGCAGTGGAGGCCAATTCTCTGAATGCATTCAAGAGAGAGCTGGATAGAGCTCTTAAGGATAGCGGTTTATTCACAAAATGCTGGAGTAACTCAGCAGGTCAGACAGCATCTCGGGAGAGAAGGAATGGGTGACGTTTCGGGTCGAGACCCTTCTTCAGACCCTTCTTAAGGATAGCGGAGTCAGGGGGTATGGGGAGAAGGCAGGAACGGGGTACTGATTGAGAATGATCAGCCATGATCACATTGAATGGCGGTGCTGGCTCGAAGGGCCGAATGGCCTCCTCCTGCACCTATTGTCTATTGTCTAAAGCAGACCAAAGGAATCCTCTCCCAGGGGCCCTGGCTAATATAACTTTAGTCATGATGCTGGAAGAGGACGACGTTTCTGTTTTTGTGGAAGCTTTCTGTGTGTGTGATTTGGGTGCCGTGCTGCAGTGCCTCAGAACACTGGTCCCACTTTAAATGTATTTCATTAACTCGAAAGCGCTTTAGAACACCCTGAAGCTATGAAAAGTCTGCTGTAAACGCAGGCCTTTTTGTTTTTGTTCGGCCAGGATAATTGACCCATTATCCTTCCCCTCTCTCCTTTAACGCGACCCTATTGCTCTTTGGAATTGGTTTGTGTGCAGCTGCTTCCTGCGAACCCTCGCAATGGAAGCGGGGTTTTTTTTTTAAGCCAGCTCCCAGTACACTGTCGCCTTCTTCAGGAGGATTACTCTGGAGGTGGAAACTGGGGAGGAGAGGAGGAGCAGCTGGAAGCTGAGGGGATGAGGGGAGATTGGCCCGCATCGTGTCGGATGGACAACCTGCCCTGCGCTGCAGCTGAGCGCCAGTCTGAGTTGCATTGTCTGTGGGAGATTCGGCGTGTGGCCTCTGCAGCCCACCAATCACTTTGACGGTGTCATTGACTGGGTCCGCGTCGTTAGCCCATTATAAAATAACGGACGAAGGAATATTATTCATACGCGCCGAGTCTTTAGTTATGGAAATCACGAGCGATTACTGAACTGAAGAAGTGTTTTGGGTTGGGGTTTTTTCTCGCTGTGTTTCAGGCTAATTTCTAACCAATTCCTCGTCGTGGCAGTGTTTTGAAGAAGGGAACATTTCCACACTGATTTCTCTGAAGGAATTTTTTTCAGGCGCGGCGGGAAGTCTCAGAACAGCAGGGGGAGAGTTGATATACAAGCAACTTAAACACACCCAGCTGAGAGTCGCATTATTTTATTGCAACCCCTTTGTGTTGATTTGCCTTGTGTTGAAGACTACTGCCAATCTCTCTCTCTCTCTCTCTCTCTCTCTCTCTCTCTCTCTCTCTCTCTCTCTCTCTCTCTCTCTCTCTCTCTCTCTCTCTCTCTCTCTCTCTCTCTCTCTCTCTCTCTCTCTCTCTCTCTCTCTCTCTCTCTCTCTCTCTCTCTCTCTCTCTCTCTCTCTCTCTCTCTCTCTCTCTCTCTCTCTCTCTCTCTCTCTCTCTCTCTCTCTCTCTCTCTCTCTCTCTCTCTCTCTCTCTCTCTCTCTCTCTCTCTCTCTCTCTCTCTCTCTCTCTCTCTCTCTCTCTATATATATATATCTCTGTCTATCTATCTCTCTGTCTGTTTCTGCCTCTCTCTCTTTTTCTCTCTCTCTCTCTCTCTCTCTCTCTCTCTCTCTCTCTCTCTCTCTCTCTCTCTCTCTCTCTCTCTCTCTCTCTCTATATATATATATCTATCTCTCTCTCTCTCTCTCTATCTATCTCTCTCTCTGTGTCTGTTTCTGCCTCTCTCTATCTCTCTCTCTCTCTGTCTCTCTTTTTCTCTCTCTCTCGCCTTCATTTAAAAAAAGAGAGGAACATATATATCTAATAGGGGTGAATTGCATTACAAATGCTGTAGGATATTAGAGCAACTCTCCCTGAAAGAAATGCACGTCTCCAAAATAATGACCCATAGTTCTTGGGGGGAAATAATGAGGGCGAGTCAGCTTCTAGATCTTGGAGTGAACTGACAGCACCACAGGACATGATTTGCAGACAGTGCCTGACAGACTGCAAAGATTTCATATCAGAGTAAACTCAATGTCAAGGAAGCATCCCATGCCTGCACCATCAATTGATGAGGAATTTGTATAACATTAAGCAGCCAGTAGGGACTATAACACAGCTAAGCATCTCAAACAAAATGATGTGAGGCGCATTAAAACATCACTTGTCTCTTTAATGGTTGACTGCGATGGCTGACAAATTCAGCATCCAGGAGCGGATTAGATAACAATTATATCTTGCTTTGGAAGGTGGCATTTACAACTCTCTTAAAGACAATGCGTTTTCATTAGACCCTGGATTTGATTGCAACCTATCAAAAAGACACAAATAGAATATATCAAAAAGGCAAGTTTTAATGCTGTTCATTTTCTTGAAACACTGTCTTAAAACACAATCTGGTAGTTCTTCAGTCCATGTCTGTCATAAAGCCAGTGTTTGTATCTATCAGCTTGGTCCCGTTTTAGTCTATGTCTGTTACAAGGAGTTCCTTGTATATCTACATACTTGGCCAATAAACTTATTCATTCATTCATTCATTCATTCATTACTTACCACCGGTGGAAAAATGATGTGGCCACGTTGAAACGTGAATATCTTTCCTGTTTAGTTGCCTTATTTTTAGCTCCAATTAAGCCATCTGCTGTCACAAGGAGTTCAGTTGATTTCATTTATATGTTGTGAGAAATCATTGTGCTTACATCTATTTGCATCGATCGGGAGATGGTTGAAGGTTGCTGATCCAATTGCTCACAATGGAGGGAGCAGCTTTTGAAGCCTGCACTTTACCGCTGAGAGGATTATGGCTTTAAAATTAGGCCCAGTGGTACCCGCAGTTTGGACTGGGGAGATACTTGCTTTGGAGGCAAAAGTGATTCAGAAGGTTAATTCCTGGGAAGAGAGGCTTGTTTAATTTTAGACAATAGACAATAGACAATAGGTGCAGGAGGAGGCCATTCAGCCCTTCGAGCCAGCACCGCCATTCAATGTGATCATGGCTGATCATTCTCAATCAGTACCCCGTTCCTGCCTTCTCCCCATACCCCCTGACTCCGCTATCCTTAAGAGCTCTATCTAACTCTCTCTTGAATGCATTCAGAGAATTGGCCTCCACTGCCTTCTGAGGCAGAGAATTCCACAGATTCACAACTCTCTGACTGAAAAGGTTTTTCCTCATCTCCGTTCTAAATAGCCGACCCCTTATTCTTAAACTGTGGCCCCTGGTTCTGGACTCCCCCAACATTGGGAACATGTTTCCTGCCTCTAACGTGTCCAACCCCTTAATAATCTTATAAGATCCCCTCTCATCCTTCTAAATTCCAGTGTATACAAGCCTAGCCGCTCCAGTCTTTCAACATACGACAGTCCCGCCATTCCGGGAATTAACCTAGTAAACCTACGCTGCACGCCCTCAATAGCAAGGATGAGTTTAGTTTGGAGATACAGCGCGGAAGCCGACACTTTGGTCCACTGAGTCCGCGCCGACTAACGATCCCCGTCCTACAACTTTACAATTTTTCACCGCAGCCAAATTAACATTTGGTCCGGCACGGTGGCGCAGCGGTAGAGTTGCTGCTTTACAGCGAATGCAGCGCCGGAGACTCAGGTTCGATCCTGACTACGGGTGCTGCACTGTAAGGAGTTTGTACGTTCTCCCCGTGACCTGCGTGGGTTTTCTCCGAGATCTTCGGTTTCCTCCCACACTCCAAAGACGTACAGGTATGTAGGTTAATTGGCTGGGTAAATGTAAAAATTGTCCCTAGTGGGTGTAGGATAGTGTTAATGTGCGGGGATCGCTGGGCGGCACGGACTTGGTGGGCCGAAAAGGCCTGTTTCCGGCTGTATATATATATGATATGATGATATGATAACATACAAACCTGTACGTCTTTGGAACGTGGGAGGAAACCGATGTACTCGGGGAATACCCACGCGGTCACAGGGAGAACGTACAAACTCCGTACAGACAGCACCCGGGTCTCCGTCGCTGTAAGACATAGAAACATAGAAAATAGGTGCAGGAGTAGGCCATTCGGCCCTTCGAGCCTGCACCGCCATTCAATGTGATCATGGCTGATCATCCAACTCAGCAGCCTGTACCTGCCTTCTCTCCATACCCCCTGATCCCTTTAGCAAAAAGGGCCACATCTAACTCCCTCTTAAATATAGCCAATGAACTGGCCTCAACTACCTTCTGTGGCAGAGAATTCCACAGATTCACACCACTCTCTGTGTGAAAAAAAACGTTCTCATCTCGGTCCTAAAAGACTTCCCCCTTATCCTTAAACTGTGACCCCTTGTTCTGGACTTCCCCAACATCGGGAACAATCTTCCCGCATCCAGCCTGTGCAGTAACTCTACTGCCGCGCCACCGTGCCGCCCCAGGTCTTATCACAAGCAGCTAAAGAATTATGATAAGAAGACAAAGGGGGGTGGGGGTAATGTTACTGAGACATTAAAAAGGTCCTAAGGAGCAGAGTGGATGCTAACATCTACAGCGTAGCTGGTAAAATGAGTCACGAGTGGGAAGTCTCGAAAGAGGGATCGTTGTTCCAAGATAAGGAAGTGGTCATTTAAAAGTGAGGTGTGTAGGAATTTCTCCTCCGAGTCGGGTGAGATCAAGAACCAGCACCTCCACCTGGAGGGGCGCACTGGCTACCTCAAGGGCTACGCTCTGAGTGGTTATGTGCAGTGATACCTGCACTGAACTGTATACAAAAATGAATTTCACTGTACAAGTGACAAATAAAGTACCAAACCCGCACCATACCGTGCCATTCAGATGGAGCTGACGGGGGGGGGGGGTGGGGAAGCTGGTTGGTGCGATGGGCTGGGCGTCATTCACAGCTCCCTGCAACCTCTCGCAGTCTTGGGCTTGGGCTGTTGCCGAACCAAGCCGCGATGCACCCCGATAGGATGCTTTTGTGGTGCATCCGTCGAAGAGGTGTGCTCGAAGACCATGCTGGATCCCCTTATCCACAAAATGCTGGAGTATCTCAGCAGGTCAGGCAGCATCTAGGGAGAGAAGGAATGGGTGACGTTTCGGGTCGAGACCCTTCTTCAGTCTGAAACGTCACCCATTCCTTCTCTCCCTAGATGCTGCCTGACCTGCTGAGTTACTCCAGCATTTTGTGAATAAATCGATTTGTACCAGCAGCTGCAGTTATTTTATTATACTACTTGTTGCTCCACTGCGATTTCTCCTCAAGGTATGTCCACTTTGAAGAAGTTCTCCCCCTCTCTTCGACGAGAGTTTAGCAACATGCTCTCTCGTTGCTCCCCCTCTGTGATTTCTCCTGCCCATCAGTCTGAAGAAGGGTCTCGACCCGAAACGTCACCCATTCCTTCTCTCCCGAGATGCTGCCTGACCTGCTGAGTTACTCCAGCATTTTGTGAATAAATCGATTTGTACCAGCATCTGCACTTATTTTCTTATGCTGAATCCCCTTCTGCCTCTGAGGATACAGAAGTGGGCCATTGTGCTTTCTGCCCCGTAGCGCCAATGTAACTGGAGGAAAGGCGACGTAGTATTGTGGAAAGGCAGCACAACATGCAGTTACAATTCGAGCAGAGCGAATTTACAGTGGCGTGTAGATTCCCCAAGATACTACGACTGACTGATTTTTTTTAATAAGGAAGCATTTGGGATCCTGAGCTTATCAATAGAAGATAGGGTACGAAACCAAGCTGGTTCTGTTGAATATTTCAAAACACTTTCCCATGCACAACTAGTGTACTGTATCCAGTTCTGGTCGCTGAATAATGGAACGGATATGAAAGCCCGAGAGACGGTCCAGAAAAAAATACTGAGGAGAATGCTTACAGAAAGAGGGGCTTCAAGCACGTGTTTAGACTGGAAAAGTTGGGAATGTTCTCCTTCGCTGAAGCTGACAGACGATATGATGGGAATGTTTACCATTCTAAAGGTTTGAGAGAAAGTGAATAAGAGGAACTACTCCTGCTCCTGTTTCATAAGGTTATATGTGATAGGAGCAGAATTAGGCCACTCGGCCCATCAAGTCTACATCCGCCATTCAATCATGGCTGATCTATCTCTCCCTCCTAACCCCGTTCTCCTGCCTTCTCCCCAATGAAGAATGTCTTTGGTCCGAGGGTGGTGAGTCTGTGGAAGCCATTGTCACAGAAGGCAGTGGAGGCCAAGTCAATGGATTATTTTAAGGCAGAGATAGAGAGATTCTTGATTAGTACGGGTGTCAAGGGTTATGGGGAGAAGGCAGGAGAATGGGGTTAGGAGGGAGAGATGGATCAGCTACGATTGAATGGCAGAGTGGACATGATGGGCCGAGTGGCCTGATTCTTCTCCTATCATTTATGACCTTATGATCTTGTGAATAAAACCAACATGGCTTGTTGGGCCAAATGGTTTCCTAATTCTATGATTTTACATTCCAGGCAGTGCTATGGACGCTACTGGCATTTAGCATGAGGAGAATTCTCCCCGCCTCTATTATTTAGAGGAATCATCAATTACTTGCAGGTCTGTGCTGAATGATTCATGGCAATGGAAGGTTCAGCTCTCGTATAGCCAGGAGAAACACGTGAGCTGCTGCCTGAAAGGTCATAAACCTCTGGCGTGCTCAGCAGAGTTCTCTGCGTCCACATGTCCAAGAACTAATGAAAGCTCAACTCACATCAGATTCAGTAATGAGCAATTAGCCATCTTCAGTTCACAGCCTAACCAGGTGTAAACATTTACTTAATAAAGATGTTGCCAGGACTCATGGGTCTGAGCTATGGGGAAAGGTCGAGCAGGCTGGGACTCCATTCCTTGGAGCGCAGGAGGACGATGGGTGATCTTATGGAGGTGAGAGGAATAGATCAGGTAGATGCACAGAGTCTCTTCCCCAGAGTAAGAGAATCGAAGACCAGATGGGCGGCACGGTAGCGCAGCGGTAGAGTTGCTGCTTTACAGCGAATGCAGCGCCGGAGACTCAGGTTCAATCCTGACTACGGGTGCTGCACTGTAAGGAGTTTGTACGTTCTCCCCGTGATCTGCGTGGGTTTTCTCCGAGATCTTCGGTTTCCTCCCACACTCCAAAGACGTACAGGTATGTAGGTTA
Organism: Rhinoraja longicauda; assembly: GCF_053455715.1. NCBI lineage: Eukaryota > Metazoa > Chordata > Chondrichthyes > Rajiformes > Arhynchobatidae > Rhinoraja > Rhinoraja longicauda. The sequence goes on from NC_135955.1 coordinate 9,184,879, forward strand.
ATTGGCTGGGTAAATGTAAAAAATTGTCCCTAGTGGGTGTAGGATAGTGTTAATGTACGGGGATCACTGGGCGGCACGGACTTGGTGGGCCGAAAAGGCCTGTTTCCGGTTGTATATATATGATATGATATGATATGACATAGGTTTAAGGTGAAGGGGAAAATAATTAATAGCAATGTGAGGGGCAACTCTTTCACACAGAGGGTGGTGGGTGTATGGAACGAGCTGCCAGAGGAGGTAGTTGAGGCAAGGACTATCGCAATGTTTAAGAAAGAGTTAGACAGGTCCATGTATAGGACAGGTTTGGAGGGATATGGGCCAAACACAGGCAGGTGGGACTACTGTAGCTGGGACATGGTGGTCAGTGTGGGCTGAAGGGCATGCTTCAATGCTGTTTGACTCTAAAGGTAATGCTAGAGTCAAAGTGGTTTTAATAGTTCTTTGCCCAGTGTTCTCTAGCCAACTTTCTCCTTATTCCATTGTAATCCCACTGTTTTAAGATTCTCACCATTACTCCAGACCCAGGTTTCACACTCTCATACTGAATGCTAAATTCTATCTTAATGTGATCACTATTTCCCCCAGGGGATCATTTACTCTGAGATCATTTATTAAACCTGTCTCCTTACATGTTAACAGATCCAAAACCGTCTGTTACAGTTTAGTTTCATTACTTATTCCTATAGGTATCTCCTAACCCCTATGATCTCTGTTCATTCATTTTTTAATGGCTACAATTTCCAATTTAATTACCCAATTGACATGAATGTTAAAGTTGCCCACAATTAACGTGTTAGTCTTTTGGCTCGCCATTATTGTTTCTTGATTTAGGTTCTTTCGTACAATATGGTTTACTGTTTGTGAATCTTTACACTATTCCTACCTTTGCAATTTTTTACCTGCATCCAAATGGACTCTACATCTTCTAAGCCTAGAACATTTCTCACGATTGTACTTAGATTTAGATTTTTAGATTTAGATTTTTAGATTTAGAGATACAGCGCAGAAACAGGCCCTTCGGCCCACCGAGTCCGCGCCGCCCAGCGATCCCCGCACATTAACACTATCCTACACGCACTAGGGACAATTTTTTAAAACATTTACCCAGTCAATTATCCTGCATACCTGTACGTCTTTGGAGTGTGGGAGGAAACCGAAGATCTCGGTGAAAACCCACACAGGTCACGGGGAGAACGTACAAACTCCGTACAGATGGCGCCCGTAGTCAGGATCGAACCTGAGTCTCCGGCGCTGCATTCGCTGTAAGGCAGCAACTCTACCGCTGCGCCACCGTGCCGCCACCATGAGGACTTACTGTCCTCGTGTCAAGTTCGAGTTGAATGCAAGGCACCAACTGCACTGTAAAATGATAGAATTAGGAAGCCATTCAGCCCATCGGGCCATGTTGTTCTTTTGCAAGATCAGGATAGTCAGTCCCATTCTGCAGTCCAATTTCTTCAGATTGTAGTTAATCGGCCTGTGTAAACGGTGCCCCTCCATATTTTTCTTTGCCCCACTGTCTTTCCCAAAGGATAAATGTCCCTGACTCTTAATTTCCCAAACTTGTGGTTGAACAAAGGTTTGCCTCAAACAAGTGGCTTCTGCAAAATACTCCAGTGCACAAGGTCAAGTTCGAGACCAAACTCAGTGCCGGCACTTGCAGAGAGAATGTGATCAACTCACACTCAACTGGGTAACTGATCAACTGGTAACTGATCAACTGGTAAAACTAGTCACAAAAAACAAGATGCAACTGTAAGAATAACCTGTCGCCTGCATCTTGAACAAGACATCAGTATCCTCAAACAATGTTTGCTGAGGTGTTCCTGAGAGGTCTTGCTGGATGAAACAGTGCAGGTCACTAAAATCATTTCTGGCCCGAAGAACAATCTGGTGGTCATGTAGACTTCATCCTGGTACACGGATGGGACAGGTTTGGAGGGATATGGGCCAAATGCTAGCAGGTCGGACTAGTGCAGATGGGACATGTTGGGCAAGTTGGGCCAAATTCTCTGCCTCAGGGGGGAATTCTCTGCCTCAGAAGGCAGTGGAGGCCAATTCTCTGAATGCATTCAAGTCAAGTCAAGTCAAGTCAAGTCAATTTATTTGTATAGCACATTTAAAAACAACCCACGTTGACCAAAGTGCTGCACATCTGACCAGGAAAAAAAAAGAAACATACAGTGGCAGGCAGCCAAACACAACGGCGTGGCCATCTTGAACAAAATGTTAATTCAATCACCCACAGTCCAACAATAAAAGCACTAAACAGGCACCCAAAATTACCCAACCCCAAAAACACCCCAAAACACAGTCCAACAATAAAAGCATTAAATAGGCATTCAAATCACACACCCCAAAACCCCCAAAAACACAGTCCAACAATAAAAGCATCAAACAGGCACTCAAACCACCCAACCCCAAAAACACACAAAAAAAGAAACATCCATCAAAGAAACATCCATCACAGTGAGTCTCCTCCAGTCCTCTCTCTCCTCACTGTGATGGAAGGCCACAATGTCTTTCCCTTCTCCCGCTGTGCCTCGCCCGCAGTCAGGTTGTTGTGGTTGCAGGCCGCACCGGACGGTCCACAGCGGGCCGAGCCCAAGGCGCGTCGCGTCGCAGCCGCTCCCGCAGCCTCCGAAGACGGCCGGCTCGGCCGATGATAAGTCCGATCCGGGGCGGGCGAACACGCTGCTGCCGCTGTTGTTGCACGTCGGGGCGGTCGTGGCTCCCGACATTGAAGCCCCCGCCCAGCAGAGAAATATCCCGCGGCCATCCTAGGCCGCGCCGGACGGTGAAATGTCCGCGCCCCATGCCCCGCGATCCGGGGCGGGCGAACACGCTGCCGCTGCCGGAGCTCCCGATGTCGGCATCCACGCGGCCCGAGCCTAAGGCGAGTCGCAGCTGCTCCCGCAGCCTCCGAAGACGGCCGGCTCCGGTGGTGGTAAGTCCGATCCGCGGGCTCTGCGAACCAGAGCCCTGGAGGCCGACAGCTCCAGGAGTTGGGCCGATGGTAGGCCGCAGATGGAACGGAGACACGGCCCAGAAAACAAAGGTCGGGTCTCCGTTCTGAAGGGACACATATTTACAGTGTTAGTTTCCCCCTCCCCCCCACATACACACATAGTACACAAACACAAAAACACCACATCACAACTACAATTAAGACAACAAAAAAAACCAACAAAAACACAAAGACACAAAGACAAATGGACCGCAGGTGAGCGGCAGCTGCTAGGGCAGTGCCGCCATTTTGTAATCAAGAGAGAGCTAGATAGAGCTCTTAAGGATAGCGGAGTCAGGGGGTATGGGGAGAAGGCAGGAACGGGGTACTGATTGAGAATGATCAGCCATGATCACATTGAATGGCGGTGCTGGCTCGAAGGGCCGAATGGCCTCCTCCTGCACCTGGAAGTGTTGCAGACTCGCACTGCCAGAGACCCAGGTTCAATCCTGTCATCGGAATGCTGTCCGTGTGGAGTTTGCACGTTCACCTTGCCCTGTGAGGGTGGGGGTTTCCTCCGCATGCTCTCCTTTCCTCCCACATTCCAATGGCCTGCGGGCTTGTTGACCTCTGTAAAATGCCCCTAATGCGTGGGAAATGGGGGATAACGCAGAACTAGTATGAACTTGTGATCAATGGTGGGCATGGACATGTTGGGCCGTGAGACCTGTTTCCATGCTGGATCTCTAAAGGAAACTAAGTTGTGTAATAGAGGATTTATTCACAAAATGCTGGAGTAACTCAGCAGGTCAGGCAGCATCTCGGGAGAGAAGGAATGGGTGACGTTTCGGGTCGAGACCCTTCTTCAGACTGATGTCGGGGGGGCGGGACAAAGGAAGGATATAGGTTGAGACAGGAAGACAGTGGGAGAACTGGGAAGGAGGAGGGGAAGGGAGGGACAGAGGAACTATCTAAAGTTGGAGAAGTCGATATTCATACCACTGGGCTGCAAACTGCCCAAACGAAATATGAGGTGCTGTTCCTCCAACTTCCGGTGGGCCTCACTATGGCACTGGAGGAGGCCCATGACAGAAAGGTCAGACTGGGAATGGGAGGGGGAGTTGAAGTGCTCGGCCACCGGGAGGTCAGATTGGCGAACGCGGACCGAGCGCAGGTGTTGTAGCGACCATAGGGATTGGTCCTGAGAGTCGAACCCTCGGATTGGCCAGCAAGGTCACATGGTGGTGCGACAATAGGGATTGGTCCTGAGAGGCGAACCCGCTGATTGGCCAGCTAGGTCAGGTGGTGGTTTTGGGGCCCAAAAACCGGGCAGTGGGAAGAGAACTTTGAAGCGAACAGTTTGAGTTAATGGTTGTCTGTAATCTCGTTTGTTATCCTTTGTAATTGAATATTGCTGCCGCAATAAACTTCTTTAACAAAGTACAAGCCTCCAGACTCGCCATAGTGTTCAGCGAAGCGATCGCCGAGCCTGCGCTTGGTTTCGCCGATTTAAATAAGTTGACATCTAGAGCAGCGGATGCAATAGATGAGGTTGGAGGAGGTGCAGGTGAACCTCTGTCTCACCTGGAAAGACTGTTTGGGTCCTTGGATGGAGTTGAGGGGGGAGGTAAAGGGACAGGTGTTGCATCTCGTGCGGTTGCAGGGGAAAGTGCCCGGGGTTGGGGTGATTTTGGTAGGAAGGGACGAGTGGACCAGGGAGTTACGGAGGGAACGGTCTCTGCGGAACGCAGAGAGGGGAGGGGATGGGAAGATGTGGCCAGTGGGGGGGTCCCGTGGTAGGTGACGGAAATGTTGGCGGATGATATGTTGGATCCGCTGGCTGGTGGGGTGGAAGGTGAGAACGAGGGGGATTCTGTCCTTGTTGCGAGTGGGGGGGAGGGGGAGCAAGAGCGGAGCTGCGGGATGTAGAAAAGACCTTGTATAGGGGATGGCAGGAGTGCCTCGGCCTGGCTGTACATTCAGAGAGTGACTGACAAGATGCCCACAATCTCACCAATTCATTTCTCACCTTCCCTCTGTTGCTGATTCATATGTGTCCCGAGTATCGTCGACAATTTTTGAAATATTATCAACTTAATGATAGGTCATTATATCAGCAGAGTGTAGGACCATTGCCACTAGTCAGGAAGCGGTGCAAACTGATTAGTTCCCGATCACGCTAATTGATGTTCGAGAATCAAATGCAGTTCATTTAGAAAAACCCCAGAAATGCAGACTCTGCAGGCCCGGGAACACTAATTTTGTTCATTTATTTCACAAAATGCTGGAGTAACTCAGCAGGTCAGGCAGCATCTCAGGAGAGAAGGAACGGGTGACGTTTCGGGTCGAGACCCTTCGGTCAGGCAGCTTCTCGGGAGAGAAGGAATGGGTGACGTTTCGGGCCGAGACCCTTCTTCAGTCTGAAGAAGGGTCTCGACCCGAAACGTCACCCATTCCTTCTCTCCTGAGATGCTGCCTGACCTGCTGAGTTACTCCAGCATTTTGTGAATAAATACCTTCGATTTGTACCAGCATCTGCAGTTATTTTCTTACACTAATTTCGTTCACGTCGTTTTAGTGCATTTGTCTATAACTCTACCATTATTTTAAGGTAATGTTTCTAAAATATGGTTTTGCCAATGACAACTTGTGCTTAGTTTAGTATAGAGATACAGCGCCGAAACAGGCCCTTCGGCCCACCAATTCTGCGCTGACCAGCGATCACCCAGTACTAGCTCTGTCCCACGCACTAGGGCCAATTTGCCAATTTTTACAGTAGCCAATTAACCTACAAACATGTACGTCTTTTGTGTGTTGGGGGGAATCTGGAATAACCCACGTGCTCACGGGGAGAATGTACAAACATCTGGAGCATGCAAAATTATTTTTGCATGCTCCAGATTTCCCCCAACACTCCAAAAGACGTACATGTTTATAGGTTAATTGTCTACTGTAAAAATTGGAATTGGCCCAAGTGTGTACCGACAGCACCCATGGTCAGGATCGAACCCGGGTCTCTGACATTTAAGGCAGCAACTCTACCGCTGCGCCACTGTGCCGCAAAGGTTTTTCACAATTAAAGACTGTTATTCGTGTCTTACTAGGTTTAATGCCCAACAGGGCTTGGATCCATCTGAATTAATGGATTCATTTTAAAGCCATCAAACTGAATAGTCAGAAATTGGTTATTGGAAGACAAATATATTTTACGGTAAATTCTTGCCAACATATGTTCTTTGCGGAAAAAGGATCACTTTCAAGGTATCATTAGTGATCTCATTAGATCGGTCTTCTCTGCAAGATAATGTCAGCTAGCGTGTTAGTCACTGTGAATTAATGGTGACACATTGTGGGTTACTGCTGGGCTGATTTATTTCATCATCACTGAGCCCTTGCAGAAAAGAGAAAATTACTTTATCAGTAGTGTAGGTCAGGTATAGAGGAATCAAAACACCCCGAGTTATGTGTTGAATCCTTGCAGGATGTCTTAGTTTTATTATTCTGAGCCGCCTTTCCCCCCTTAGCTGGAGAAACAGACAAACTGGAGTGACTAGGCTTGTATACACTGGAATTTAGAAGGATGAAAAGGGATCTTATCGAAACGTATAAGATTATTAAAGGATTGGACACGTTAGAGGCAGGAAACATGTTCCCAATGTTGGGGGAGTCCAGAACCAGGGGCCACAGTTTAAGAATAAGGGGTAGGCCATTTAGAACGGAGATGAGGAAAAACTTTTTCAGTCAGAAAGTTGTGAATCTGTGGAATTCTCTGCCTCAGAAGGCAGTGGAGGCCAATTCTCTGAATGCATTCAAGAAAGAGCTAGATAGAGCTCTTAAGGATAGCGTAGTCAGGGGGTATGGGGAGAAGGCAGGAACGGGGTACCGATTGAGAATGATCAGCCATGATCACATTGAATGGCGGTGCTGGCTCGAAGGGCCGAATGGCCTACTCCTGCACCTATTGTCTATTGTCTATTGTCTAAAATGTTATCGTGCAGGAAGGAACTGCAGGTGCTGGTTTAAACCGAAGATAGACACAAAAAGCTGGAGCACCTCAGCGGGTCAGACAGTATCTCTGGAGAAAGGGAATAGGTGACGTTTTGGATCGAGACCCTTCTTTAGACTCTTGAAATGTTATCGTGTTTGCGCGTACTTTGACATGAATGATAGTGGGGCTGAGCATTTATATTTCTTGGTTACATATTTTAGTTTTTAGTTTTCAGATTTAGTTTTAGAGATGCAGCACGGAAACGAACCCATCAGCCTACCGAGTCCACACCGACCAGTGACCCCTGCACATTAACACTACCCTATACACACACTAGGGACAATTTTACATTTACACCAAGCCAATTAACCTACAAACCTGAACGTCTTTGGAGTGTGGGAGGCAACCGAAGATCTTGGAGAAAACCCACGCAGGTCACGGGGAGAATGTACAAACTCCGTACAGACAGCTCCCGTAGTTGGGATCGAACACGGGTCTCTGGCGCTGTAAGGCAGCAACTCTACCGCTGCGCCACCGCGCCGATCTGGATTCAATCTTTCGAAGTATCCCAGGTCCAGGATGGAAATTCCTTTAACCAGTTGTGGATAAGGATACCATATATCTGAGCTGGCACTGGGTATTTTAGACTTTAGACTTTAGAGATTTTAGAGATACAGCGTGGTAAAAGGCCCTTCGGACCACCGCGTTCGCACCGACCAGCGGACACTAACACTATCCTACGCACTAGGGACAATTTACAATTTTTTTTTACCAAAGTCAAATACTCTAGCATTTTGTGCCTATCTTCGGTTTAAACCAGCACCTGCAGTTCCTTCCTATACAAATCTGTACGTCTTCCTGTGGTGAAGATAGACACAAAATGCTGTAGTATTTGGCTTTGGTAAAAAAATAGTCAATTGTCCGTAGTGCGTGGGATAGTGTTAGTGTCCGCTGGTTGGTGCGGACACGGTGGTACAGGCAGCATCTCTGGAGAGGATGGGTGATGTTTTGAGTTGAGACCCTTCATCAGACAGTGCGTTTAGTACACTGAGACAGTAGTTTAGTTTAGTTTGGAGATACAGCGCAGAAACAGGCCCTTCGGCCCACAGCGTCTGCGCTAACCAGCGATCCCCGCACATTAACACTATCCTGCACACACTCGGGACAATTTTTACATTCACCTGCGCTCGGTCCGCATTAACTCGGCGATCGCTTCGCTGAACACCTGCGCTCGGTCCGCATTAACTCGGCGATCGCTTTGCTGAACACCTGCGCTCGGTCCGCATTAACTCGGCGATCGCTTCGCTGAACACCTGCGCTCGGTCCGCATTAACAAAACTGATCTCCCGGTGGCCCAGCACTTCAACTCCCCCTCCCATTCCCAGTCTGACCTTTCTGTCATGGGCCTCCTCCAGTGCCATAGTGAGGCCCGCCGGAAATTGGAGGAGCAGCACCTCATATTTCGCCTGGACAGTTTGCAGCCCGGTGGTATGAACGTCGACTTCTCCAACTTCAGATAGCTCCTCTGTCCCTCCCTTCCCCTCCTCCTTCCCAGATCTCCCTCTATCTTCCTGTCTCCACCCTTATCCTTCCTTTGTCCCGCCCCCCTGACATCAGTCTGAAGAAGGGTCTCGACCCGAAACGTCACCCATTCCTTCTCTCCCGAGATGCTGCCTGACCTGCTGAGTTACTCCAGCATTTTGTGAATAAATCGATTTGTACCAGCATCTGCAGTTATTTTTTTATATTACCTAGTAACCTGTTTGTCTTTGGAGTGTCGGAGGAAACCGAAGATCTCGGAGAAAATCCGTGCAGGTCACGGGGAGAACGTACAAACTCCGTACAGGCAGCAGCTGTAGTCGGGGTCGAACCCGGGTCTCCGGCGCTGCAAGCGCTGTGAGGCAGCAACTCTACCGCTGCGCCACCGTGGCCACCCGTATACAGAGTCGCCATACTTTGCTGCCAATCCGTCATGACAGGAGGTTGCTCAGTGAGGCGAGGTTGCATTTCAAGATGGCATTGAATGTGGGTCAGTCAGTGGAGAGAGCACACACTCCAGGGTCTTCCTGTGCTGTTAGATGTTCTGCGTTGAGGAGACAAAAGGGTGTCAGATAAGAGGAGTGAAATGTAAAGCCAGAGGAGGAGAGATATGTTTCCACTGGTGGGAGAGTCTAGGACCGGAGGGTCATAGCTTCAGAATTAGAGGACGTTCTTTTAAGGAGGAGATGAGGAGGAATTTATTTAATCAGAGGGTGGTGAATCTGTGGAAATCTTTGCCGCAGAAGGCCGTGGATAAATAGACAATAGACAATAGGTGCAGGAGGAGGCTTGTATACACTGGAATTTAGAAGGATGAGAGGGGATCTTATCGAAACATATAAGATTATTAAGGGGTTGGATACGTTAGAGGCAGGAAGCATGTTCCCAATGTTGGGGGAGTCCAGAACCAAGGGCCACAGTTTAAGAATAAGGGGTAGGCCATTTAGAACGGAGATGCGGAAAAACCTTTTCAGTCAGAGAGTTGTAAATCTGTGGAATTCACTGCCTCAGAAGGCAGTGGAGGCCAATTCTGTGAATGCATTCAAGAGAGAGCTAGATAGAGCTCTTAAGGATAGCGGAGTCAGGGGATATGGGGAGAGAGCAGGAACGGGGCACTGATTGAGAATGATCAGCCATGATCACATTGAATGGCGGTGCTGGCTCGAAGGGCCGAATGGCCTACTCCTGCACCTATTGTCTATTGTCTATTGTCTAAGACCTGGGCCACCTCATTCCTTGATTATTTAATTTAATTCCACTGGAGGTAAGTTGATGGCTGAGGAGCTGAGAGATTAAAATAACATGAGAATTTCTCTACTTTATATTACCGTCGTGCAAAAGCTGCTGGCAAATATGCCCTGCTTGGCATTAGAATCTTGTAATTAGTGCATATGTCTGACTTAATAGAGTGAACAAATAACCCTCTTTGCAAGTGTTTCCTTTGCCTGAACTCTGTGCAGCACTGTGAATGATGACAGTTTGCACAAAAATGGAATGCAGCACACAGATCCTTCAGATAAAGAAAAGTCACTGACTTTTACCCTGAGAAGAGTATTATGTGCAGTTTTGGTCTCCTAACCTGAGGAAAGACGTTCTTGCCTTAGAGGGAGTACAGAGAAGGTTCACCAGATTGATCCCTGGGATGGCGGGACTTTCATATGAGGAAAGACTGGATAGACTGGGCTTGTACTCGCTGGAATTTAGAAGACTGAGGGGGGATCTTATAGAAACATATAAAATTCTTAAGGGGTTGGAGAGGCTAGATGCGGGAAGATTGTTCCCGATGTTGGGGGAGTCCAGAACCAGGGGTCACAGCTTAAGGATAAGGGGGAAGTCTTTTAGGACTGAGATGAGAAAACATTTCTTCACACAGAGAGTGGCGAGTCTGTGGAATTCTCTGCCACAGAAGGTAGTTGAGGCCAGTTCATTGGCTATATTTAAGAGGGAGTTAGATGTGGCCCTTGTGGCTAAAGGGATCAGGGGGTATGGAGAGAAGGCAGGTACAGGTTACTGAGCTGGATGATCAGCAATGATCATATTGAATGGCGGTGCAGGATCGATGGGCCGAATGGCCTACTCCTGGACCTATTTTCTATGTTTCTATGTTTCTAAGAATGAATAACAAGTTCTTCTCAAACTTCAAGTGACCCTTGCTTTCCCACTCTCTCCATTCCTTCCCCATCCTAGTACTCCGACCAGTCTGAGTGTCCCCCTGGTTACATTTGATCTCTTTCTGCTTTGTTGTCACCTTCTCCTAGCTAACTGTGATCTATTCTTTATTTTCCTTGATTTCCCATCTCTTTTCATGTCTTCTTATCAGACCTTACCCTTCCTTATCTCTGTGTCTCCCTCTCCCCTGACTCTCAGTCACCCATTCCTTCTATCCATAGATGCTGCCCGTCCCGCTAGGTTACTCCAGCATTTTGTATCTATCTTCGGTGTAAACCAGCATCTGCATTTCCTTCCGATATAAGTTCTTCCTAATCTGTTCCAAGATACTCACCACTCAGCCACCAAGCACGACATCCGGAGGCTGCGACGGATCGTTTCATCAGCTGTTGTTGGCTGCAACCTTTCCCCCCATTGACGAACTGTACACTGCAAGGGCCAGGAAGCGAGCGGGCAAGATCATCTCTGACCCCCTCCCACCCTGGCCACAAAATCTTTGAAGCACTTCCCTCTGGAAGGCGACTCCGGACTGTCAAAGCAGCCACAGCCAGACATAAAAACAGCTTTTCTCCACGAGTAGTAGTTCTACTTCTTGAAACGTATAAGATTATTAAGGCAATGGACACATTAGAAGCAGGAAACATGTTCCCAATGTTGGGGGGAGTCCAGAACCAGGGGCCACAGTTTAAGAATAAGGGGTAGGCCATTTAGAATGGAGATGAGGAAAAACTTTTTCAGTCAGAGAGTTGTAAATCTGTGTAATTCTCTGCCTCAGAAGGCAGTGGACGCCAATTCTCTGGATGCTTTCAAGAGAGAGCTAGATAGAGCTCTTAATGATAGCGGAGTCAGGGGGTATGAGGAGAGGGCAGGAACGGGGTACTGATTGTGAATGATCAACCATGATCACATTGAATGGCGGTGCTGGATCGAAGGGCCGAATGGCCTACTTCTGCACCTATTGTCTATTGTCTACTGTCTATTGTCTACTCAATAACCAAAGTCTGTAGTCTCTTTTTTGCTCTGGTTTATTTTCACCCACATGTTTAGACCGTAATGTTATATCCTTATTGTTTTGATGTGTTTATGCTTTATTCTTCTTTGTTAACTGTATGTTTGTGTTGTCATTTGTGAGCGGAGCACCAAGGCACATTCCTTGTATATGCACATACTTGGCCAATAAACTTATTCATTCGTTCATTCATTCATTTTTGCTATTTTCTAACAATGTAGGAGGAGATTTATTCAGTCCACCAAGTGTATTTTCGCTCGCACACCAATCCCATTAATCCACCTATATCCTTCCTTTGTCCCGCTCCCCTAACATCAGTCTGAAGAAGGGTCTCGACCCAAAACATCACCCATTCCTTCTCGCCTGACTTGCTGATTTACTCCAGCATTTTGTGAAATAAATACCTTCCCTATAAACTATTCTCCTTTACCTGCCCATCCACTTGTTCCTGACTCTCCTATCACCCAACTGTACTCAGAGTAATTTACAGTAATCCATTACTCTTAACTATTCCATTGCCAATCATTGAATTTTGATTTGTTTTTGATTCATAAAGTTGGACGGCATGGAAATGGGTCCTTTGGGCCAACTTGTCCAGCCTGACAGAGATGCTTATCTATGCTAATCCCATCTGCTTACAGTAGGCCTGTACCCCTCCAGCCCATTCCAATCCAAGTACCTATCCAAACGTCTTTTAAGCATTGTAATTGTATCTGCTCCACTATTTCCTCAAGCATCTTATTCCCGATAGCCACCACACTCTGAAAAAAAAATCACCCTTCAGATCTCCTTTAAATATCTCTCCTCTCATAATAAACACTTGCTCTCTCAATTTAGACCTCCCTGCCATCAGAAAAGCCCCAGACTACCTACCATATCTAAGTGCACGAAAATAACAATAGACAATAGACAATAGGTGCAGGAGTAGGCCATTTGGCCCTTCGAGCCAGCACCGCCATTCAATGTGATCATGGCTGATTATTCTCAATCAGTACCCCGTTCCTGCTTTCTCCCCATACCCCCTGACTCCGCTATCCTTAAGAGCTCTATCTAGCTCTCTCTTGAATGTATTCAGAGAATTGGCCTCCACTGCCCTCTGAGGCAGAGAATTCCACAGATTCACAACTCTCTGACAAAAAAAGTTTTTTCTCATCTCTGTTCTAAATGGCCTACCCCTTATTCTTAAACTGTGGCCCCTGGTTCTGGACTCCCCCAACATTGGGAACATGTTTCCTGCCTCTAACATGTCCAACCCCTTAATAATCTTATACGTTTCGATAAGATCCCCTCTCATCCTTCTAAATTCCAGTGTATACAAGCCTAGTCGCTCCAGTCTTTCAACATATGACAGTCCCGCCATTCTGGGAATTAACCTAGTAACTGCAGATGCTGGTACAAATCGAAGGTATTTATTCACAAAATGCTAGAGTAACTCAGCAGGTCAGGCAGCATCTCAGGAGAGAAGGAATGGGCGACGTTTCGGGTCGAGACCCTTCTTCAAACTGATGTCAGGTGGGCTGCCCAAGCGAAATATGAGGTGCTGTTCCTCCAATTTCCGGTGGGCCTCACTATGGCACTGGAGGAGGCCCATGACAGAAAGGTCTGACTGGGAATGGGAGGAGACCTGCTGAGTTACTCCAGCATTTTGTGAATAAATACCATATCTAAGTCGCATACAAGTTCATAAGTGATAGGAACAGAATTAGGCCATTTGACCCATCGAGTCTACTCTGCCATTCGATCATGGCTGATTTATCTTCCCCTCTTCACCCAATTCTCCTGCCTTCCCCCCATAACCCCTGACACCCGTACTAATGAAATATCTTTCTATCTTGGCCTTAAAAATACCAATTGACGGCCTCCACGGCCTTCTGTGGCAATGAATTCCAAAGATTCACCACGCTCTGACTAAAGAAATTCCTCCTCAACTTCCTAAAGGGATGTTCTTTTAAGCTGAGGCTGTGACCCCTGGTCCCACTAGTGGAAACATCCTCTCCACATCCACTCTATATAATTTTGTAAACTTTGATAAGGTCACCTTTCGGCCTCACACATTCCAGTGAGAATAAACCCTGACTATTCAATCCCCCCTTGTAACTGGGGCAATATCCTGGTGAATCCCCTCTGCACTTATTTTTATCCTCCCACTTCCATCCTTCAGAGTGGCGACCAGAACTGTACACAATATTCCAAGTGCGGCCTTCTGTTCATTTGTCTTAGAGCAGATATGTAGACTGTAGTCTATTGAGGGACCTCATTGATCTTGGGAGTTAGAGTCCACAAGACTATAAGACATAGGAGAAGAATTAGGTCAATAGACAATAGACAATAGGTGCAGGAGTAGGCCATTCAGCCCTTCGAGCCAGCACCGCCATTCAATGCGATCATGGCTGATCACTCTCAATCAGTACCCCGTTCCTGCCTTCTCCCCATACCCCCTCACTCCACTATCCTTAAGAGCTCTATCCAGCTCTCTCTTGAAAGCATCCAATGAACTGGCCTCCACTGCCTTCTGAGGCAGAGAATTCCACACCTTCACCACTCTCTGACTGAAAAAGTTCTTCCTCATCTCCGTTCTAAATGGCCTACCCCTTATTCTTAAACTGTGGCCCCTTGTTCTGGACTCCCCCAACATTGGGAACATGTTTCCTGCCTCTAATGTGTCCAATCCCCTAATTATCTTATATGTTTCAATAAGATCCCCCCTCATCCTTGTAAATTCCAGTGTATACAAGCCTGATTGCTCCAGCCTTTCAACATATGACAGTCCCGCCATTCCGGGAAATAACCTAGTGAACCTACGCTGCACGCCCTCAATAGCAAGAATATCCTTCCTAAAATTTGGAGACCAAAACTGCACACAGTACTCCAGGTGCGGTCTCACCAGGGCCCGGTACAACTGTAGAAAAACCTCTTTGCTCCTATACTCAACTCCTCTTGTTATGAAGGCCAACATTCCATTGGCTTTCTTCACTGCCTGCTGTACCTGCATGCTTCGTTTCAGTGACTGATGCACTAGGACACCCAGATCTCGTTGAACATCCCCTCTTCCTAACTTGACACCATTCAGATAATAATCTGCCTTTCTATTCTTACTTCCAAAGTGAATAACCTCACACTTATCTACATTAAACTGCATCTGCCATGTATCCGCCCACTCACACAACCTGTCCAAGTCACCCCGCAGCTTTATTGCATCTTCCTCACAATTCACACTACCCCCCAGCTTAGTATCAGCTTAGCATTCAGCCTATTGAGTTTAGTCCGCCATTCATTCATGGCCGATTTATTTTCCCTCTCAAGCCCATTCTCCTGCCTTCTCCCCGTAACCTTTGACTCCCTTACCAATCAAACATCTATCATTTTCTGCTTTAAAAATGCCCAACAACATACCCAAGTCCATAGCAATGAAATCCACAGATTGATCGCCCACCGGCTCAATAAATTCCTCCTCACCTCCATTCTGAAGGTACGTCCTTTTATTCTGAGGCTGCGCCCTCTGTTTCGGGATGAGTCAAGGAGGGTTCTACATGTTTGACTCAATTGTTGCCAAGCTAGCTCTGGCTTCTTGGTACATCTCAATTAACTGCAGCAAGCTTTTGCTGATGACGACAATTAAAAATCAATTCACAAAAGTGGCATGCAATTAAACATAAGGTGATAGTCCAAGCATGTAATAAATGGAAGCTGTACATCACACAATGATGCGTAATTGGAATCAGATATACAAATAATTAATAGTACTCCCCGGAATTTGAAGAGGATTTTTCAAGTTGTAATTATTTGCTTTCCTGCTGATTCAGAAGAAATTAAATGATGGGGTGTAATGGAATTCCTCAAATCAATTTGATTTTGGGAAACTTATTATTCAACGTGTTTCAGAAAAGTGAAGCTGATTTTCTTAAGACCACTGAGCTTACAGCATGCCGCTTCAAGGCAAGGGCTGATCTCACGAGCTTTCTCCTGCTTGGAGACCATCAACTGAACATGTTCTGCATGTATCTTATTTCAATTAAGGCATGTCAGCAGAAACTCAACTCATTGCTCCAATTTTCTTTGTTGGGATTAATTCATATCCAATTGCTCTTTTTTTTAAAAGAGCTTGGGAGATGATTCTCTAAATTACAACAACAAAAAAAAACTGGTTATCTATTTGCGACTTTCTCCAGGCAGAGTGTGACATAAATTAGCTTCAACATTTCTCTACCTGAAGTGCTTGTCATGCAATGTAATCTGAGCCAAGTTTTCAGGCCTGAACTAATTGAATGCTTACGTATTTACATGCATTGTATCAGCTTGCAGAATACCTTGGAGATTGCAGGCTTTCTTCAGGGTAATATTTAATTTGCGTTTTCTCCAATTAAATATTAGTTGGACACTATCTCGTTAGACACAAAGTGGGGGAGGTCAGGCAGCATCTTTGGAGATAAAGGATAGGCGATATTTTGAGTCCGGACCCTTCTTCAGTCTAAGAAGATAACTGCAGATGCTGGTACAAATCGAAGGTATTTATTCACAAAATGCTGGAGTAACTCAGCAGGTCAGGCAGCATCTCGGGAGAGAAGGAATGGGCGACGTTTCGGGTCGAGACCCTTCTTCAGGCTGATGTCAGGGGGGCGGGACAAAGGAAGGATATAGGTGGAGACAGGAAGATAGAGGGAGATCTGGGAAGGAGGAGGGGAAGAGAGGGACAGAGGAACTATCTAAAGTTGGAGAAGTCGATGTTCATACCACTGGGCTGCAGAAAGGTCAGACTGGGAACGGGAGGGGGAGTTGAAGTGCTCGGCCACCGGGTGATCAGTTTGGTTAATGCGGACCGAGCGCAGGTGTTCAGCGAAGCGATCGCCGAGCCTGCGCTTGGTTTCGCCGATGTAAATAAGTTGACATCTCGAGCAGGTAGATGTCCATCACTATCTATCTATTCCACAATTAACTACCTCCTGCATTTTATTATCATCGACACATTGATTGATGAATTCTATCCAACAGGTGAGCCTTCAGATTTAAAAAATACAAATTGCAAGTAACTGCAGATGGCTTTCCAGGAGCGTTGAAGGTGGGCAGGATGGGAGAAGAGGAGGATCGTTTAGGAATTCAATTGGAGCTGATGTTTCACACCGTTAGAAAATTCATTGACTGAAAGATACAGGCTGGAAACAAGCCCTCCTGTCAGTCGTGTCCACGCCGACCATCGATCACCCATTCCAGCCATCTCTATGTTAACCCACTTTCGTTCCCGCTCCCGGCAATTTTTACAGAGGTCAAGTAACCTGCAAAACCGTACGCCTTTGGGGCGTGGGATGAACCGGGAGCACCCAGAGGAAACTCGCGCGGGTATAGGGAGAACATGCAAACTCCACACAGACAACTCTTTCGGTCGGGATCGAACCCGGGTCTCTGGCACGCTGAGGTAGCAGTCCGCTGACTGGTCAACACGCAGCAAAAGCTTTTCACGGTACCTCAGTACACGTGGCAGTAGACTAAATTGAGGTAGAGTAAGTTGGATCTCCTTTGGGTCAGTCTGACAGCGAGCACTGAACGAGACCGACCAAACATCTTAATGCTCACTTCTTGCCAGGCACTGTCTTTGCCTTGTGTGTACTTAATGCTTTTGTGGGTGTATAGATTTAGATTTTAGATTTAGGATACAGCGCGGAAACAGGCCCTTCAGCCCACCGGGTCCGCGCCGCCCAGCGATCCCCGCACACTAACACTATCCTACACACACTAGGGGGGATTTTTACATTTGCCCAGCCAATTAACCTACAAACCTGTATGTCTTTGAAGCGTGGGAGGAAACCGAAGATCTCGGAGAAAACCCACGCAGGTCACGGGGAGAACGTACAAACTCCGTACAGACGGCGCCCGTAGTCAGGATCGAACCTGAGTCTCCGGCGCTGCATTCGCTGTAAGGCAGCAAATCTACCGCTGCGCCACCGTGCCGACTTATATCCTGCAGATTATTTCTTTGTGTTTTTTCTGAGCACATTTTCCCAGTGCTGGGCATACTAATTTACATTTTGCTTAGATGATCATGCTGGGGATTGTGTTTCTCAGGCGGTTGATGAAATAAAAACGAGAGTGGATTTGGGAATGGATTAAGAGCTTTAGTTCACTACTGCTGAGTTTACGTGCATTTAAGTCAAGTAATTTTGTCCTTGGTGTGCCTGGAACAAATTGTGCTCAAATATTGACACTTCCCTGTGCAAAAATAAACCTGCATCACACTATTTGCTGAGTAGCAATGCCATCTAAATTCAAGATTGAAATGTAAGCACGTTTCTGATAAAACTGTACGATTCAGTATTATGTATCCCGAGACTAACGTGCTGGGTCGAGTGAGGGGCTGTTCCTTGTGCAGGGGGCAGGTAGAGTTGCTGCCTTACAGTGCCGGAGACCCAGGTTCGATCCCGGCTACGGGTGCTGTCTGTACGGAGTTTGTACGTTCTCCCCGTGACCTGCGTGGGTTTTCCCCGGGTGCTCCGGTTTCCTCCCACACTCCCAAGACGTATAGGTTTGGTAGGTTAATTGGCTTCAGAATCAGAATTCAGAATCAGAATTACCTTTATTTGTCATCCAAAAAACAAGTCTTTTGAACGAGATTTCGTCACCCACAGTCCAACAATAAGAGCAATAAAATAAGCAAATTACACAACCACAACCACAACCACAACCATCACAAAAAAAAACACAGAAACATCCATCACAGTGAGTCTCCTCCAGTCACCTCCTCACTGTGATGGAAGGCCAGAATGGTCGCGTCTGCCTCCCAGCGCCGTAGACCCGGGTTCGATCCTGACAATGGGTTGCTGCCTGTGTGGAGTTTACATGTTCTCCCAATGACCGCGTGGGTTTCAATAGACAATAGACAATAGGTGCAGGAGTAGGCCATTCAGCCCTTCGAGCCAGCACCGCCATTCAATGCGATCATGGCTGATCACTCTCAATCAGTACCCCGTTCCTGCCTTCTCCCCATACCCCTCACTCCGCTATCCTTAAGAGCTCTATCCAGCTCTCTCTTGAAAGCATCCAACGAACTGGCCTCCACTGCCTTCTGAGGCAGAGAATTCCACACCTTCACCACCCTCTGACTGAAAAAGTTCTTCCTCATCTCGGTTCTAAATGGCCTACCCCTTATTCTTAAACTGTGGCCCCTTGTTCTGGACTCCCCCAACATTGGGAACATGTTATCTGCCTCTAATGTGTCCAATCCCCTAATTATCTTATATGTTTCAATAAGATCCCCCCTCATCCTTCTAAATTCCAGTGTGTACAAGCCCAATCGCTCCAGCCTTTCAACATACGACAGTCCCGCCATTCCGGGAATTAACCTAGTGAACCTACGCTGCACGCCCTCCATAGCAAGAATATCCTTCCTCAAATTTGGAGACCAAAACTGCACACAGTACTCCAGGTGCGGTCTCACCAGGGCCCGGTACAACTGTAGAAGGACCTCTTTGCTCCTATACTCAACTCCTCTTGTTACGAAGGCCAACATTCCATTGGCTTTCTTCACTGCCTGCTGTACCTGCATGCTTCCTTTCATTGACTGATGCACTAGGACACCCAGATCTCGTTGAACTCCCCCTCCTCCTAACTTGACACCATTCAGATAATAATCTGCCTTTCTATTCTTACTTCCAAAGTGAATAACCTCACACTTATCTACATTAAACTGCATCTGCCATGTATCCGCCCACTCACACAACCTGTGCAGGCTTGTAGATTAATTAGGGTCTGTGAATTGCCCCGAATGTTTAGGGAATGGATGAGAAAGTAGAACAACATAGAACTCGTGTTAATTGGTGTTAATCGTTGGCCAACGTGGACTTGGTGGGCCAAAGGGCTATTTCTAAACTAAACCAGATCTGTTGTGGGCAGAGGAAGGGTCTCGACTGGAAACGTCAGAAACCATCACACCCGACAGACTGGGAGCAATTTACAAAAGCCAATCAACCTATGAACCTGCATATCTTTGGAATGTGCGATGAAACCAGAGCACCCGGAGAAATCCCACGCGGTCACAAGAAGAACGTGCAAATCCGCACTGACAGCACCCGTAGTAAGGATCGAACCTGGGTCTCTGGCATTGTGAGGCAGCAGCTCTACCACGGTGCGTCTGTGCCTACATTCATGATTCATCTTTTCTCCCATTATTGATGTTGTAGTTGCTTCTGTTGGTTTTTAAAAGCTTCCCATTCTTTCACCTTCCCACTAATCTTTGCCATTTTATATGCCTTCCCTTGATTCCCTTTGTCAGCCACAGTTGGCACATTCACCCTCTGGTATGTTTCCTCCTCGTCGGGATGAAAAGGTCCTGCATCTTCCGAATTATTTCCAGAAACTGACCATTAATTCATTCCATCGCGTTTCCCAACCTTTGCCTCATAACGAACTGTGGTAAATGTTCCCGATGTTGGGAGAGTCCAGAACCAGGGGTCAAGGTTTAAGAATATGGGGTAGGCCATTTAGGACTGAGATGAGGAAAAACTTTTTCACCCAGAGGGTTGTGAATCTGCGGAATTCTCTGCCACAGAAGGCAGTGGAGGCCAATTCACTGGATGTTTTCGAACTCTCGTTAGATTTAGCTCTTAGGGCTAAAGGAATCAAGGGATATGGGGAAAAAGCAGGAACGGGGTACTGATTTTGGATGATCAGCTATGATCATATTGAATGGAGGTGCTGGCTCAAAGGGCTGAATGGCCTTCTCCTGCACCTATTTTTCTATGTTTCTAAATATTTTGGAGACTGAGAAACAATACAAAAGCCTAAAAGATTGAAGTAGAATTAGTAAATGCTAGACCAAGTGGACCCATTGGGCCCAAACCTCTCCTGCATTGGTGCAGCACCCTCTGCTCCCCCCCCCCCCCTTCCCCCTCCCCCTCCCCTCCCCCCTCCCCCTCCCCCACTTCCTATCTTCCCCTTCCCCTCCCCCGCTCCATCCCTCTCAACCCCCCTTATCCTCCTCTCCCCCTCCCTCCATCCCCCCCCTCCCTCCAGCTCCCCCCTCCCTCCCTAGGAGATAGATTTAAACTTTAAAAGGTGAATAACTTTAAAAATATAACACCGACTTCAATGAAACTTCTTCCATTAGCACCAAAGGGACGAAGGTGAGTAAGGTGGGCCTAAAATTGTCGCGCGATCGTGTACCGTTTTGGCTGTAGTTCAGGAACAAACAAACAAACAAGAGTTTTAGTATAGAGATTGGAAGAGCTCCACTGGCCAGTCAGGTTCTGATCAAGGGATTACACAAGGGATTACACTGTTTGCTTTTAGATTAGTATAGAATTCATTAAATTATTCGAGAGAAGCACAATCTCAAGATGCAAATATATTGACGTGTTTGATCTGCTCATTTCAGCTGCCAACACAACCATTTTGTATTGATGTGCAAACAATAAAAATAATTGCAAATCGATTGCACAGTGAAGGAGCCGTTGGTAATGGTCAGTCGTGAAGTTTCTGCACAGGAGTACTTAACTGAAATAGGATCTTAATTTGCTGTTAATGCATTAAGCATGCTCCCTCACAGTTTTACTTTCCATTTGATAAGTTGATGAACATGCTTCTTCAAAGGGCCTGCCTTTGGATAATGCATTGACTTTGCAGGGTCCCTTATCCTCCCTTGCCTTTTGGACCACTGGGGGCCAGCGGAGAAGGGAACAATCTTTCTGAAAGCCCTGTCCATGTCATCTTAATCAGCTAAACTCAACTCTCCTAGAGCCAAAAGTCTTTCTCAAGGCTGACTCTGTGAACTGAACTGTGAACATAGAAACATAGAAAATAGGTGCAGGAGTAGGCCATTCGGCCCTTCGAGCCTGCACCGCCATTCAATATGATCATGGCTGATCATCCAGCTCAGCAGCCTGTACCTGCCTTCTCTCCATACCCCCTGATCCCTTTAGCAAAAAGGGCCACATCTAACTCCCTCTTAAATATAGCCAATGAACTGGCCTCAACTACCTTCTGTGGCAGAGAATTCCACAGACTCACCACTCTCTGTGTGAAGAAATGTTTTCTCATCTCGGTCCTAAAAGACTTCCCCCTTATCCTTAAGCTGTGACCCCTGGTTCTGGACTCCCCCAACATCGGGAACAATCTTCCCGCATCCAGCCTCTCCATCCCCTTAAGAATTTTATATGTTTCTATAAGATCCCCCCTCAGTCTTCTAAATTCCAGCGAGTACAAGCCCAGTCTATCCAGCCTTTCCTCATATGAAGGCAGTGTGAACTGTGAGGAAGATGCTATGAGGTTGCAGGGTGACTTGGACAGGTTGTGTGAGTGGGCGGATGCATGGCAGATGCAGTTTAATGTGGATAAGTGTGAGGTTATCCACCTTGGTGGTAAGAATAGGAAGGCAGATTATTATCTGAATGGTGCCAAGTTAGGAAAAGGGGACGTACAACGAGATCTGGGTGTCCTAGTGCATCAGTCACTGAAAGGAAGAATGCAGGTACAGCAGGCAGTGAAGAAAGCCAATGGAATGTTGGCCTTCATAACAAGAGGAGTTGAGTATAGGAGCAAAGAGGTCCTTCTGCATTTGTACAGGACCCTAGTGAGACCGCACCTGGAGTACTGTGTGCAGTTTTGGTCCCCAAATTTGAGGAAGGATATTCTTGCTATTGAGGGCGTGCAGCGTAGGTTTACAAGGTTAATTCCTGGAATGGCGGGGCTGTCATATGTTGAAAGACTGGAGTGACTAGGCTTGTATACACTGGAATTTAGAAGGATGAGAGGGGCTCTTATTGAAACATATAAGATTATTAAGGGGTTGGTCACGTTAGAGGCAGGAAACATGTTCCCAATGTTGGGGGAGTCCAGAACCAGGGGCCACAGTTTAAGAATAAGGGGTAGGCCATTTAGAACGGAGATGAGGAAAAACTTTTTCAGTCAGAGTGTTGTAAATCTGTGGAATTCTCTGTCTCAGAAGGCAGTGGAAGCCAATTCTCTGAATGCATTCAAGCGAGAGCTAGATAGAGCTCTTAAGGATAGCGGAGTCAGGGGGTATGGGGAGAAAGCAGGAACGGGGTACTGATTGAGAATGATCAGCCATGATCACATTGAATGGTGGTGCTGGCTCGAAGGGCCGAATGGCCTACTCCTGCACCTATTGTCTATTGCCTAATCATGTATTGTCTTTCCGCTGACTAGTTAGCACGCAACAAAAGTTTTTAAATGTGCCTCGCGACAATAAACTGAAGGGGCAGTAACAACTTGGATTAAAAATTCCCTAACGGAGATAAGAATGTGGAGGACTGATTTCCAAATATGGAGGAGGTTCAGTGTTGGGCTCTGCAGTCTTCATGACTGGGACCATTGCTGCTTTGATGCCCTATAATAACATGGGCTTGTGGATACCGAGTATAATTTCAGCTCTTCCACATAATACGAAAAGTTGGAAACTATAAGAAAGACATTGGCTACAGGCACTCACCATTGGCCTGTAATTGAAATGGTTGTTATATTTATAAAGTTATTCACTTTTTAAACTTTAAAAATCACTTTTTAAACTTTAATAATCCCTTTTCTACTTGCCGTGCCCAAGATGGCCGTCGTGGGAGAGGGACCCGCCTGAGTGACAGGTGTGGCGGCTAATAACTGGGGGGGGGGGTTGGGGGGTTGAGGAGAGTGGAAGAGGCGGGACCAGAAGGAGGGGAAGGGGACGGGACCCGGTCCACCTGGCTGGAACGGCGGCCAATGAGGGGCGGGGGAGCGGAACGGAGGAGGCGGGACCGGAAGGAGGCGGGATGACAATCAGGAGAGGTTTGGACCCAACGGGGTCCACTTGGGCTGTTGTTGTTGTTCGTCCTTCGGGTTCGAAGATGACCATGACTTCACTTTCAGTTGGAGGATTGGTGACTGTGGGTCCGGAAGTGACTGGTGAGGCCAATCCGGGCCCGGAAGGCACGCCCACACGTAGGACACAAGTGGATGGGTGCTGCAGTGGAAGTGGAGGTAGCCCGGGCGTTGCGCAGGAGTAGGCCATTCGGCCCTTCGAGCCAGCACCGCCATTCAATGTGACCATGGCTGATCATCCACAATCAGTACCCGCTCCAGCACTTCCACGTTGGTCACCCTGTCTTGCCAGCGAATGCCCATGATGGACTGCAGAGAGTGCATGTGAAACCTCTCAAGGTGATGGATGTGTTTCCTGTGTACGTCAATAAGCAAATGTCAATATATTCCTTAATCAAAATCAGTTGTATTTCTCCACCAAATCAAATCTACATTGCTCTAGATCTGAGATTCTCTAATAGCGGGCAGCATCGTAGCACAGCGGTAGAGTTGCTGCCTTATAGCGCCAAAGACCCGGGTTCGATCCTGACTACAGGTGCTGTAAGTTTGTAGTTTGTACGTTCTCCCCGTGACCTACGTGGGTTTTCTCCGAGATCTTCGGTTTCCTCCCACACTCCAAAGACGTACAGGTTTGTAGGATAATTGGCTTGGTATAAATGTGAATTGGCCCTAGTGTGTGTGGGAAAGTGTTAAGGCGTGGGGATCGCTGGTCGGCACGGACTCGGTGGGCCTCTTTCCGCGCTGTATCACCAAACTAAACTAACAATTAGTGAGCATAGAGCAGTGTATCACCGTGAAGAATTCATCTTTGAAGAATCATTTCCAATTGCCACATCTGCATATTTCCAGCTGGAAGCAGGGCCTTGCTTTGTTTACCAATGCTGCCTTCTCTCTCATTTGAAATTTCCGTTATACTAAATGGGAAATTAATAGAGAGAGCCTCTTTTTTGTTGTTGTAGCCACGTAAGAGGTTTAAGAGCAGGGTCAGCCCATTATGCCCATTGCACAAGCTCCAGCATTCAATTACAACGAGGTTGATTTTAATTACAGCTCTACTAATACTTGGTTCCCCACCACTTGATATCATTTATTGGAACAAAAATCCGCTTCAGCTTAGAACTGTCGTAGCAACCACTTACATTTTTGTGCAAATGGTTTTGGATTGCTAACCTCCCTATGAAAACGTGCTTCCTCCCCCTTCACACTTAATGCCCCTTAATTACGGTGAGGATGGTTGCGTCAGGGTACTGAGGGACATTTTTGTCAGCGGAAAGACTACACATGATTGCAATCAAGCCTTTCACAGTGTAGAGGTACAGGATAAAGGGAATAGCGTTCAGTGCAAGATTTTTAAAAAAAAATTTAGATTTAGAGATACAGCGCGGAAACAGGCCCTTCGGCCCACCGAGTCCGCGCCGCCCAGCGATCCCTGCACATTAACACTATCCTACACACACTAGGGACAATTTTTTTTATATTTACCCAGTCAATTAACCTACATACTTGTACGTCTTTGGAGTGTGGGAGGAAACCGAAGATCTCGGAGAAAACCCACGCAGGTCATGGGGAGAACGTACAAACAGACGGCGCCCGTAGTCAGAATCGAACCTGAGTCTCCGGCGCTGCATTCGCTGTAAGGCAGCAACTCTACTGGGAACTGAATATTCAGGGGTACACAACGTATAGAAAAGACAGACAGGTGGGCAGAGGGGGTGGGGTTGCTCTGATGGTAAGGAATGATATTCATTCCCTTGCAAGGGGTGACATAGAATCAGGAGATGTTGAATCAGTATGGATAGAAATGAGAAATTGTAAGGGTAAAAAGACCCTAATGGGAGTTATCTATAGGCCCCCAAACAGTAGCCTCGACTTAGGGTGCAAGTTAAATCAGGAGATAAAATTGGCGTGTCAAAAATGTAATGCTACGGTGGTTATGGGAGATTTCAACATGCAGGTAGACTGGGAAAATCAGGTTGGAAATGGACCCCAGGAAAGAGAGTTTGTAGAGTGCCTTCGAGATGGATTCTTAGAACAGCTTGTACTGGAGCCTACCAGGGAGAAGGCAATTCTGGATTTAGTGTTGTGTAATGATCCTGATCTGGTAAGGGGACTAGAGGTAAAAGAGCCATTAGGAGGCAGTGATCACAACATGATAAGTTTTACTCTGCAAATGGAAAGGCAGAAGGGAAAATCGGAAGTGTCGGTATTGCAGTATAGCAAAGGGGATTACAGAGGCATGAGGCGGGAGCTGGCCAAAATTGATTGGAAGGAGGCCCTAGCAGGGAAGACGGTAGAACAGCAATGGCAGGTATTCCTGGGAATAATGCAGAGGTTGCAGGATCAATTTATTCCAAAGAGGTGGAAAGACTCTAAGGGGAGTAAGAGACACCTGTGGCTGACAAGGGAAGTCAGGGACAGCATAAAAATTAAGGAGAGGAAGTATAACATAGCAAAGAAGAGTGGGAAGACAGAGGATTGGGACTCTTTTAAAGAGCAACAAAAGTTAACTAAAAAGGCAATACGAGGAGAAAAGATGAGGTACGAGGGTAAACTAGCCAATAATATAAAGGAGGATAGCAAAAGTTTTTTTAGGTACGTGAAGAGGAAAAAAATAGTCAAGGCAAATGTGGGTCCCTTGAAGACAGAAGCAGGGGAATTTATTATGGGGAACAAAGAAATGGCAGACGAGTTAAACCGTTACTTTGGATCTGTCTTCACTGAGGAAGATACACACAATCTCCCAAATGTTCTAGGGGCTGGAGAACCTAGGGTGATGGAAGAACTGAAGGAAATCCACATTAGGCAGGAAATGGTTTTGGGTAGACTGATGGGACTGAAGGCTGATAAATCCCCAGGGCCTGATGGTCTGCATCCCAGAGTACTTAAGGAGGTGGCTCTAGAAATAGTGGAAGCATTGGAGATCATTTTTCAATGTTCTATAGATTCAGGATCAGTTCCTGTGGATTGGAGAATAGCAAATGTTATCCCACTTTTTAAGAAAGGAGGGAGAGAGAAAACGGGTAATTATAGACCAGTTAGTCTGACATCAGTGGTGGGGAAAATGCTGGAGTCAATTATAAAAGACGAAATTGCTGAGCATTTGGATAGCAGTAACGGGATCGTTCCGAGTCAGCATGGATTTACGAAGGGGAAATCATGCTTGACAAATCTACTGGAATTTTTTGAGGATGTAACTAGGAAAATTGACAAGGGAGAGTCAGTGGATGTGGTGTACCTCGACTTTCAGAAAGCCTTCGACAAGGTCCCACATAGGAGATTAGTGGGCAAAATTAGGGCACATGGTATTGGGGGTAGGGTACTGACATGGATAGAAAATTGGTTAACAGACAGAAAGCAAAGAGTGGGGATAAATGGGTCCCTTTCGGAATGGCAGGCAGTGACCAGTGGGGTACCGCAAGGTTCGGTGCTGGGACCCCAGCTATTTACGATATACATTAATGACTTAGACGAAGGGATTAAAAGTACCATTAGCAAATTTGCAGATGATACTAAGTTGGGGGGTAGTGTGAATTGTGAGGAAGATGCAATAAGGCTGCAGGGTGACCTGGACAGGTTGTGTGAGTGGGCGGATACATGGCAGATGCAGTTTAATGTAGATAAGTGTGAGGTTATTCACTTTGGAAGTAAGAATAGAAAGGCAGATTATTATCTGAATGGTGTCAAGTTAGGAGGAGGGGGAGTTCAACGAGATCTGGGTGTCCTAGTGCATCAGTCAATGAAAGGAAGCATGCAGGTTCAGCAGGCAGTGAAGAAAGCCAATGGAATGTTGGCCTTCGTAACAAGAGGAGTTGAGTATAGGAGCAAAGAGGTCCTTCTACAGTTGTACCGGGCCCTGGTGAGACCGCACCTGGAGTACTGTGTGCAGTTTTGGTCTCCAAATTTGAGGAAGGATATTCTTGCTATGGAGGGCGTGCAGCGTAGGTTCACTAGATTAATTCCCGGAATGGCGGGACTGTCGTATGTTGAAAGGCTGGAGCGATTGGGCTTGTATACACTGGAATTTAGAAGGATGAGGGGGGATCTTATTGAAACATATAAGATAATTAGGGGATTGGACACATTAGAGGCAGATAACATGTTCCCAATGTTGGGGGAGTCCAGAACAAGGGGCCACAGTTTGAGAATAAGGGGTAGGCCATTTAGAACGGAGATGAGGAAGAACTTTTTCAGTCAGAGGGTGGTGAAGGTGTGGAATTCTCTGCCTCAGAAGGCAGTGGAGGCCAGTTCGTTGGATGCTTTCAAGAGAGAGCTGGATAGAGCTCTTAAGGATAGCGGAGTGAGGGGGTATGGGGAGAAGGCAGGAACGGGGTACTGATTGATAGTGATCAGCCATGATCGCATTGAATGGCGGTGCTGGCTCGAAGGGCTGAATGGCCTACTCCTGCACCTATTGTCTATTGTCTATTGTCTATTGTCTATTGTCTACCGCTGCGCCACCGTGCCGCCCAAAAGCCCATTAAGGATAGTCCAAGGGTGTCCAATGAGGTAGATGGTAGGTCAGGACTGCTCTGTAGTTGGTGATAGGATGGTTCAGACTGCTGATAACAGCTGGGAAGAAACTGTCCCTGAATCTGGAGGTGTGCGTTTTCACACATCTGTATCTCTTGCTTTGATGGGAGAGGGGAGAAGAGGGAGAGAACTCTCGCAACCCCAGCCCCCACTCCCGATGCACTGCCCCTGATGGACACTACTTTCATCTGCACCTTTGAACAGGCAAGGCTGGACAGACCTTCTATAAATTATGGCAAGGCTCCAGAGGGAAGAGTTCCCACCAGCAGCACCAAGCGATAATATAAAGCTAACTACAACACTGCGTGAAAGACCAGCATGAAGCCTGTCTTTAGATTTATCATATTAAACTGTAATGACTTTGAAATCAGATAAATAATTATCCCTCGTAGGAACCCATCAGGCAGTTTCTCCATTGCTTTTGAATCTAAGTATTGCTTTTACATCTCATTAGCAGAACAATTTGTAATACGATAAAGCAAAATTGAACAATTCTGTAGTTTGGGTCTAACTACAGTTCCTCGTGTTCTGTTTTGTGCCAGAATAAACAATCCTGTCACTTTGCCTGAGTGGCACAAATAGGTGAAATATTCCATGCATCTCCTTCTGAATGTTGCACATCGCGGCCACAAGACCTTTGCTGGAAGGTTTTCAATGTTTGCTTCGGTACAAATTCATGCTCGGAGTCAGGGGTTGTCAGCCAGGTATAGAAGGAGTATCTTGCATCTGTTTTCACCAAGGAGAAGGACAAGGAGGGCAGTAAGATCAGTGTTGAGAGTTTAGAGTTCAGAGATACAGCGTGGAAACAGGCACTTCATAGAAACATAGAAACATAGAAAATAGGTGCAGGAGTAGGCCATTCGGCCCTTCGGCCCTTCGGCCCTTCGAGCCTGCACCGCCATTGAATATGATCATGGCTGATCATCCAGCTCAGTATCCCGTACCTGCCTTCTCTCCATACCCCCTGATCCCTTTAGCCACAAGGGCCACATCTAACTCCCTCTTAAATATAGCCAATGAACTGGCCTCAACTACCTTCTGTGGCAGAGAATTCCACAAATTCACCACTCTGTGTGAAACAAAACTTTCTCATCTCGGTCCTAAAAGACTTCCCCCTTATCCTTAAACTGTGACCCTTTGTTCTGGACTTCCCCAACATTGGGAACAATCTTCCTGCATCTAGCCTGTCCAACCCCTTAAGAATTTTGTACGTTTCTATAAGATCCCCCCTCAATCTTCTAAATTCCAGCTTCGGCCCCACCAAGTCCGTACCAACGAACGATCACCCCGTGCACCAGTTCTATCCTACACACGAAGGACAATTTACAGAAGCCAATTAGCCTGCAAACCTACAAGTCCTTGGAATGTGGGACAAAAATGGAGCACCCGGAGAAAACCCACATGGGGAGAATGTACAAACAGCGCACATAGTCAGGATCAAACCTGGGTCTCTGGCGCTGTAAGGCAGCAACTCTACCACTGTGCCACTGTGTGGAGAATACTAATATGCAAGGGCTGATGTCATGAGGGAGGAGTTGTTGAGACTCTTGAAGAACATTGAGGAGGATAAATCCCCAGCGCCTGATGGAATCTATCACTGGTTTATGAGAGAGGCTAGAGAGAAGCCCCGACAAAGATCTCCGTGTCTTCTCCAGCCACAAACACGGTCCCAGCGGACTGGAGAGTGGCTTATGTTGTTCCTTTGTTTAAGAAAGGAAGTCGAGAGAATTATAGGCTGCCGAACCTCGCATCAGAAGTAGGAGTAGCTATTGGAGCGGATTCTCCGAAATAGGATTTACTCCCATTTGGAGGGGAATTGTTGAATTAGTGACAGTCAGCATGGATACGGTGGTGGATGAGAGTAAGGCCTTTGATAAAGTTCCACATGCTGGACTGATTCAGAAGATTAAGATGCACTGGATTAACAGTGACTTAGTCATATCGATTGAACACTGTCTTACTGATAGATGACAGTGGTTTGTGGTTGAAGGACGATATTCAGGATGAAGGTCTCTGACCAGTGGAGCCTGCAGGGATCTGCACTAGTTCAGTTTAGTTTAGAGATACAGCGCGGAAACAGGCCCTTTCGGCCCACCGGGTCCGTGCCAACCAGCGATCCCCGCACATTAACACTATCCTACACACACTAGGGTCGTTTTTTAATTTTTTAAACATTTACCAAGCCAATTAACCTACATACCTGTTCATCTTTGGAGTGTGGGAGGAAACCGAAGATCTGGGAGAAAACCCACGCAGGTCACTGGGAGAACGTACAAACTCCGTGCAGACAGCGCCCGCAGTCGGGATCGAACCCGGGTCTCCGGCGCTGCATTCGCTGTAAGGCAGCAGCTCTACCGCTGCGCCACCGTGCCGCCCACTAGAACCTCTGTTGTTTGTGATATTATTTATAAATTACTTGGATGTAAATGCAGATGGGTTGGTTAGCATGTTTGCCGATGATATCAAATTCTAGTGGGCATAGCGTCAAGATGAGCAGAGGCAAGGTTTAAAGGAAATGTGCCCGCCAGGATCTTTACACAGACGGTGGTGAATGCCTGGAACATGCAGTTGGGGGTGGTAGATACATAGAAACATAGAAACATAGAAAACAGGTGCAGGAGTAGGCCATTCGGCCATTCGGCCCTTCGAGCCATTCAATATGATCATGGCTGATCATCCAACTCAGTAACCCGTACCTGCCTTCTCTCCATACCCCCTGATCCCTTTAGCCATAAGGGCCACATCTAACTCCCTCTTAAATATAGCCAATGAACTGGCCTCAACTACCTTCTGCGGCAGAGAATTCCACAGATTCACCACTCTCTGTGTGAAGAAATGTTTTCTCATCTCGGTCCTAAAAGACTTCCCCCTTATCCTTAAGCTGTGACCCCTGGTTCTGGACTTCCCCAACATCGGGAACAATCTTCCCGCATCTAGACTCTCCAACCCCTTAAGAATTTAATATGTTTCAATAAGATCCCCCCTCAGTCTTCTAAATTCCAGCGAGTATAAGCCGAGTATAGTGATAAAAGAGTGGTGGTGGAGGCCGGTACTGTAGTGGCATTTAAGAGGCTATTGGATAGGCACATGAATATGCAGGGAATGAGGGGATATGGATTACGTGCATGTAGATAAATGGTGGTCTTGGCATCATATTCCACAGAGAGATTGTGGCTCAAGGCCACAAGGTCATGTCATAAATGTTAGGAGCAGAATTAGGCCATTCGGCCCATCAAGTCTACTCTGCCATTCAATCATGGCTGGTATATCTCTACCTCCCAACCCCATTCTCCTGCCTTCTCCCCATAACTCCCGACACCCGTCCTAATCAAGAGTCTATCAATCTCTGCCTTAGAAATATACACTGACTTGGCCTCCACAGCTTTCAGTGGCAAAGAATTCCACGGATTCATCACCCTCTGACTAAAGAAATCCCTCCTTATCTCCTTGTTATTGTTCTTCCTCTTCCTCATCTCCTTCTGGTTGTGATGCACTAGTTCAGTTTAGTTTAGAGATACCGTGCGGAAACAGGCCCTTTCGGCCCACCGGGTCCGTGCCAACCAGTGATCCCCGCACATTAACACTATCCTACACACACTAGGGTCGATTTTTTTTTTTTTACATTTACCAAGCCAATTAACCTACATGCCTATTCATTTTTGAAGTGTGGGAGGAAACCGAAGATCTGGGAGAAAACCCAGATAATATAATGGCAAGGATTGGAATAGAATTTCAATTGTATGGGCAGTCACTTGATTTTTCACACAATGATTATTTGATTGATTGACGTCTGGTTAAAATTCAGGAGAAGTCGCTGCCACCGATTTATATTCCCAGGCTCTATGCGCTATGTACGAAGGTAAACTCCAGTGTTCCTTATTTCAAGCAGGTCATCTTATACAGGTTGTGGAACAAATCCAGAAAATATTGTAACATTCCATAGGCTGGGGAAAGAAACACAGAGGAAATGTTTCGGCTTTACTTGCCTTCCGTCAAATAGCGATAAAATTCACACACGAGGAATTTGTCAGAGACGTGCCCTCTCATTTCCCACCAGTGGTTCTTTCTGTGGTATTTATTCACAAAATGCTGGAGTAACTCAGCAGGTCAGGCAGCATCTCGGGAGAGAAGGAGGGTGTCTCCCCCGAGATGCTGCCTGACCTGCTGAGTTACTCCAGCATTTTGTGAATAAATACCTTCGATTTGTACCAGCGTCTGCAGTTATCTTCTTATACTACTTGTTCTTTCTGTGGTGATACCTGAGGGCAAGGTACGGTAGGAAATATGCACCACAACCCAAACTATCCACCCGTCTGCACTGTCTGACACCTCTACCCCATCAGTGGCGAAAATCTGTTGGTCTGATCAGCCATCTCCGAGCCCACGGACATGGAATGGGGCAATCTCCAACATTCAGACATAATTTGCTTGTTCAATCAGCCAAACACATTGGTCCCAAGGACCGATCTTTGAGACTGGAGTTTGTGGCCAAAGGAGCAGGAATCGTGTTCTTCCTTTCATTGATTTAATTTCTGATGCAGAAATTGCGAAGGGGGAAATATGGTTTTCCATTTGCACCCTTACCCCAAAGAGTCGGGAGAAGGGTCTAGACCTGAAACGTCACCTATCCATGTTCTCCAGAGAAATGCGGCCTAACACACTGATACCCCATGTCCTTAGTGCCTTTTCTTGTAGACTACCATCCAGAATTCCATGGAGAAAAGGAATAGGTGAAGTTTCGGATCGAGACCTTTCTTCAGACTGACGAAGGGTCTCGACCCGAAACATCACCCGTTTCTTCTCTCCAGAGATAGTGCCTGTCCCGCTGAGTTACTCCAGCTTTTTGTATCAATAGACAATAGACAATAGGTGCAGGAGGAGGCCATTCGGCCCTTCGAGCCAGCACCGCCATTCAATGTGATCATGGCTGATCATTCTCAATCAGTACCCCGTTCCTGCCCTCTCCCCATACCCCCTGACTCCGCTATCCTTAAGAGCTCTATCTAGCTCTCTCTTGAATGCATTCAGAGAATTGGCCTCCACTGCCTTCTGAGGCAGAGAATTCCACAGATTCACAACTCTCTGACTGAAAAAGTTTTTCCTCATCTCAGTTCTAATTGGCCTACCCCTTATTCTTAAACTGTGGCCCCTTGTTCTGGACTCCCCCAACATTGGGAACATGTTTCCTGCCTCTAACGTGTCCAACCCCTTAATAATCTTATACGTTTCGATCTGCAGTTCCTTTCTACGCATCCGGAATTCCTTGTTTCCTTGTTCCCCCAAATATTCCCAGATTATCTTCATGCTCATTTCTATCTCCAGATCATGGCTGGTCTGCCTGTGGGCTCACTCGCATGGTTCTCCCTTAAAACAAGTCTGTCGGAAAATAAAATTGTTGCATTTATAATGCACCACTTATCATCACAGGGTGCCCTGGAGTACATCAACGGAATTGCTTTTCAAAATGTAGTCACTCTTGTACTACAAGAAGTGTAGCAGCCAATTTGCAAACTGCAATGCCCTGCTGGCAACAATGAGATAAGTGATGACACAACCTGTTTCTACGGCTGCTGCTTCATAGATAAACATTGGCCCAAAAACATAACAAAATGTTCTCGCCATTCAAAAGTCCATGGGATTATATAGTTCAGTTCAGTTTAGTTCAGTTCAGTTTAGTTTAGTTTAGTTTAGTTTAGTTTAGTTTAGTTTAGTTTAGTTTAGTTTAGTTTAGTTTAGTTTAGTTTAGTTTAGTTTAGTTTAGTTTAGTTTAGTTTAGTTTAGTTTAGTTTAGTTTAGTTTAGTTTAGTTTAGTTTAGTTTAGTTTAGTTTAGTTCAGTTTAGTTTAGTTTAGTTTAGTTCAGTTCAGTTCAGTTCAGTTCAGTTCAGTTCAGTTCAGTTCAGTTCAGTTCAGTTCAGTTTAGTTTAGTTTAGTTTAGTTTAGTTTAGTTTAGTTTAGTTTAGTTTAGTTTAGTTTAGTTTAGCTTAGCTTAGAGATACAGTGTGGGAACAGGCCCTGAGGTCCACTGAGTCCGCACCGACCAGTGATCCCCGTACACTACTGCCATCCTACACGCTAGGAACAATTTACAGAAGCCAATTGGCCTAGGGGTTCACAAATTCACAAGTTGCAGGAGTAGAATTAGGCCATTCGGCCCATTGAGTCAACTCCGCCATTCAATCATGGCTGATCTCGGCCACCTGATCCCATTTTCCTGCCTTCTCCCCATAACCCTTGACATCTGTTGTAATCAAGAACTTGTCTATCTCTGCCTTAAAAATATCCACTGGCTTGGCCTCCACAGCCCTCTGTGGTAATGAGTTCCACAGATTAACTATCCTCTCTGACTAAAGAAGTTTCTCTTCACCTCCTTTTTAAAAGTGCGCCCTTTAATTAGGCAATAGACAATAGGTGCAGGAGTAGGCCACTCGGCCCTTCGAGCCAGCACCGCCATTCAATGTGATCATGGCTGATCATTCACAATCAGTACCCCGTTCCTGCCCTCTCCCCATATCCTCTGACACTGCTATCATTAAGAGCTCTATCTAACTCTCCCTTCAAAGCATCCAGAGAATTGGCCTCCACTGCCTTCTGAGGCAGAGAATTCCACAGATTTACAACTCTCTGACTGAAAAAGTTTTTCCTCATCTCCCGTTCCACATGGCCTACCCCTTATTCTTAAACTGTGGCCCCTGGTTCTGGACTCCCCAAACATTGGGAACATATTTCCTGCCTCTAGCATGTCCAATCCCTTAATAATCTTATATGTTTCAACAAGATCCCCTCTCATCCTTCTAAATTCCAGTGTGTACAATTCTGAGGCTATGACCTCTGGTCCTAGACTCTCCCACCAGGGGAAATATTCTTTCCACATCCACATGCCTTTCATTATTCCGTAAGTTTCATGAGGTCCCCCCTCAACCTTCTAAACTCCAGCGAGTCGAGGCCCAGCGCTGTCAAACACTCATCATAAGCTAACCCACTCATTCCTAGAATCATTCTTGTAAACCTCCTCTGGACCCTCTCCGGAGCCAGCACATCTTTCCTCAGCTGTGGGGCCCAAATTTGCTCAAGGTAAACAAATCTGTACGTCTTTGGGGATGTGGGAGGAAACGGTGGCAACTGGAGAAAACCCACATGGTCACAGGGGGAATGTGCAAACTCTACACAGGCAGTGTAATGGCAGTTTCTATACCTTCTCAAAGTCCAACTTCGATAGCCATTACTGCTCGGGGATGGAATGGAGGTGTAGCTTAAGCTCACAACGCACCCTGAGATAACAAAAACGATTCTTCCAAACGCCTTTTCTTGATTAATTAGTCTTTATTAAAGTAGCACAAATCAAAGAGTAATTCATCACCTTTCGTTCTTATCAACTGTTTCTTCTTCAAACAATACCGCAAAAATCCAAAGACGTACAGGTGTGTAGGTTAATTGGCTGGGCAAATGTAAAAATTGTCCCTAGTGGGTGTAGGATGGTGTTAGTGTGCGGGGATCGCTGGGCGGCGCGGACCCGGTGGGCCGAAGGGCCTGTTTCTGCGCTGTATCTCTAAATCTAAAAAATCTAAAAGTCTAAAGTCTAAAATTGCACTGGTGGGAGGAATCGAGACACAACAGCAAGGAACACAATATATTGCAGGATCCATCAGGAAACATTTTGAACGCAATTCAAAGGGCGGATGACATGGCATGTAGTCATTACCGTGTGGTCCTTGTGAGTGTAGCTGGCGCATGTGTGGCAGCCGTGAGTGTGGCAGTCGTGAGTGTGGCAGTCGTGAGTGTGGCAGACGTGAGTGTGGTAAAGAGCAGTATTCTCTCCATCTCCCGAGACTAAACTGACCCACAATCTCAGTCGCCGCGCTAGCTTCCTCCCATGCAGACACTCCCCATTACGTACCAAATCACACCCACAAGCATGCAAAAAAGACAGAAACTAGAAATATTAAACATAGACAATAGACAATAGACAATAAACAATAGGTGCAGGAGGAGGCCATTTGGCCCTTCGAGCCAGCACCGCCATTCAATGTGATCATGGCTGATCATTCTCAATCAGTACCCCGTTCCTGCCTTCTCCCCATACCCCCTGACTCCGCTATCCTTAAGAGCTCTATCTAGCTCTCTCTTGGATGCATTCAGAGAATTGGCCTCCACTGCCTTCTGAGGCAGAGAATTCCACAGATTCACAACTCTGACTGAAAAAGTTTTTCCTCATCTCAGTTCTAAATGGCCTACCCCTTATTCTTAAACTGTGGCCCCTTGTTCTGGACTCCCCCAACATTGGGAACATGTTTCCTGCCTCTAACGTGTCCAACCCCTTAATAATCTTATACGTTTCGATAAGATCTTCTCTCATCCTTCTAAATTCCAGTGTATACAAGCCTAGTTGCTCCAGTCTTTCAACATATGATAGTCCCGCCATTCCGGGAATTAACCGAGTAAACCTACGCTGCACGCCCTCAATAGCAAGAATATCCTTCCTCAAATTTGGAGACCAAAACTGCACACAGTACTCCAGGTGCAGTCTCACTAGGGCCCTGTACAACGGCAGAATGACCTCTTTGCTTCTATACTCAACTCCTCTTGTTATGAAGGCCTCAATAGCAATAACATAGCCACAATACAATGACAGTAACTAAATTAAGCATAAATGGGTCCTACAGGCAGCATCCGTGGTCAGGATCAAACCTGGGCCTCTGGCACTGTGAAGCACAAATGCCACCACTGCACCTCTGTGCCGTGCCAAGAACGAGAACAGGGCCACGAGGTACAGTTACAATTTAATGACACTGTTTAATGTTTTATGAAGACAGCCTCGTGGACAACACAGCCAGAGAGATATAATTTGAATGTTAAAATCCTGTGCAACCTGATGCACCAGGTTCATCATCAGTAAACGATGGGAACAGGAATTGCATGTCTGAGAGACAGGAATAATAAATACACTGGCCCATTAAGTCAACATATCCCTTCCAGCTGTGCAGCTTTTTGCATTGATTTATTTGCTATTCTGTGGAAAGCAAATAGTTGAGCATATAGTCAGCGCAAAGGAAGTTCAGTATGCTGAAATTGGTGTAAATTTGCTCATTTTGGTCTCTTATTTGATCATTTTAGTTGATAATTTTTCCTCAGAAACTGAGGATACAAAGCTGGGTGGTAGTGTGAACTGTGAGGAGGATGCTATGAGGTTGCAGGGTGACTTGGACAGGTTGTGTGAGTGGGCGGATGCATGGATAATGTGGATAAATGTGAGGTTATCCACTTTGTTGGTAAGAATAGGAAGGCAGAGTATTATCTGAATGGTGTCAAGTTAGGAAAAGGGGACGTACAACGTGATCTGGGTGTCCTAGTGCATCAGTCACTGAAACGAAGCATGCAGGTACAGCAGGCAGTGAAGAAAGCCAATGGAATGTTGGCCTTCGTAACAAGAGGAGTTGAGTATAGGAGCAAAGAGGTCATTCTGCCGTTGTACAGGGCCCTAGTGAGACTGCACCTGGAGTACTGTGTGCAGTTTTGGTCTCCAAATTTGAGGAAGGATATTCTTGCTATTGAGGGCGTGCAGCGTGGGTTTACTAAGTTAATTCCCGGAATGGCGGGACTGTCATATGTTGAATGTTGGGGCGACTAGGCTTGTATACACTGGAATTTAGAAGGATGAGATGGGATCTTATCGAAACATATAAGATTATGAAGGGGTTGGACACGTTAGAGGCAGGAAACATGTTCCCAATGTTGGGCGAGTCCAGAACCAGGGGCCACAGTTTAAGAATAAGGGGTAGGCCATTTAGAACAGAGATGAGGAAAAACTTTTTCAGTCAGAGAGCTGTAAATCTGTGGAATTCTCTGCTTCAGAAGGCAGTGGAGGCCAATTCTCTGGATGCATTCAAGAGAGAGCTGGATAGAGCTCTTAATGATAGTGGAGTCAGGGGGAATGGGGAGAAGGCAGGAATGGGGTACTGATTGAGAATGATCAGTCATGATCACATTAAATGGTGGTGCTGGCTCAAAGGGCCGAATGGCCTACTCCTGCGTCTATTGTAAAAAATATATAATAAAAATAAAAGTTATAAATAGCCCCCAGTGTGTACAATAGTGCTAGTGTACGGGGTGATGACTGGTTGGCGTGGATTCAGTGAGCTGAAGGGCCTGTTTCAATGCTGTATCTATAAAGCCTACATGACCTGAGCCCTGGCTGAGCTTTCTGTCTCTTTTTTAATCATGGAAGACTGGTGTTAACTAATGTTATTTAAGACGTTTCTGCAAGTACAAACCAAGGAACTACAAGCTGGTGAGCTGGCTGGAAAGTTACCAGAGGGTATTCTATGAGATAAAATCTGCCTGCATTTGGGTGGATAAGGGGTGCGTAAGGAGAGTCAGCTTGCTTTCTCCCTGGAATATCATGGCTCACAAACCCGATGAGGTTTTTGAAAAAGGTGATCAAGAGGATTGATAAGGTTAGTGGGGACTGTAGACATTGACTAGATGGATTTGAGCAAGGCTTTTGACAAGGTCCTGCATGGGAGGCTGGTCCTGATGTTTAGATCACAGGATGAGCTAACAATGTGGATTAATGTCGGCCTAATGGCAGGAGTCCGAGATTGGCAGTGTAGAGTTGTAATTCAGATTGGAATCTGTGACCTGTGGTATAGACAATAGACAATAGACAATAGGTGCAGGAGGAGGCCATTTGGCCCTTCAAGCCAGCACCGCCATTCAATGTGATCATGGCTGATCATTCTCAATCAGTACCCCGTTCCTGCCTTCTCCCCATACCCCCTGACCTCTCTATCTAGAGGTATACCACAGGTAGCATGTTGGGTCCACCATTGTTTGTCAAATACATTTATGATTTGCATGGGAATATAAGGTCATAAGTGTTAGGAACAGAATGAGGCCATTCGGCCCATCAAGTCTACTCCGCCATTCAATCATGCCTGATCTATCTCTCCCTCCTAATCCCATTCTCCTGCCTTCTCTCCATAACCTCTGACACCCGTATTAATCAAAAATCTATTTATTTCTGCATTAAAAATCTTCAGAGACTTGGCCTCTGCAGCCTTATGTGGTAAAGAATTCCACAGATTCACCAACCTCTAACTAAAGAAATTCCTCCTCATCTCCTTCCTAAAAGAACGTCCTTTAATTCTGAGGCTTTGATCTCTAGTCCTAGACTCTCCCACTAGCGGAAACATCCTCTCCACATCAAAGCACATGGTACACTTGACTTCTTTGCAAAGAGCATTGTGTACAAGAGTTGGGTCACCATGTTATAGCCGAACAGGACGTTGATGAATCCACATCTGAAAGCTAGTATGCAGTTCAGGTCACCACTGTAGGAACAGTTTGATTCAGGTAGACAGCGTGCAGAAAAGATTCACAAGGATGTTTGTTGTTTAGGAGGGCTTGAGTTTAGTTTAGTTTAGAGATACAGTGTGGAAACAGGCCCACTGAGACCATCGATCCCCGCACATTAACACTATCCCACACACACTACAGACAATTTACAGAGACACCAAGCCAATTAACCTACGTACCTGTACGTCTTTGGAGTGTGGGAGGAAACCGAAGATCTTGGGGACAATCCACGCGGGTCACGGGGAGAACGTACAAACTCCGTACAGGCAGCACCCGTAGTCGGGATCGAACCCGGGTCTCCGGCGCTGCAAGTGCTGCAAGGCAGCAACTCTACTGCTGCGCCACCGTGGCTGCCCGAGCTACAAGAAGAGGTTGAATAGGCTGGGATTATTTTTGCTGGAGCATGGGAGGCTGAGAGGTGAATTTACAGAGGTTACAAAATTAGGATGAGCTTAACTCCGGTGGATTGTCAGTCCTTTTTTCTCACGTTTGAGAAATCTAAAACTGGAGGGCATAGGTCTGAGGGGAAATATTTAAAGGGGGCCAAAAAAGGTGGGGGGGGGGCGTGAGAATTGTGTGGGTACATGGAATGAGCTGCCAGAGGCAGTAGTATAGACAAGTAAAAATACAGCACTTAAACAATATTTGGACAGGTCAACATTTTGGAAAAGGTCAGAAGGATAGGGGCCAAATACAGAAAAATGGGATTAGTTCGGGAAGACTCCTTGGTCAGCAGGGGTGAGATGGGCAGAAGGGCCTGCTTCTGTGCTATATAACTGTGCGGCTCTATGACACATCTTTTTTGAAATATTGCATCGCCCAATGCTTTTTCTCACCTAAATAAACCTGCTCAAATATCTGGATTACAACAGTTCTTTTTATGTATTTCCATTTGCGAGGATATCAAAAGCAATAGGTAGTGGAGTTTGCAACAGTCGGTGTGAGTCATAGCTTAATCCCTTTTTTACTTGCGTGGAATGTCTAACAGGAGTTATTCCCTAATCCCATAATTAATTTTGACCCTGAAGTCCCTGGCAAGTTGTATTTGTGTCAAATTAGACAGATTGCCAATTGGAGAGTAAATATATTAAATAAATTCTGATTGCAAGGTTTCGTGCCTTTGACATTTGTGCATGACAGGGAAAATCATTCTAAATCATCGTGCCTTTAGTGTTTAAACAGATCCGAAACCAAAGGGACCTCAAGCACACTTGCGTTGTAAAGAATTTAAGGATGTCACAGTCATAGAGCGGTACAGCACGGAAACAGGCCCTTTGGCCCAACTTGTTAATGCCGCCAGAGATCCCCCATCTAAGCTAGTTTCATTTGCCTGCATTTAGAAACATAGAAACATGTACCTTGTACCTAGGTACATGTGGCAGTAAAGTGCCACTGAACCAATGAATCACTGACTCGACTGCAGGCTTAGGTTAAATAATAAAGGAACAAAGGGTTAGCTGTGGAAAATCTTTTAATACGCAAAGTTGCTATGGTCTATAACGCCTAGAAAGCTTATGGAAGTAGATTCAATAGTAGCTTCCAAAAGTGATTTTTTATAAATAACTGGAACAAATTGGGTTATTTTTCTAAAAGTCCTTCTAGATTTTCTACCGAAAATGAACCGAGCCAATCTCAGGTGGCTTCTCAAATGGCCATCATGTAAAGTTGACGAGAAGCTCTTGGTAGGATCCTCTTTCAAGGATCTCTGCATTAGGTTTGCAGTAGAGGGACCAGCTTTCCAACTGAAGCTACCTAACTAATCGCTTTGCTGCGGGTATTCTATTGATTGCTTAATGAAATAATCTTTCTCGAGGTTGCTCTGTGGGAGGACAAGAGACTTATCTATCACACTAATAGCTTGACAGAGTTGTAAATACTTAGAGATCTTGGCTTAAGCAATTAAATTCCCTTCTCAATTTGTTAATAGATTTGACTCTGCACCTTAATCATGCATTGATCACCAATTGTAATAAATAAGCCACAACAAAGAATGAACTGCCTGGACTCAAGAATATTTATTTTAACAAATTCTTAACAGTTCTTACTAAATCCTGCACAAGACTGCATTCACCTGTACCTGGTTAGGCAAAACTGCTTTATCTAACAATTTAACAATTGCTTTATCCAAATGTAATCGGTGTACATGGACAATCATGTCAGAAAATATTATTTTTCCTGTTTGCTTATTCATAGGATGTGTGTTACCATGACCATGTGGTTGCCTCTGGGCCCTCCGATTTCTTGCCAGATCGCAAAGATGTGCGGGTTTGTACATTAATCGGCCACTGTGAGTTGCCCAGAGTAGAAAGTGTCTGTGTATGTGGGATAACATAGAACTAGTGTGAATAGGTAGTCGTTGGGCAGAAAGGTGTGTTTCCATGCTGCAACTATTAAGCAATTCAATCAACCACAGATGATGCAGTGCAAATTTTCAACGACACTGGGTTCATGTTGTTTAAATCATAAGATCATAAAGGGCCTGTCCCAGTTACGCGATTTTTAAGGCGACTGCCGGCGACTGTCAAAGTCGTAGCAGATCGCCAAAATTTTCTTTTACCCTACGACAATGATCACGACAATGCCGAGTCAGGTCGATACAAGTTACTTTTTTTGTGAAACTAGCACCCAGCTAAGAGATTACACCGTCTTCGGAAACATCGCAAAATCCCCACGCTTACCTGACCGTCAAATTGTCGCCTCCAATCTACCTGTCAAATGTCCTGACGGTAAATACATTGGTTAAACAAAACTATCTTCTGGTATCTTCAAATGCCTTTTCTTAATTTAATATTACGTGCTTCTAAATGCATCTGCAACAACCTAGCAAACCTGGGTACAGCATGTGACAGAATGCATTCAAGAGAGAGCTACATAGACCTCTTAAGGATAGCGGAGTCAGGGGGTATGGGGAGAAGGCAGGAACGGGGTACTGATTGAGAATGATCAGCCATGATCACATTGAATGGCTGTGCAGGCTCAAAAGGCCGAATGGCCTCCTCCTGCACCTATTGTCTGTTTTCTATTGTCTTTAGAGATACAGCATGGAAACAGGCCCTTCTGTGGGACTCTGTGGGATACCAATGAATATTGGCCATTAATCTATCCTCTGATCAAGAGGCAGGGAAATTCAGGTTGATGTTGTTGCCTTTATTGTGAATTTAGTTGCAAATCACAGCTGCTGATAGATGCTTAGTTTAGTTTAGTTTAGAGACACAGCGTGGAAACAGGCCCTTTCGGCCAACCGGGTCCACGCCGACCAGCGATCCCTGCACATTAACACTATCCTGCACTCACTGGGGACAATTTATGCATGCACCAAGCCAATTAACCTACAAACACGTACGTCTTTGGAGTGTGGGAGGAAACCAAAGATCTTGGAGAAAACCTACGCAGGTCACGGGGAGAACGTACAAACTCCGTACAGGCAGCACCCGCAGTCGGGATCGAACCCGGGGCTCCGGCGCTGCAAACGCTGTAAGGCAGCAACTCTACTGCTGCGCCACCGTGGCCGCCCCAGATGCTGCTGCTTAATGCTACTGTTTTGCCTGCAGTTTAGGCTGGAAGTCTTCACAGAGAGTGTGTACTGTAAGGCTTCATTATTAAAAGCTGATTTTACGAGAAGTAAGGATGTCCAAAAAGTACCCGTGTCTTTAGAGCCTGATAAAAGTAAATCAGGCGTGAAGATACCTAATCAGAGTAAATAAGAAAATAAAACCTTGCAGTACATTTGCAGATTCTGTAGACCAGTTTATGGAGAAAAAAAAATGAGACATTCAAATATGTTGACTTAGAAATGATTTTGCATCCACATCTGTTCATATTGACTCTGTCAGTACATGAACATTTGCCAACAAACACAAATATTATTGCTCTGCTGAGCAATCGGAAGTGTTCTTTGAGTGAAGATATCCCCAAAAAGCTGGAGCAACTCAGCGGGTCAGGCAGCATCTCTGGAGAGAAGGAATGGGTGACCTTCCGGGTCGAGACCCTCCTTCAGACTGGTGTCTCGACCCGAAACGTCACCCTCCGGAGATGCCGCCTGCCCCAGCTGAGTTACTCCAGCTTTTTGTGTCTAACATCAGTTTAAACCAGCAGCTGCCGTTCCTTCCTCCACAGTGTTCTATGAGTGCTTGTCTGTTTTGTGATCCAGATATTAATTGGATTGATGCTACACAAAGGCTGCAGACACCAGGGAAAAGGGTGAACTGGCTGCCAAACAACTGAGCCAAAACATATTTATATGACCAATTGGACTGAACATCACAATGTTTAATACAATACAATACAATACAATATATCTTTATTGTCATTGTACAGGGGTACAACGAGATTGGGAATGTGCCTCCCATACAATGCAATAAATTAATTAATTTAAACAGCAACAACCCAACGAAACAAATTGTAACAGTTTTGAGACAGAATAAAGTGCAAGTAGATCTGTGCCGGTTCACTGTGCGATGTAACCATCCGGCTCAGCAGGACCGGTTCATAGCAGCTATGGCCCTGGGGATGAAGCTGGAGGTGCGAGCGTAGAAGGCCTTGTATCGTCTACCCGATGGAAGGAGTTCGAACAGACTGTTGCAGGGGTGTGAAGAGTCTTTGTGGATGCTGGTGGCTTTTCTGAGGCATCGTGTGTTGTAGATGCCCTCCAAGGCTGGTAGCTGTGTTCCGATGGTCCTCTGAGCTCTATGGACTACCCGCTGAAGAGCTTTCCTTTCTGCCTCCGTGCAGCTGAGGTACCACACAGGGATGCCATGTGTTAGGATGCTCTCTATGGTGCAGCGGTAGAAGGTCGTCAGCAGCTGTTGGGGTAGACCAGGCTTCTTCAGTGTTCTTAGGTAGAACTGTTGTTGCTGTGCCTTCTTGACCAGCGCAGCAGTGTTATTGGACCATGTTAGGTCCTCCGAAATGTGAGTGCCCAGAAACTTGAAGCTGGACACTCTCTCCACACTGTCCCCGTTGATAAAGATCGGGGTGTATTCCCCGTTGTGTGACCTACGGAAGTTGATGATCAGCTCCTTGGTCTTGGTGGTTATAATTGAAATGTTTAAAGAATGATTTACCTTTTTTTTCATACATGGCAGGGAAAATTCGCTGTTGTAACGAAACCTAAACCTGAGGATTATTCACACTGAGCATGCATACCTCTAAGATTATCTTTCCTAGACCCAACACATTGATGCAAACATAAAGAAAGCCCAAGTACGCTCTACTTCCTCAGAAGGAAGAGGAGATTTGGTATTTCGACAAATACCTTTCTTGAACTTGTGCAGGTGCACAGTGGAGAGCATATTGACTGGTTCCATCACAGCCTGGTTTGTCAACTTGAACGCTCAGGAACAAAGAAGACTGCAAAAAGTGGTGAACACTGCCCAGTCCATAATGGGATCTGACCTTCCAACCATCGAAGGGATCTACAGGAGTTGCTGCCTCAGAAAGGCAGCCAACCTCATCAGAGACCCACACAACCCTGGCCATACTCTCATTTCCCACCTACCATCAGGAAAAAGATTCTAAAGATTGTTGTTATATTAATATTAACATATAATATATATTATAAACTAATAAGGTTCTAAAGCTTTTTTGTATATATACACTCCAAAGACGTACAGGTATGTAGGTTAATTGGCTGGGTAAATGTAAAAAAAAAAAATTGT
Source organism: Rhinoraja longicauda (assembly GCF_053455715.1). Lineage (NCBI taxonomy): Eukaryota > Metazoa > Chordata > Chondrichthyes > Rajiformes > Arhynchobatidae > Rhinoraja > Rhinoraja longicauda. The sequence goes on from NC_135955.1 coordinate 9,229,867, forward strand.
CCCTAGTGGGTGTAGGATAGTGTTAATGTACGGGGATCACTGGGCGGCACGGACTTGGTGGGCCGAAAAGGCCTGTTTCCGGCTGTATATATATGATATGATATGATATGATATATATACATATATATATATATATATATATAAATATATATATATATATATATACACACACACACATACACACATACACACACACACACATATATATATATATATATATAAGCTTTAGAACATTAATATATATTATATGTTAATATTAATATAACAACAATGTTTAGAACCTTCTTCCTGATGGTATATATATATATAATGTTATATATTATACATCATATATTACATATTAGCATCTATGTTGCATGTGAGCATATATACTATATATATATATATATACTGTATATTGTAAATACAATCCTTCGACTTTAGACAGACTTTAGAGATAGAGCGCAGAAACAGGCCCTTCGGCCCACCGAGTCCGCACCGACCAGCAATCCCCATACACTAGCACTATCCTGCACACTAAGGACAATTTACCATTCATAATTTTACCCAAAGCCAATTAACCTACAAACCTGTCCATCTTTGGAGTGTGAGGGGAAATGAATGCACCCAGAGAAAACCCACGCGGTCACATGGCGAACATACAAACTCCATACAGACAGCACCCACAGTCAGGTTGAACCCCGGCCTCTGGCACTGTGAGGCAGCAACTCTACTGTCGCGCCACCGTGCCGACCCTCATATTAATTAATTCATTAATAATATTAAAATGGAAACATTGCAAATGGACCATAATGTTCCAACTCTGGAAAGTTGTTTTAAATGAATCCTCAAGAGAAAACGCAACCTACAGTATGTTTTGCTTCCTGATGATTGAATTGTTGTTCCAGAAATCAAAAATGCAATGTTGAAGATTAGATTTTTGTTCCATTGAACAGATCTGTGGAAATGTGGAGGTGATGATGACATGAAATTGCAAGGAGAACTATTTAACTAACTGGTTCATAAACATTTTATTAGGCTCTTTGGGCCATGAACATATTTATTGGGACAACAGAGCCAAAACATATTTATATGACCAATTGGACTGAACATCGCTATGTTTAAGCAGTTTTATTTGAAATGTTACAAGGATAATTTTCCTTTTTTTTCGGTACATGGCAGAGAAACTGGTCTGTTATAAGGAAACATAAGCTTCTACTGGGAAACGGATGGCAAAATGAGAAACTGAAAATTGGCCTGGTCTCGTTAACGATGAATGTGGTTATCTTGGCAAGGCTTGCAATGACGATTGTAGTAATTCCATTTTTATGGCTCAGTTAAAATGGTGCCAGCAGTTCAGTTTAGTTTTGCTTGGAGATATAAAGTGGAAACAGGCCCTTCGGCCCACTGAGTCTACGCCAATCGATGTACACTAGTTCTATCCTACGCACAATTTACAGAACCCAATTAACCTCCAAACCTGCACATGTATGGAATGTGGCAGGAAACCGTAGCCACAGGAGAAAGCCCACGCTGTCAAAGGGAGAAAGTACAAACTCCGTACAGACAGCACCCGTAGTCAGGATCGAACCCAGGTCTCTGGCGCTGTGAGGCAGCAACTCTACCGCTGTGCCACCATGCCATCCGATTTAGCTAGAGCGAGTGAAGTGAAGGCCTTTATAAGCGTTTATCACACTAACGTTAGTGAGGATTGATAAATCTATGGACACAGAATTTCCATTCCTAAAGAGAGGCAGCGTAAAGACGCAGACAAAACAGCTCGGTGATCTCTTGCCTTCGAACATTGTACTGGGGAGCTAGTTGTCGAAAAGACTTTGAAGGCCTGTCATGCTTACTTTAGCCATGCATATGCCTCCATGCACTGACATAACTTCATCAAAGGGTACAGCACGGGACAAGGACCTACAGCCTACCATGACTGTGCTGACCATGATGTTAATGCAACTCATCCCAACTACCTGCACGTGGTCCGTATCCATTCTATTCCTTTGTTTAGTTTTTAGTTTAGAGATACAGTGCGGAAATAGGCCCTTCAGCCCACCGAGTCCACTCGACCAGCCAACCCTGCACATTAACACTATCCTACACACACTCGTGACAATTTATACATACACCAAGCCAATTTAAGCTAAATACCTGTACGTCTTTGGAGTGTGGGAGGAAACGGAAGAACTCGGGGAAAACCCACGCGGGTCACGGGGAGAACGTACCAACTCTGTACAGACAGCACCCATAGTCGGGATTGAACCCGGGTCTCTGGCGCTGCAAGTGCTGTAAGGCAGCAACTCTACCGCTGCGCCACCGTACCACTGTCCATGTGTTTGTCTAAATATCTCTCTTAAATGTTGGTGCCATATTTGTCTTTAGATATCGGACAGCATGATGGCACAGCTGGTAGAGCTGCTGCCTCACAGTGCATATACGGAGAACGTACAAACTCCATACAGACTGCACCCGTAGCTGTGGAATTGCAAAGTCCATGCAATGAATGGAGAAACGCTCAGATTACAAAGGAGGGGTGAACTCAGGAGATTTCAAGATCTCAAGATTTCAAGTTCAATTTATTGTCACATGTACCAATTAAGGTACAGTGAAATTTCCGTTACCATACAGCCATACTGAAGGGCCCGTCCCAGTTCGGCGATTTTTAAGGCGATTGCCGGCGACTGTCAAAGTCGTAGCAGGTCGCCGTAAAAACGGCGACTGGACTCCCCCTACGACAACGTCCACGACAAGCTACGACAACCTATCACCTAATCGACGGCAAGCTACCGACAACCCAGTCGTCGCGACTTAGGACGTCCACCTACGACAGCACCTACGACAAGCTACGACAACCGAAGTCAACCTACCTCCACCCTCGACAAGCTACGACACTGTCGGTCACAACTGATGACAACTGTAGCCATTTCACGTAATTTTGGCACCAAAATGTTGTGGGTAGGGTTTCCAATCATTCTTAGATTTTTTTTAGATTTAGAGATACAGCGCAGAAACAGGCCCTTCGGCCCACCGGGTCCGCGCCGCCCAGCGATCCCCGCACAATAACACTATCCTACACCCACTAGGGATGATTTTTTAAAAACTTTTGCCCAGCCAATTAACCTACAAACCTGTACGTCTTTGGAGTGTGGGAGGAAACCGAAGATCTTGGAGAAAACCCACGCAGGTCACGGGGAGAACGTACAAACTCCGTACAGTACAGCACCCATAGTCAGGATCGAACCTGAGTCTCCGGCGCTGCATTCGCTGTAAGGCAGCAACTCTACCGCTGCGCTACCATGCCGGAATTCTGCATCGTGACTGCCATGGGGCAACATATGATGGCGTTGCTCTTACAAGAAGAACAAGCCCTGCTGCTTGCAGCGGCCCTCATGCTTAAAATTATGCAAGACCGGAGGACAAGAAGAATGGGGAAGAAGAAGCCCAAGAAGAGGTCTGTGTGGTTGAAGCCCTTGTCCCTGAAGAGACCCAATGCAGTGCAATGTCAAAATAAACGAAAAGAGTCCGCTTTTCAATGCAGTGCAATGGTTGTGTTTGTGTTTGTTTTATTGGTCAAAATAAATGAAATTAAAATATTTGAAAGAGATGCCATGAGAAACCACTCTGAAATACAACAACTTCAAACATCAATCGTTTGTAAAAATGTCCACAATTTACTTTATTCAAACAAATAATTTTTTTATAAAAGGTGGATAGCCGTCGTCAGCACAGACGACAACCTAAGTCACCTGGCGACAACCTACGACAGCGCCCACGACAGGAGACGACAAGCTACGCTCATTGGCGTCAGACCAGCAGTCGCTGAAAAATCTCATGCCTTGACAAACTAAAGCGATGACCGGAAAAACGCTAGGACTTTTTGGAGACTACTCACGACCATACACTGGAATTTAGAAGGATGAGGGGGGATCTTATTGAAACATATAAGATAATTAGGGGATTGGACACATTAGAGGCAGGAAACATGTTCCCAATGTTGGGGGAGTCCAGAACAAGGGGCCACAGTTTAAGAATAAGGGGTAGGCCATTTAGAACGGAGATGAGGAAGAACTTTTTCAGACAGAGAGTGGTGAAGGTGTGGAATTCTCTGCCTCAGAAGGCAGTGGAGGCCAGTTCGTTGGATGCTTTCAAGAGAGAGCTGGATAGAGCTCTTAAAGATAGCGGAGTGAGGGGGTATGGGGAGAAGGCAGGAACGGGGTACTGATTGAGAGTGATCAGCCATGATCGCATTGAATGGCGGTGCTGGCTCGAAGGGCTGAATGGCCTACTGCTGCACCCTATTGTCTATTGTCTATTGTCTATTGACCATGCCCGCGACACCCCGCGACATCCCGGACGACCGTGTGGCGACAGCCTAGTCGCCTGTAGTCGCCTTCACAATCGCCGAACTGGGACAGGGCCATAAGTAAAAAGCAACAAGACACACAGCCACATAAAATAAAATTTAACATAAACATCCACCACATTCCTCATTGTGATGGAAGGTAATAAAGCCCCATCTTCCTCTTTGTTCACCCGCTATCGGGGCTGTTGAACCATCCACAGTCGCCGCTGCCGACTGTCCGAGGCCCTCGCGTCGGGATGATCGAATTCCCACGTCGGGACGGTTGAAACTCTCTCCTCGGCATGGAGCTCCCGAGTCGGCCTCTTCTCACCAGAGACCGCGGGCTTCACGGTGTTAAAGTCCACAGGCCCTTTTTAATTTTTTTTTATTATTCTCTCTTCCCAATAGTTTATAGTTTTTTTTTTCTTTCTTCTTTATTTTTTATTTTCTCTCTTTAAAAATTTAAAAATTGAAGCTATGTAAGAACTTTGTAACAAATTTGTCTTTTATTTCTATCTGTACATATGCTTTTCAAAAATAAAATTTAAAAAAAAAAAAAAAAAAGAAAAAGTCCACAAAAAAGTCAGCAAAGGATCGCAGCTCCACGATGTTAAAGTCGGGCCGGTCTCCAGGTAAGGCCGCCAACTCCTCGATGTTAGGCCGCAGTGGGGACGGAGATACGATACGGAGAAAAATCACATCTCCGTCGAGGTAAGAGATTGAAAAAAGTTTTCCCCAACTCCCCACCCCCCCACATAAAACAAACCAAGGAACATTAAAACATACTTTTAACACATACTTAAAATAACAACAACAGAATAAAGGACAGACAGACTGTTGGCGAGGCAGCCAGTGCTGGTGGCGCCACCCGGTGGAACTCTGTTTTAGTAAAATAAAGAACAGCAGTCCCTTTGAAACAGCAACCTTGCTCTAAGCTCTTCAAGTTTTCCTTGGTTGATTGAACATCAGTTAAAAGTATGGAGTTGAGATGTAGCCTAAATCCCCGCTGTTTTAGCTTCACCTCAAGCCAACCGCCCCCCCCCATCCCCCAAGTGCCACTCCTCCTTGGTTTGTTCGTACTAACTCCTGTCCCAGTAGCGCTGCGCCCCCCCAAAAAATCAGCAGTTCCAAGATTCCAACGGGATCCCACTATATCTTCCCATCTCCACCCCTTTCTGCTTTCCGCCGAGACCGTTCCCTCTGCAACTCTCTGGTCAACCAGTCCCCTTCCCACCCAAACCACGCCCTCCCCAGGTACTTTCCGCTGTAACCGCAGGAGATGCAACACATGTCCCTTTACCTCCCCGGTCGACTTCACCCAAGGACCCCGAAAGTCTTTTCAGGTGAGGCAGAGGTTCACTTGCACCTCCTCCAACCTCATCTACCGTATCCACTGTTCCGGGTGTAGACTCCTGTATATTGGTGAGACCAAGCGCAGGCTCGGGGATTGTTTTGTTGAACACCTCTACTCAGTCCACCTAAACCTACCTGATCTCCCGGTTGCTCAATACTTTTACTCCCCCTCCTATTCCCCATTAACCTTTCTTTCCCGGGCCTCCTCCATTGTCAGAGTGAGGCCCAACGCAAATTGGAGGAAGATATTTAGCTTGGGTAGCTTACACTCCAGCGGTATGAATATTGAATTCTCTAACTTCAAGTACCCCTTGATTTCCCTCTCTCTCTCCATCCATTCCCCTTCCCCATTCTCCCACCAGTCTTACTGTCTCCGACTACATTTTATCTCCGTACCACCCACTCCCCTGACATCCAGTCTGAAGAAGGGTCTCGACCCAAAACGTCACCCATTCCTTCTCTCCAGAGATGCTGCCTGATCAGCTGAGATACTCCAGCTTTCTGTGTCTATCTTCAGCAGTTCCAAGATTTGCTTTGATTTGGATTAACACTGGAAACCCGATTTTAAGATTATTAAGGAGTTGGACACATTAGAGGCAGGAAACATGTTCCCAATGTTGGGGGAGTCCAGAACCAGGGGCCACAGTTTAAGAATAAGGGGTAGGCCATTTAGAACAGAGATGAGGAAAAACTTTTTCAGTCAGAGAGTTGTGAATTTGTGGAATTCTCTGCCTCAGAGGGCAGTGGAGGACAATCCTCTGAATACATTCTAGAGAGAGCTAGATAGAGCTCTTAAGGATAGCGGAGTCAGGGGGTATGGGGATAAAGCAGGAACGGGGTACTGATTGAGAATGAACAGTCATGATCACATTGAATGGCGGTGCTGGCTTGAAGGGCCGAATGGCCTACTCCTGCACCTATTGTCTATTGTCTATTGTCTATTGTCTATAGTATCAAACCTGGGTCACTAAAATTGTGAGGCTGCAGCCCTACCAGCTGTGACACCGTGCCACTACTAATACCACAAGGGATATCCCGAAGGCAGTCTTGGGTTGAGTTTAAGATGTTAACTTTTTTAACTGACCATTTTGCCTGATCAATAACCCACCTTTCTTTGAAGAGCTGACATTTCATCCTCTGACCCACTGAAAGTTCAAGTGTGCACACTCCAGTATCATTGTGATCCGTTGAAGTTTTGTCCATCAGTATTTGCACAAAACGTAATCGTTGTAAACCCAATTTTAAAATTAGCCAACGTACATCAATAGACTGACAGTGCTCCTGATTAGCTGCTGCAAAGTGCAAGCAAAGACTTAAAATGCCTATTCATTTCTGCACCAATGCTTTGATTAATAAGGTTTGATACTTCTATCTTTTGGCTCGAAAAGTGTACGCTAAGCTCTCGCTCACACCAGAGATCGCAAGTGACAGCTATTCCCTCCAGGCTTACAACGTTTCCTTTCGTTTCCAAATTCAGCCAGGTTATCAAGGTCACTGTTCCCTCCAGCCACCAGTTTCATTGTGAAAGACACAACGTGCTGGAGTAACTCAGCGGGTCAGGCAGCATCTCTGGGGAAAATAAAGGATAGGCGATGTTTCGGATCGGGTGGGCAGACCCGAAACATCGCCTATCCTTTATCCTCCAGAGATGCAGCCAGACCCGCTGAGTTATCCCAGCACTTTTGCATCTATCTTTGGTATAAACCAGCATCTGCGGTTCTTTGCTTCTACCATCTTTATTACGATAGTCCTGCACATCCCCCAAGGGGCTCACGGAAACTTTGGCTAGATGGACAGACAAGTGAGATGGTACAACACACAGCTGGTCAGATGATGTTGATCGGTAAGGGCAAATTAACTGCTGAAGGGCTCACCGATGAAAGGTTCAAAGATAAAGTGACAAGAGCTTACTTGATGGCTCATTTGTTAAATAAAACTTGTCAATCACCGCATGACATCTTTGTTTTCGATGGAGTGGCTGATCCTTGTCAGAATAGCAGAAGGGATAAGATATACGTATTGACCTCAGTAAATAGACAATAGACAATAGACAATAGGTGCAGGAGGAGGCCATTCAGCCCTTCGAGCCAGCACCGCCATTCAATGCGATCATGGCTGATCACTCTCAATCAGTACCCCGTTCCTGCCTTCTCCCCATATCCCCTCACTCCGCTATCCTTAAGAGCTCTATCCAGCTCTCTCTTGAAAGCATCCAACGAACTGGCCTCCACTGCCTTCTGAGGCAGAGAATTCCACACCTTCACCACTCTCTGACTGAAAAAGTTCTTCCTCATCTCCGTTCTAAATGGCCTACCCCTTATTCTTAAACTGTGGCCACTTGTTCTGGACTCCCCCAACATTGGGAACATGTTTCCTGCCTCTAATGTGTCCAATCCCCTAATTATCTTATATGTTTCAATAAGATCCCCCCTCATCCTTCTAAATTCCAGTGTATACAAGCCTAATTGCTCCAGCCTTTCAACATACGACAGTCCCGCCATTCCGGGAATTAACCTAGTGAACCTAAGCTCAAGAGGGCTAAGTCTCTCTTCTGGTCATTGACTAATGATTGTTAGACACAGAATGCTGGAGTAACTCAGCGGGACAGGCAGCATCTCTGGCGAGAAGGATTGGGTGAAAAACATTCACTGACTTGGCCTCCACAGCCCTCTGTGGCAAAAAATTCCACAGATTAACTACCCTCTGACTGGAGAAGTTCCTCCTCACCTCCTTTTTAAAAGAGCACCTTTCAGACAGGAAGAAGAAGGCTCTCGACCCAAAACGTCACCCATTCCTTCTCTCCAGAGATGCTGCCTGTCCCGCTGAGCTACTCCAGCATTTTGTGCCTAGCTTCAGTTTAAACCAGCACCTGCAGTTCCTTCCTACACGATTAATGATTCTTGCCAAGTTAAGGGGAAGCACAGTATCAGAATTAACATGAACCTGGAATCTTGATTAAAAAATAAAAACAACAACATTTTATTCTCACACAAAAAGAGACACAAAGACTGGAGAAACTCAACGTGTCAGGCAGCATCTCTGGAGAGCATGGACAGGTGACATTTTGATTTGGATCCTTCTTCAGGCTGGTATTAATAGGAGGGAGAAAGCTGGAAGAGTGGTGGGGATGAGGCAAAGTGTGGGGGGTGTGGCAATATATAAGATGTTGGTGAGGCCGGTTCAATTCTGGGCACCGCGTTATAGGGAAGACGTGGTCAAGTTGGAAAGGGTACAGAGAAGATTTACAAGGATGTTGCCAGGGCTAGGGGGTCTGAGGTACAGGGAGAGGTTGAGCAGGCTAGGACTCTATTCCCTGGAACGCAGGAGGATGAGGGGTGATCTTATTGAGGTGTATAAAGTCGTGAGAGGAATAGATCGGGTAGACGCACAGAGTCTCTTGTCCAGAGTAGGTGAATCAAGGGACCAGAGCACGTAGGTTTAAAGTGAAGGAGAAAAGATTTAATAGGAATCTGAGCTTTTTCACACAAAGGGTTGTGGGTGTATGGAACGAGCTGCCAGTGGAGGTAGTTGAGGCTTGGACTATTCCAACATTTAAGAAACAGTTAGACAGGTACATGGATAGGACAGGCTTGGAGGGATATGGACCAAAACGCGGGCAGGTTGGACTGGTGTAGCTGGGACATGTTGGCCAGTGTGGGCAAGTTGGGCCGAAGGGCCTGTTTCCACACTGTATCACTCTATTGCTCTATAACTCTAAAGTGTTAGGGGGATACAGGAGAGCCACATTTTGATTGATAGAAGGAGGTTGAGATGCAAATTCTCCCATGAATTCAACGTAAATTCATGTGCAATTTGCACCCGGTTTGCCAAAGGCATCTAAAGAAGCAATTCTGCTCTGTGGTATCACAGTGTATTAATGATGCACCCTTCTCCAGTCTTCCAGTTTGGTTTCGGTTAACATGGCAAAGCCTAGATCTGGCAAATTATTTATCTTCGATACACAATTATTCCTCTCAATGTGTGCACTTCAATATATGCATTGGCTTTAGATATTGAAGGAAGAGAGGGTGGGGGAGGTTAATCAGTTCTTTCTGGCTTCAAAGAATATACAGTATATATATTTAGTTATAGAGCCATACAGCAAGGAAACAGATCCTCCGGCCCAACTTTTCACGAATTCACAAGTTTTAGGAGTAGACCTAGGCCATTCGGCCCATCGAGTCCACTCCGCCATTCAATCACGGCTGATATCTGCCTCCTAATCTCATTTTCCTGCCTTCTCCCCAAAACTCCTGACACCCGTTCTAATCAAGAATTTGTCTATCTTTGCCTTAAAAATGTTCACTGACTTGGCCTCCACAGCCCTCTGCGGCAATGAGTTCTACAGATTAACTACCCTCTGACTAAAGAAGTTCCTATTCACCTCCTTTCTAAAAGAGCGCCTTTTAATTCTAAGACTGTGTCCTCTGGTCCTAGACTCTCCCACCAGTGGAAACATCCTCTCCACATCCACTCTATCCATGCCTTTCACTAGTCGGTAAGTTTCAATGAGGTCCCCCCTCAACCTTCTAAACTCCAGCGAGTCGAGACCCAGTGCTGTCAAACGCTCATCATAAGCTAACCCACTCGTTCCTGGAATCATTGTTGTAAACCTCCTCTGGACCCTCTCCAGAGTCAGCACATCCTTCCTCAGATATGTGGCCCAAAGTTGCTCAAAGTACTCCAAATGCGGCCCGACCAACCACCGCCTTATAGAGCCTCAGCATTACATCTCTGTTTTTGTATTCCAGTCCTCTTAACATAAATGCGAGCATTGAATTTACCTTTCCCTTTCCGTGACAACCAAACTGCCCCATCTAAGCTAATCCCATTTGCTTGCGTTTGGCCCATACCTCTCTATTAATTTATCTTGTGTCTACATTTCTATCAAAATTCCAGAATAATACTTGAATTCGAAGCATTTATTTTTATTTTTCTGTTTAGCTGCACAATGCACTGGTATTACTTGTTAAATTATATAGAAACCATGTAAAAGACTCGTAGATGAGTTCATCAAAATGAAATTGTGGATCTACTTAAGACAGCGTTTTCTCCACTCAAATATTAATGCAGTTTGCTTGACTGAAACAGAACATTATGAGCAGTTAAATTATTCATTGATCTTATAACAGTCTATCCTGGTGACTTTCATTTCCTTGAAGTCTCTATTGTCGCAGTTAGTCAGACGGCAATGGCAATAGCTGGGTAACACATAGCTGCACCAAATAAGACCATGTTAGCTTCCATGTCGCTCGACATCTGCCTGCATCTCAGTCTTATTAGGCTACATTTGAATAAGCATTATGATTAACCCGATACCAAAGGTGAAAAAGCTTACTGAATTACGACACAATCATTACGCCCTGTCTTAATTATTGATACTTCTGTTGCTTCCGCGGACCTTTGCGAAGGACAATCTTTCCACAGTAACCACGTCTGATCTCTTTGCACCATTACCAGCGGGGGGAAAAAATTCACGATGTTCCTTAAATTAATGACACGTCAAATTTATAGACAGCAATTTGTGATGGCACATTTCATGGGGGCAGAGAACGTAAAAGAGGGAAGAAACATAATCTGATTTTCTTGCGGGTTTTGCTATTAACTGGGAACATTACTGGAAAGATAAATTGAACTTATTAAAGTGAATCCCATGGGGATATTGTGACCTGGTTTTTATCCTTCTCAGCATAATGACTGTTACATTGGATGACATTGTTTTAAGTGTTATTATTCCATGCATAAGCAAGAAGCTTGATGAGAATCTGCTTGGCGGTCACTCTAACTTTTTGGCCAGAACAATGAAAAACCAACTTTATCTACATTTGTGGGGTGAATCGATTGAGCTGGATGACAAGTGGGAAAAAGGGGTCAATGAGTGCTTGTCAACATAAAAATGCAGCCTGTAATGCTCACTTAACATAGACTGTGTCAAACCTTGCTCTGCTAGCTGAACTAAAGGACACAAAGATTATTTGATGTGGCAGTTGTAAACCAGATTGGACATGTCCGGATTTTTCTGAACAGGAAATACCTGGGCAATTTCTCATCCTGTTGGGTATGTGGGCAGAAACAAGGAACTGCAGGTGCTGGTTTACAACAAAAAAAAGTGCTGCAGTAACTTAGCGGGTCAGGCAGCATCTCTGGAGAACATGGGTAGATGACGATTCGGATTGGGACCTTCTTCAGACCGATTTAAATAGGAGGGGAAAGGCTGGAAGAGTGGTGGGGGTGAGACAAAGTGCGTGGTGTGTGGCAATATATAAGATGTTGGTGAGGCCCTGTTTAGAGTATTGTGTTCAGTTCTGGGCACCATGTCATAGGAAAGATGTGGTCAAGCTGGAAAGGGCACAGAGAAGATTTACGAGGATGTTGCCTGGGCTAGAGGGTCTGAGCTATCGGGAGAGGTTGAGTAGGCTGGGGACTCTTGGAGAGGGTGATCTTATAGAGGTGTATAAAATCATGAGAGGAATAAAAGCTGCACAGTGTGCCTTCTGCGTGGCTTGTCCTAATGTTATTGGCTATATCATGTGCCATTGCCAACAAATGACGTTCCATTGCCAGGCCTTGTAGTGGAATGTCTATCCTAAGCTCCTGCATCTTGACATTCATTCAGGATGAGAGAGAGAGAGATCACGCCCAATGACAAAAACACAAAAAATGCCATCAACATGCTTGGTGCTGATTTTTTTTTCCCACGTCTGGTTGGTGTTTTATGGTTTATGGTTAAACTCTAGTCATTTTAAAGCACTAGTCTGCATGGAATGGAGCGATAGGTGCTGATGGACATTTTGCTATCTCCAAAGCTACCACACAAATCTTTTTTTCTCGACGTTGATAGGCATGTGCGAAGATTGAATCGATAGGTAGGACAATATGGCCGGCACGGTGGCGCAGCGATAGAGTTGCTGCTTACAGCGAATGCAGCGCTGGAGACCCGGCTTCGATCCCGACTACGGGTGCTGTCTGTACGGAGTTTGTACGCTCCCCCGTGACCTGCGTGGGTTTTCTCCGAGACCTTCGGTTTCCTCCCACACTCCAAAGACGTACAGGTATGTAGGTTAATTGACTGGGTAAATGTAAAAATTGTCCCTAGTGTGTGTAGGATAGTGTTAATGTGCGGGGATCGCTGGTCGGCGTGGTCCCGGTGCGCCGAAGGGCCTGTTTCCGCGCTGTATCTCTAAACTAAACTAAAAATAAATTAAAGAGCTGAAGGAGGGAGAGACATGGTGGGGGGGGGGGGGGGGGAAGTGGTGGGTGGATGGAGGGAAGAAGCCCTTCAGCTAGCTATACATCAGTGGGAGATTGAGTTTGGCAGTTGCTCTTGTGTCAATTAGGGAGATTGCACTGAAATTTTCTCCTTACCCCTGCCATTAACATCACATCAGACCGGGTTAAGGATTGCGTTTCTGAATTAATCATGGTAGTCAGCTTCCACGCCTGCCACCGGGCCACGGACACGGCCAAGCTGGAACTCCCGTGGGTCGGAGCCCGCGGCTGAGGGCGTCTGGATCGGTGGAGCCCGCGGCCGAGGTCAGAGCCCGCACACTGCGGCCACCTTACGTAAGTGTAGCCGCTGGTCTGGCGGCCATCTTAGGTGAGGACCGTCCCAACTGCGCATGCGCTGGTTTTTAAAAACTTTCAAATGTGAATAACTTAAAAAATATAACACCAATTTCAATAAAACTACCATTTTTACCATTAAAGCAAAAACGGTGAATAAGGCGGGCCTAAAAATGTTGCGCTATCGTGTACAGTTTTGGCTGAAGTTCAGTCACAAACAAACAAACAAACGAGAGTTTTAGTATATAGATGAAATCAGAGTGAACTCACACTCTGTTCCTTTGCCTCAAGGATATTCGAGCATGAATTCTCCAGAGATCAATGTTTTAAAACTGCTGGTCAGAGCGTTAATCAACATGGATACCACATGGCTCAGCAGCCCACTGAGTCTACGCAGACCATAAACAACATGGAAACAGGCCCTTCAGCCCACTGAGTGTGTGCTGACCATTAACCACTTACACTAATCCCATCTTATTCTCCCCATCTTCCCATCCACTACTCCTAATATCCTATCACTCACCTCGGCACTTAAGGGCGCTTTACTGAGGCTATTTAAACTTCCAACTTGCATCCTTTTGGCACGTGGGAGGAAACTGAAATACATGCAGTCACAGGGTGAGCACGCGAACTCCACACAGACAGCGCCCAAGGTCAGGATTGAACCCGGGTCCTGGAGCTGCATCATTGTGCCACACGGTCGATGTCACACGGATCTCAATTAGAATCTGGACATGACCAGTAAAGGAAGAATGGCCTTGGCCTATTCGATTACCTTGTGGGAAAAAGAAACTGGTTTATACCAAAGATAGACACAAAATGTGGGAGGAACTCAGCGGTTCAGGCAGCTTCTCTGGAGAAAATGGATGGATGACGTTTTGTGGGTGAGGACCCTTCTTCAGACCCATCCTTTTTATCTAGAGATGCTGCTGCCTGACCCACTGACTTACTCCAGCACTTTGAGTCTTTCGTTTAATGACCTCGATTTGTCTCTAATCCACCCGATTTTCTTTTGTGTGTGAACTAAGAATTTCATGAAAGGTCTGTCTGAAGAGCATTATCCTCTTATTCTTTGAAGTTGTTTTATCAACCAGTTTGCAATGTGCCGAACAATGTATAATCCTGAGATTTTTTTCCACTGTACGGGTATTTTGTTCTGGAAAAGTATCAAAGTAATTACTGATTTATGTTATCAAAACACACTTTCACAGCCATTATATGTAGCACAGCGTGATCCCATTGGGCAAATATCTCTGTTGAAGTTTTTAATAATGTTTTTTTCCCCAGTACGCTGTAGTCAAATATCAATGGAACATCTCTTAGTTTATCTGTCACCTTGGTAACACCTTGAAGTACATTACCCTAATGGTTGTAAAATGTTAATGACACCCACTGTTACTTGTCACGGGTGTCACAATGTTGCAATCTCCAGCATGTTCTCTTACAACAATACAAAAGCTTAAATGTCCCAAAATTAATTTCCTGGATTTGCGTTAAAAAGATTAGACTGGAGTTGCAATTGGTCTCATGAATCCAAGCCAGTGTTTCTCTTTGGATGGTCCTGCTAATCCAATGAGATTTTCACATTAGATTTAGGTTTGTTGAACATTATTTTTACATAAAGACTCGATTGTAAATTTGGACACAAGCAAGATGTTACTCGCAGAACCGTGCCAGTCCCAAGGCGGACGGACGTCAGATTCCCATCACAGCTGTGCCGGGAAGATTCCAAAACTCCTCCAGGATCTGTTTCCAAATCCAAGGTATCACAAAATGCTGGAGTAACTCAGCGGGTCAGGCGGCATCTCAGGAGAGAAGGAATGGGTGACGTTTCGGGTCGAGGCCCTTCTTCAGACTGTTTCCAATCCAAGATTTATAAAATCAATCTCCCAAGGTATGGCCTGCTGATCTTCAAAAGAGCTAAATTATATCCCACAGGCATGCTGGATAACACAGGATGAAGGAAGCACTTTTTGGTTTGTATAATTTTTAATGTCGGTGCAAAATAGAGAAAGAGAAGGGAAACTTGAATCCCCCGAGGCCATTCCATGGCTCCCTCTGGAATTTAGAATTAAAACAAATCAGTTTTTTACAATTTTATTTCTCTTTATTCCCATTGGCAAAGTTTATTGCTTTTCTTAACTTGGTTTTTTGATATCTAGGTTTCCGTGATTCTGCTTTGATGCACAAAGGCTTTACAACTCAACGACCAGGCTTGCGTTTATACAGCACCTTGAACGTAGTAAATCATCTCGAGGCAATTCTTGGCAGCATCGTAAAACACAACTTGACACGGAAATGCCTGAAGAGATAGCTTATTTTAGTTGAGTTTAGTTTAGTTTAGTTTAGTTTAGTGTCATGCATACCAAGGTACAGTGAAAAGCTTTTGTTGTGTGCTTACCAGTCAGCAGAAAGACAAGACATGAGCCGTCCACAGTGCACGGATGGTAAAAAATGGTGCTGTTGGAGTAGATATTTAAAAGGGTGGAGCGATTGTAAAGCATGGTTGCAGATCCACCTCTGTGACTAGAAAAAGTCGCCTGGGTTGGGCGCCATCTTGGATAAGCTCAAGGGAAGGGAAGCATAGAGAAAGTAATCTAGGGCTTGGGCATTGGAGAGCTGAAATTGATAGTGGAGTAGCTCAAGAGGGCAGAATGAGGCGAGCACAGATATCTCGGAAACTAAGACTAGGGGGAGTGAGACAATCAGATTTGTCATAAAATGTGGAATTTTACAATTCAGGCTTTGCATTAGCCGGGAGACGATAGTGGACAGTTAACCCGCAGGGATAATGGTGAATCGGATGCCTGTAAGTTAGTGCAGGGACCTGCAGGGCTTGCAATGATCTCAAAGCAGGAGGACGGAAGGCAAGAGTACACTGGAAAAATCAAGAGCAGAGGCAGGGTTTTTTGCAAAATTTGCAAAAGCAATATGCAAGGGGATTTCAGCAGCTGCTGAGCTGAAGTAGAGGTGGACGCGCTTGAAACTTCAACTACGATAAACGCTTGACGTGACTTTGCTTCACGATAAGAAGTGGTAGCTGGCATCAGCAAACTGCTGGGATCACAAATGCAACTCATGTCAAGGGGAGCCACATTTACTATTGCTGCCATATTTACTATTGCTGTCTAAACTTTAGTCGCACATGGTCGTTGGCATTTAAGAAGCTTTTTCATCGCACATGGATATGCAGGGAATGCAGGAATGTAGATCATCTGCTGGCAGTTCAGATCAGTTCAACTTGGTGTCATGATTGGCAGAGACATCGTGGGCTGCAGGTCCTGTCCCCATGCTGTATTTTTCTATGTTCTATATTCTACGCTGTGCATTTAGCGCTTTTTGGGCTTCTGCATAAGAAACACGCAACGGCTGATTGAGAATGATCAGCCATGATCACATTGAATGGTGGTGCTGGCTCGAAGGGCACCTATTAGTCTATTACTTTGTTTATATCTCAAAGTTACAAAAGGAAAACCATTAAGGTTTTTTTTTACAAACGGACAGGCAGTTTCATGTAACACCATGTTGAGAGAGATAGCCAGGTGGAATGAACATGTGGGTTGGTTTCTCCATTGCTATTGCAGTTGACCTCGTACAAATGGTCTTCCCTTGTGGCCCATTTGTGTGACACTTCCCGAAAACTGAAAGACATTTTACTTCTTCAAGGTGCATTGTCAACTGAATTGAAAGAACTGAAAGATATAGCAACAGGGACCCGGGTTCAATCCTGACTACGGCTGGTGTCTGCATAGAGTTTGTACGTTCTCCCCGTTGTAGATCCATGTCTGGTTTTACTGTTGTGCACCCGGTCCGTAATATATATATCTGAGTGCCTCTCAATGAACACACTCATAAACGTGGTGTCAGAGGTGGCCGTTATTTAGCTTTTGGGTCACCACAATTTGTTTCCTCAAGACTTTTGACGTCTCTAACCATGGCTGATTCTTTTCGGAGGCCTGATCCACTTGTCTTTGACGGCAACATCGGTGAACGTTGGCGCACCTTCGAGGAAGATTACGATGTATTCATGGCTGCTGCACACCACGACAAGAATCCCCACGTACAAGCATCCATTCTCCTCAATCTTGCAGGTTTGGAAACAATCCGTCGGGCGAAACTCTTTGTTTATGCTGAGGCTGTGCTGGATGCGGCTAGTGTAGTTACCACACCTGCCGAGACGGTTCACGACCCTGTGTGCCTTAAGAATAAATTTCGGCAGCTGTGTGCTCCGCAGACTAACCTTATCATGGAACGGCACAAATTCTTTACATGTTCCCAGAAACCGGGTGAGCCGGTTGAAGCCTATATCAACTCCTTGAAATACGCCGCGTCAAGTTGCAGATTTGGTAACCTCTGTGATGAACTCACGAGAGACAGGCTGGTGTGTGGTTTCACCAACGACAAATTGAGAAGGGGCCTTCTGCGCGATTGCGATCTTACCCTCGCTAAAGCGATTAGCACCTGTCGGATTTATGAATTGACGGATTTCGGCACAAGGACTTTGAGTGCCGTGCCTCAGCCTGTTTTCCGCGTTGACTCGACGGGACCATTTATCAGAAAGGAACGTCGACCGTTCAAAGTGACACAATCCCAGCCTGGCAGGGCTGGCATCAGCCTCGTTAGTGATTGTACTAATTGTGGTTACTCTCATATAGCCAAACGGGAGAACTGCCCGGCTTTTGGACAGATTTGTCATGGCTGCAAACGGATAAATCATTTCTTGAAGTGCTGCAGAAGTTCCAATACGATTGGGACAACACAAGCTGTACATTTGATACACCCAGAGCCTTCACATGACTTATCAGATTGTGATACTGTAAACTTCAGTACACCTTCAGTGGATGGAATTCGCCTCAATGCACACTCTGTCCGGGGCCAGTTAATTAAGCACAAAGATCCCACTTCTGACACCATGTTTGTGAGTGTGTTCATTGAGAGGCACTCAGGTATATATATATAAGTCCTTTATTAGCAGGGCCTTATAGTACAGATGCTGGCTTCCATTACCTCCAGTCCCCAACATGATTACCCAGCTAACACCAGGATAACACAGTACAAAACCCGGCCTGGATTACGGACCGGGTGCACAACAGTAAAACCACAAGCTTATGGCGAGTCCGAAACTTGCTAGTTGTAGACGAAGTTTATTGCAGCCGCAATACACGAATACAGAATCAAAACAACAAGTTACAGGACAACCAATATAAACTTACTGTCTTCCTTGAAGACTTCGCCGAACTGGCTAAATCGGGCGCCAAACGCGCACCTGACATCGCTGGCCAATCAGCGATGTCGTTTGCTGGACCAATCCTCATGGTCGCGTTCCCACGTGACCTCGCTGGCCAATCCGAGGGTTCGACGACCTGGACCATTCTCTATGGTCGCTACAAGCTGGTCTTAACACCAACAAAGGAGCCGGTGATGGAATCACCCATAAAGTTGCCTACACAGCCACCCATGACTTCACTGGTCCAGTCTCCTGTGCAGAAGGCCGTTGCGAGACCAGTGCCGTTTGAACCACCACCCATGGTGCTGACACCTACAATGGGTACGGCGGAGGGCTGGTATTGTACTCGTGCAGGACGGGTCTGTAAGCCCAATCCCAAGTACCAAGACTGTGGCTAGACACTTGCTATGGACTCTGGTTAATTACGGTCGTTACGGTTCCCCTTTTGTTTATCTTACTCGAGTTGTATCCTCCTCTGCTTAGCGTTTGTCGTAGTTGTTTTTTCATCCCTCATATTAGGATGAGGGTAAGTTGTAGTTGTTTCATATTGTAGTGGCTTTATATACTCTTATCTAGTTTGGGGGGCTTATGCTTAAGAAGGGGGATGTAGATCCATGTCTGGTTTTACTGTTGTGCACCCGGTCCGTAATCCAGGCCGGGTTTTGTACTGTGTTATCCTGGTGTTAGCTGGGTAATCATGTTGGGGACTGGAGGTAATGGAAGCCAGCATCTGTACTATAAGGCCCTGCTAATAAAGGACTTATATATATATACCTGAGTGTCTCTCAATGAATACACTCACAAACACCCGTGACCACGTGGGTTTTATCCGGGTGCTCTGGTTTCCTCCCACACTCCAAAGACGTGCAGGTATGTACGTTAATTGGTTTCGGTAAAAATTGTGAGTAGTCCATAGTTTGTAGGATAGTGTTCGTGTGCGGGGATCGCTGGTCGGCGCGGACTCGGTGGGCAGAAGAGCCTGTTTCCGAGCTAAACTAAAAAAACTGAAAAACTAAAGCTCCAACCCTCATGGAAGGCAACTGAACCAACAAGAGAGTGGAAGATAGACCACTCTTCTTAACTTAAGGAAGATAGAAGATAAACCGGCATCTGTAGTTCCTTCCTAATGCAATTTTATTTCGGAGTCACGTGAGTGACTACGTGAAGACCCCGTCCAGCACGCATGCGCGACATTAGCGTTCATGCAGTGCACCCGCGACGAACGGGAGTTCAAGGTGCTCCCGCTACAATTTAAAAAGTCGGGCCGACAGGTAAGTTCTACCGTGGCCGTGAGTATTTTCTCTGTGGTCTGCTTTAGGTCCCAAGATGAGCAAGACCAGAGGAAAGAAATTTGCAGCTCGCCCCCGTTCGTCTTCCATTGAGGAACGTTCTTTGGAGGGGGGGCAAGAGGCGGCAGCAACTACCGAGCCGAGCCCAGCACCGCTAGTGCAGCCTGAGCAGCGAGCTGGAGGTACCTGCAGCCAGAACCGGGCGGTAGTATCCGACGATTCGGATGAAGATGCCACACCGCTCGAGAGCGGCACTGGCAGCCGCCTAAGCCGAATGGAACGGCTTATGGAGCAAATGCTCCAGCGAGATCTGCTGAGAGAGCAGCAGCAGACTCGCCAAGGGAGCCCAGGTACTCCCGCAGTGCCCTTTACGGCACTGGCCATTGCCTCACCTTCTTTTGAAGGCAGCATTGGCGACCAGGTCTGGGCTGGTCAAGAAGAGGGGTTGTTGGCTGAAGATGTCCGGAGTACGCAGAGTGTACAGGATCAGGAAGAGCTGCTGGGTGTGGTCAACCGCTACGTGGTCATTCCACGAGGGGGTCGGCCTTTAGAGCCGAAACTTGCAGCCAGCATTGACCACCTGTCCTCAAAACCCCTACAAGAACGGGTGGTCAATGAGGCTCTTGAGCTATATACAGCCCCAGAAAATTGTACATCATTAAATGTACCAGCTGTAAACAGCCAAATTTGGGGACATTTGGGGCAGAACATCAGGAACCTGGAGTTGAAGCTCCAGAAAATCCTTAATCTCCTGACTGCAGGGATAACATCATATGCTCGGTCCATTGATGGTGTGGACATCTCCACAAATCAGCAAGATACATTAGCTCTGCTGTGCACCACTCAATACCAGATAAATATT
This sequence comes from Rhinoraja longicauda, assembly GCF_053455715.1. Taxonomy (NCBI): domain Eukaryota; kingdom Metazoa; phylum Chordata; class Chondrichthyes; order Rajiformes; family Arhynchobatidae; genus Rhinoraja; species Rhinoraja longicauda. The sequence goes on from NC_135955.1 coordinate 9,250,488, forward strand.
TTACGGAAGGAAATCATCAAGCCTGCCCTCAACCCTAAGTTTGCGGGACTCTGCAAAACACCGGGTTCAGAACCTCCAATTCTGCTTTTTGGAAAGGATCTTCCAAAAAAGGTGAAAGACCTAGAGGAAGAATCCAAGACCTTTGGTCTCGTGAGGGCAGGTTTGGGACCGAGCAGACCTAACAAACCCAGGCGGCAGTACCTCACGGCGTCCACCAGTCATAGACCACCATATGGGACTGGTGAAAGCTCGGGGTCCGCAACCATTCCCCGTAAGCCTTTTTTAGGCCAGGGCCCAGAGCGGACCCCATGGAAAATGCGCCACCCCCAACAACATCAACGTCAACAGCAGCCCTCTACAGCCCAGCAGACACCTCATCGTCCAGCGAAGAGGCAGAAGAAAAATTAACACCAGTAACCATGGAGGTAGGTGGGTCTGGTACCTCTCGGCATATGAGCAGTAGGGACTCTATACTATCAGGGGGGAGATTGCACTTGTTTTTGGATGCATGGGAAACCATTACTAATGACAAATACATACTAAGCTGCATTCATGGCTATAAAATTGACTTTGTTCATGTAAACATTCCGCCAGTTCAGCACATACCCCAAAGGGTATTCACCCTCTCAGTCAAAGAGAAACAAGAGGGTCAAGCTGAACTTGTGAGGCTACTAGCAAACGGTGTCATTGAAAGAACAAAACATGAACCTTTGGAATTTGTGTCTATAGTGATAGAGCTCTATACAGTGCTGCTAGAACCAACCTGAAGAGAGGCATCAAGGATGCCAAAGCGTCCTACAAGAGGAAGATTGAGGACCACTTTTCCAACAATGACCCACGGCGGGTATGGCAAGGCATCCAGCACATCACCAACTACAAGACCAGCAACCGCACGACTGCCGACGGCGACGCCTCGCTGGCAGAGGAACTTAACTGTTTCTTTGCTCGTTTCGAGGTGAAAGCTACAGTGGCAGACATAACACCCTCTCCAGCACCTGACAGCAACACCTTCACTGTGCAGGAGTATGATGTTAAGCGCGTGCTCAGAGCAGTGAATCCCAGGAAAGCTGCAGGCCCCGATGGTGTGACGGGCAGAGTGCTGAGGGAATGTGCAGACCAATTATCTGAGGTCTTCACAAAAATCTTCAACCTGTCCCTTTTAAAATCCACCATCCCTCCCTGCCTGAAGTCCGCCACAATCATCCCACTGCCGAAAAAGTCTGTCATCAGCGGTCTTAACGACTACCGTCCGGTAGCACTCACACCGGTCATCACAAAGTGCTTCGAGAGACTGGTCCTGCAGCACATCAAAGCCAGCCTCCCACCCACCTTCGACCCACACCAGTTTGCCTACAGAGCAAATAGGTCTACAGGGGATGCCATCGACACTGCTCTTCACACTGCACTGACCCACCTTGAACACCAGGGGAGCTATGTGAGGATGCTCTTCCTCGACTTCAGCTCTGCCTTTAACACGGTCATCCCGAGCAGACTGGTCACCAAACTTTCCGACCTTGGATTTTCCCAAACCATCTGCCAATGGATCAAGGACTTCCTGACCAACCGCCCCCAGACCGTCAAAATAGGCCCTCACCTCTCCTCCACCATTACACTGAGCACCGGCTCACCACAGGGCTGTGTGTTGAGCCCCATCCTTTACTCCCTCTACACTCACGACTGCGCCCCCACTCATCCCACCAACACCATCATCAAGTTCGCGGATGACACGACTGTGGTTGGACTCATCTCAGAAGGAGATGAGACAGCCTATAGGGATGAAATCCAAAGGCTGGCAGCATGGTGTTCAGTGAACAATCTGGTCCTGAACTCCTCCAAAACAAAGGAACTTATAATTGACTTTAGAAAAACCAGTGGAGATTACGACCCACTCTACATCAATGGGGTCTGTGTGGAAAGGGTACCAGCTTTCAGGTTCCTGGGTACGCACATCGCAGAGGATCTTACCTGGTCTACCAACACCATCACCACAGTAAAGAAGGCACAGCAGAGACTCCACTTCCTGAGGATCCTCAGGAAAACCAACCTGCAGGAGAAGCTCATGTTGTCCTTCTATCGCTGCTCCATCGAGAGTGTGCTGGCATACTGTATAACCACATGGTATGCCAGCTGCTCAGAAAAGGACAGGAAGGCCCTTCAGAGGGTCATCACGACGGCCCAGAAGATCATCGGCTGCTCACTGCCCTCCCTGGAGCACCTGTTCAGACTACGCTGCCTCAGTAGAGCAGGCAAAATAATAAAAGATCCATCCCACCCCGGCCACCGTCTGTTTGTTCATCTGCCCTCTGGTCGACGTTTCAGGTCGATCAAATCCCGAACAAACAGACTTAAGAACAGTTTTTACCCCAGGGCCATACGAGAACTGAACACTACCTTTGCACTAGGCAACACCGTTAAAAAATCTTGTACTTAATATAATTGTATTTAATTGTATTTATGTATTTATTTGTTTTTGCATTTATTGCATATATGTTTGTACGCACCGTCAGGATTGGCTATTTTTTAATTTCGTTGTACTCGTTGCAATGACAATAAATGAATATTATTATTATTATTATTATTATTATTCACTAAAACTAAAAAAGATGGTGGATGTCGCATCATCATTGACTTAACTACGTTAAACGAGTCAGTTAAGTATACACATTTTAAGATGGAAACTTTTCAAACCGCCAGACTTTTGATTTCTACAGGGTACTTTCCAACAGGCATTGATTTAAAAGATGCCTACTACTCAGTACCCATACACAAGGAGCACCGTAAATACTTAAAATTTATCTGGATGAAACAGCTATGGCAATTTAAAGCCTTACCAAATGGACTAACCTCCGCTCCAAGGTTGTTCACTAAAATCTTAAAACCCGCCTTGGCGGTATTGAGAAAACAAAAGCATATAGTCATGGCGTACTTAGACGACATTTTAATAGTAGGGAAAACCTTGGAGACAGCTATTTTGGCAGTAGCAGCCACCAAACGTTTGTTTGAAACTTTGGGGTTTGTCATACATCCAGATAAATCCAATTTTACACCGTCCACTACCATGGACTATCTTGGATTTACGATTGATACTGTTCGCATGGTTGTAACTCTGCCAAAGGGAAAAGCATCACAATTGGCACTATCATGCCACGAACTAATGCATAAACGTCAGCCAACCATACGGCAGGTAGCTAGAGTTATTGGTAAAATGGTAGCAGCTTTTCCAGCTGTACAATTTGGACCTTTGCACTACCAAAATTTACAAAGAGCAAAAGTGCACGCACTAAAGCAAAACTCAGGTCACTTTGACCGAGCTATGTATTTAACTGCTGAATCCATTACAGAGTTACAATGGTGGACAAGGAACATTAGGCTCAGTTCCAGTCCCATAATAATCACCAACCCAGTATTAACCATTCAAACGGATGCCAGTGCTTTGGGCTGGGGAGCAACTAACATGCAATCCAGCACAGGGGGCAGATGGACTAATTCTGAATCATCTTGCCTACAGACACGGGGTATCAACTATTTAGAAATGTTGGGTGCGTTTTATGGTTTAAAAGCATATTCATCTAATACGCATCATGCACATGTCCGGTTGCAATTAGATAATACCACGGTGGTGGCTTATATCAACCACATGGGTGGTATAAAGTCAATATCGTGTGACAAATTGGTCAACCTAATCTGGGAATGGTGTGTCGAAAGACATACTTGGTTATCAGCAACTTACCTACCAGGTAAGCAAAATACAGTGGCAGACACCAGGTCACGCAAATTTAACGATAACATTGAATGGATGTTAAATCCCAAAGTATTTGCCGAAATTACAAAGCAATATGGCACACCAGATATCGATCTATTTGCATCCAGGCTGAATCACCAGGTACCAACGTATGTCGCTTGGGAACCAGACCCTGAGGCAGCAGCAGTTGATGCATTCACGCTGTATTGGGGGAAAATGTTCTTTTATGCTTTTCCTCCCTTCTGCCTCATCAGTCGGGTGTTACGCAAGATTCAATTGGATTCCGCTTCAGGAATCTTGATAACACCCGACTGGCCTACACAGCCATGGTACCCAGTGGCCCTCGACATGGCTGTCGAAACACCGTTGGAATTCCCCAGCAGTCCGGAATTATTAATCCACCCAGTGTCAGGCATTAGTCACCCGTGCCATGACAGAGTCAATCTCCTGGCTTGCAGATTCTAAAAAGACCTCTACTGGGCCTGGGACTGTCTGAGGACGCCATCAACATGATGACCGCATCCCACCGGGAGTCCACCAGGAGACAATACCTGACCAACATAAGGAAATGGGAACGGTATTGCTCCAAAACAGGAACTACCTACACTACAGCGACACCCACCAGTGTTGTGGAGTTCCTGGTTGGATTACATCGAGAAGGACTCAGCTACAGCGCCATAAATACAGCCAGGAGTGCGTTGTCAGCTTATTTGGTTCCAGCAGCAGGACAACTGGCTTTGGGGTCCCATCCACTAGTAATCAAAATCATGAGGGGCATTTTTAACACTAACCCCCCCCAGACCAAGGTACACTCAGATCTGGGATGTCAGCATTGTGCTGACGTACCTTAGGGGATGGCCACCGCCCAGGGCACTCACGCTGGAACAACTTACACTGAAATCAGTCATGCTCATGGCACTAGTGTCAGCTCAAAGGGTACAGTCCCTCCACCTTCTGAGGCTGGACAGCATGACAGAGTCATTGGACTGCTTCACATTCCATATTCAGGGACTGGTCAAACAAACTAGACCAGGTACCACGCCTCCAGTCATGGAGTTCTGGGCATATTCATCTGACCCACGGCTGTGTGCCAAGACCCATCTCGCCAATTACATAGACACAACATATAACTTAAGAGGGAGAGAAAAAGCCTTATGGATAAGCCACAAGAAGCCTCACGGTCAGGTGACGAGCCAAACCATTTCAAGGTGGCTCAAGCAGGTGCTTAAGTCCGCGGGAGTCAATACTAATATTTACAAATCTCACTCCACCAGGGCTGCATCTACGTCGGCGGCTAGTCGAATGGACGTGCCTATGGACCATATTCTGGCCAGAGCAGGATGGTCCTCGGAAAGAACTTTCCAAAGGTTTTATAATAAACCGCTGGCGCAACCTGCTACATTTGCAGACAGAATTTTAGAGTCTGCAGATAATATTTAATTTGAGCCCTGGGGAGCTCTCTGTTTTTTGTTGTCATTAATAAACCTTTTTTGCTCACAAACAGGTTTCTTGATTGCGATAACATACTTCCTCCCTCTAAGGTCTTCAGACAGTGAGTGAAGCATGAGCTGGTACACGGTTCGGAATCACAGAGCTTTGAAGTCTTCACGTAGTCACTCACGTGACTCCGAAATAAAATAGTAAGATTAAATGAGAACTTACCAGTTCGAAGTTTGATCTGTATTTTATGAGGAGTTACGATGAGGGATTACGTGCCCTCCGCTCCCACCCTCTCTTATACAGATCAACTGGTAATTAAGTTCTTATTCTTTCTTTACTATATTTATTTCAATCGTTGTGTTTTTTCTGTGAATCCACACCGCTGCTTTGAAGAATGTCGCGCATGCGTGCTGGACGGGGTCTTCACGTAATCCCTCATCGTAACTCCTCATAAAATACAGATCAAACTTCGAACTGGTAAGTTCTCATTTAATCTTACTATTAGAGAGTGGTCCCAACCTATCATCTACCTCATTAGTGAACATCATACTATCTTGAAAGGACTTGATTGGACTTTATCCTGCACTAAATATTCTCTTTACATTGTATCTGTACACTGTGAACGACTTGATTATAATCATGTATAGTCTTTTTGATATCACTCCGCAAAAAAACGCATTACACTGTACACCAGTAGACGTTGTAGTAATGAACTGAACTAAATCTCTAGCATCCATTTCATTTCACCAAGGGTTCAGGTGCATTATAGTAAACCCAGGCTGAGCAGATCTACCTTTAGCTGTTCAGTCTTTAACAAAGCGAATTAACTGCATAAACGATCCGACCACCTTCCACTCCCCATTATAAAATGGTAGCTGTCTGTAAGTAGCACATAGCCCGCCACCCCTCCCCTGGATATTGGTCCCCTGCTGATGTGCAAAACCAATAAGCAATCTGTATTGCACACCGCAAGCATGTAAAACAGCAGGCAGTACAAATTTACCAGGTTGCCTACGAGAGAATAAACAGCTTAATAGGAACCTGCACCTGTTTTTAGGTAAAATCCAATTTAACCACCTCCCCTCCACCACCACCACTCCACCCCGTCGCAAATTTACTTTATCTCTCCTGTGACCAACCCTAGCACTCAATTCCTGCCAAAGCCACAAATAAATGTGTAGGAAGGAACTGCAGATGCTGGTTTAAACCGAAGATAGACACAAAATGCTGGAGCAACTCAGAGGGTCAGGCAGCGCCTCTGGAGAAAAGGAACGGGCGACCTTCCGGGTGAAGTTTGAAGAAGGGTCTTGTCACTTATTCCTTTTCTCCAGAGATGCTGCCTAGCCCGCTGAGTTACTTCGGCTTCTTGTGTCTGAAACTGTAAAGAAATTAGAGAAAAAGCAATAGGAGTTAAGAGTGAGCCAATACCTTCCTCAGTCTTATAAGAAAATAACTGCAGATGCTGGTACAAATCGATTTATTCACAAAATGCTGGAGTAACTCAGAAGGTCAGGCAGCATCTCGGGAGAGAAGGAATGGGTGACGTTTCGGGTCGAGACCCTTCTCCAGACTGATGTCGGGGGTGGGACAAAGGAAGGATATAGGTGGAGACAGGAAGATAGAGGGAGATCTGGGAAGGAGGAGGGGAAGGGAGGGACAGAGGAGCTATCTGAAGTTGGAGAAGTCGATGTTCATACCACCGGGCTGCAAACTGCCCAGGCGAAATATGAGGTGCTGCTCCTCCAATTTCCGGCGGGCCTCACTATGGCACTGGAGGAGGCCCATGACAGAGAGGTCAGACTAGGAATGGGAGGGGGAGTTAAAGTGCTGGGCCACTGGGAGATCAGTTGCGTTAATGCGGACCGAGCGCAGGTGTTCAGCGAAACGATCGCCGAGCCTGCGCTTGGTTTCGCCGATATAAATAAGTTGACATCTAGAGCAGCGGATGCAATAGATGAGGTTGGAGGAGGTGCAGGTGAACCTCTGTCTCACCTGGAAAGACTGTTTGGGTCCTTTGATGGAGTTGAGGGGGGAGGTAAAGGGACAGGTGTTGCATCTCGTGCGGTTGCAGGGGAAAGTGCCCGGGGATGGGGTGGTTTGGGTAGGAAGGGACGAGTGGACCAGGGAGTTACGGAGGGAACGGTCTCTGCGGTCCCTCAGTCTGACCCATTAGTCAATAAGATTATTGTTAATCTTGCATTCTTGTTCACTTTCCCACTCTATCCAGGGCTTTCACTATTTGGTAAGTTTCAATGAGGCCCCCCCTTATCCTTCCAAACTCCAACGAGAGCAAGAGGCAGGAGAATGACTTTGAGAGGGGAAGATAGATCAGCTTGATTGAATGGCAGTGTAGACTCGACAGGCTGAATGGCTTAATTCTGCTCCTATGACTTGTGACCTTATGAAATTAGACTGGAGGGAAAGAATTATAGAGTCTTAAAGTCATACAGTGTGGAAATGGGTCCTTCGGCCCAACTTGCCCACACCAATCAACATGTCCCATCTACCTGCATTTGACCCATATTCCCTTCAAACCTGTCCTATCCATGCACTTGTCCAAATATTTCTTAAATATCGTGATATTATCTGCCTCAACTACCTCCTCTGACAGTTCGTTCCATTCACCCCCCATCCTCTGTTTAAAAAAAGTCACCCCTATGGTTCCTGTTAAATCTTTCCCCCCTCACCTTAAACGTATGTCCTCTGGTCCTCGATTCCCCTACTCTTGGGCAAGATACTCTGGTCCTCTCATGATTTTATACACCTCTACAAGATCACCTCTCATCTTCCTGCGATCCTGAGTCCTAGCCTGCTCAACCTCTCCCTTTAGATAGAAAGATAGATAGATAGAAAATACGCGCAGGAGTAGGCCATTCGACCCTTTGAGCCAGCACCACCATTCAATATGATCATGGCTGATCTTCCAAAATCAGTACCCCGTTCCTGCTTTTTCCCCAAATCCCTTGATTCCTTTAGCCCGAAGAGCTAAATCTCTCTTGAAAACATCCAGTGAATAGCTCAGGACCTTGAGCCCCTGACAACATCCTCGTAAAGATTCTCTGCACCCTTTCCGGCTTGACAACATCGAAGTACACCGACGAACAAATAAAGTTCTCACTTCATTCCGTTTGCAGTTGAAGGGGGTTAAGTTAAGCCGACTCCACTCCAAGCTAAATCATGGGAAGAGATTATCAAATGAACAGAAGAAACGGTTCGAGACTACTCTTAAAGTCTCCTTGAAGAAATGCACCATCCACACTGACTCGTGGGAATGCCTGACCCTTGACCGCTCAAAGGATGGAAAGAGCATCTTTAGTGACACTGGGAACTCAGAGTACCTGCACTGGGACCACACTGAGGCAGAACATCACCGTGTTAAGGAATTTAAACCCTATTTGTATTCAGAATATCTGCCTCAAATAATTCTGCAGAAATATTGAAAGGTCTTTTGTTCAACTGTCTCCAAGGCTTGAAGGATGAACCAAACCACAAAGAGGAATGTACTCTATGATATGTTCAGTCATGTGTTAGACTGATAGCTCGTTCTGAATCCATCTGACAGTTATTCAGATCTATTGATGTTTAATCCACCAGGATGAAACTTCAGAATGAATGATATCGTGCCAATTCAGTTTATTAATAAGGACTTACGCAGAGAGGCATGACTTTTCATTACAAATTAATTGTTTTGCTTAGAAATTGCAAACCACGGAAATCGCGATTTTTATTTCACTGAGTAAAACGAAACAGAATCCCCTGCGCATTTGCTTGCTTGTTCAATGGCTTGCTAACTTTATTTGAGAGTTGGAGCTCGGAAGAATATTTCATGCTTTGATGGTGATAATATTTTGAAGTTTTGAGGAAGCACAGGAGCGATCTGATGGTGAACAGAATCCACGGGTCAGCTCACCTTGGCTATGCTGGATGCAGTGTCCTTGCTTTTAGCAACCTGTCAATGAGACACAAAGGGAATTAAAACTCATTTATGAAAGTAATCTGTAAAATGGAAATCGGAATTCAGCATGGGAGGAGCAGAAAGGTTGTAAGAACACAAGACTTGATTTAGAGGGCATTAGCTGCAAGGAAAGGTTAGGCAATATCAGATTGTTTTCTCTGAAGACCAGATAGTATATAAAATAATGAGAGGCATTGGCAAGAGCGACAGTTAGACATTTAAAAACTTACAGAATAGTGACAGGCCTGGATAGAGTCAAGTTAAGTCAAGTTTATTTGTACCGCACATTTAAAAACAACCCACGTTGACCAAAGTGCTGTACATCAGTTCAGGTACTAAGAAACGAACATACAATGGCACACAAACATAACAGCACATACATAAACAGTTCACAGCCAGAGGTCACAGCCTCAAAATTCGAGGATGTTCATTTAGGAAAAAGAAGAGGAGGAATTTCTTTAGTCAGAGGCTGGTGAATCTGTGGAAATCATTGCCACAGAAGGCAGTGGAGGCCAAGTCAATGGATATTTTTAAGGCAGAGATAGATAGATTCTTGATTAGTACGGGTGTCGGGGGTTATGGGGCAAAGGCAGGAGAATGGGGTGAGGAGGGAGAGATGGATCAGCCATGATTGAATGGCGGAGTAGACGATGGGCCGAATGGCCTAATTCTGCTCCTATCACTTATGATCTTATGAACTTATTTTTTTCCAGGGTGCAGTTCCTTCCTACACAGGGGAGAAACCTGACCCTTGCACTGGTGAAGACAGCAAAGGGCAGTGAAATTTGACGAGGACTGGATTCCGATGCCTATTTGGACATTCTGCTGTCTAGGTACGCGTGGCAAGAGTCTGGGGGACTTATCAGTATATGGGCAGGGTGTGGAGGGCTTTGAAGAGGATATCGAAAATGTTTAGGAAGAAACTGCAGATGCTGGTATAAACCGGAGATAGGCACAAAAGTGGGTGACGTCTCAGGCCCGAAGAAGGGTCTCGACCGGAAACGTCAGCCATTCCTTCTCTCCAGAGATGCTGCCTGTCCCGCTGAGTTACTCCGCCATTTTGTGTCTCTATCCAAGTGTGGACTAGGCAGTGGTTTTGCCAAGTATTTGTGAGCACAGAGTCTCTCCACTTTGGTTCACCTCCTCCATCCCTGCCCTCCGTTAACCAGAGTCATCACCCTCCCTCACATGGTTCCAGATGTCCATCCCCATTTGCCCGTCACCAGGTACATAGTTCATATCATATCATATCATATATATACAGCCGGAAACAGGCCTTTTCGGCCCTCCAAGTCCGTGCCGCCCAGTGATCCCCGCACATTAACACTATCCTACACCCACTAGGGACAATTTTCACATTTACTCAGCCAATTAACCTACATACCTGTACGTCTTTGGAGTTACACGGGTCTACTTCTCCTGAGTTCCTTTTTTCCGACAACTCCCCCCGTCGCCCGGTCCCATCATCTCATCATCTCGCCCTTATTTGGTTCCTCATATCACCTACCAGCCCCCTGCTACCACCACTCCCTCTCCCAACCCTCCATCACCTGGCCCACTCTGCCCAATGTTTGAGGGGTTTTGAAGAAGATCACCGACCCGAAGCCCACCACAGACGGCTGTGGAGGCCACGTCAATGGACATTATTGAGGGGGAGATGTACAAGACTCTTGATTAGAAAGGGTGTCAGGGGCCACGGAGAGAAGGCAGGAGAATGGGGTTGAGAGGGATAGAAAGATCAGCCATGATGAAATGGCGGAGTAGACTTGACGGGCCAAATGGCCTAATTCTGCTCTTAGAACTTAAGAACCTATGAAACATCACCGATCTGAAGAAGGGTCTCGACCCGAAACGTCAGCCATTCCTTCTCTCCCCCTGAGATGCTGCCTGACCTGCTGAGTTACTCCAGCATTTTGTGAATAAATACCTTCGATTTGTACCAGCATCTGCAGTTATTTTCTTACATATCCTTTGAGAGAGGCTGCCTAACCTGCTGAGTCAATCCAGCACTTTATGTCTACACCTACCCAAAGTTTTATTTTGTTGTTTCTTCCTCGTCCGCTTCTACCTACCACTCACAAGCCTTTGCTCTTAACTACCCCTCTTCCAACTGGGTCCATCTGCCTCTCGTCCCACCCTCACTCCCGATTCGTCTCCTTCACCGACCACCTGCCAAACTTCACGGTGGCGCAGCGGTAGAGTTGCTGCCTTACGGCGAATGCAGCGCCAGAGACTCAGGTTCGATCCTGACTACGGCCGCCGTCCGTACGGAGTTTGTACGTTCTCCACCGTGACCTGCGTGGGTAATCTCCGAGATCTTCGGTTTCCTCCCACACTCCAAAGGCGTACAGGTATGTAGGTTCATTGGCTGGGTAAAATGTAAAAAATGTCCCTAGTGGGTGTAGGGTGGTGTTAATGTGCGGGGATCGCTGGGCGGCGCGGACCCGGTGGGCAGAAGGGGCTGTTTCTGCGCTGTATCTCTAAATCTAAAAATCTAAATCTAAACCTTTATCCCACCTTTTCCCTCCCACTTATGTACACTGGCCATCACCCCTCTTCCATCTCAGTCCCGACACACAGCCACCACGGATGCTGCTTAACCCGGTGAGTTCCTCCAGCGGCCCGTTCTTTAGCCCATTCTAACTATGCCTGGGTCTGCCTCAGCAATTGGAAATATACACACTCTCTCCACAGCAGGGTGAATTGTGAATATGTCTAACAGAGACAGAAATATAACTTGGGATGATTTACCAGAAAATTGCAGAGCTACGCGCACCCTGCCAGCCGTGTGTCTCAAACCCCACAATTAAGGAGTTAGCTAAATAGACCTGGCAAAATAAACGGCAAAGCATATGCTTCCAATAAACACAAGGCTGGTCGCACTTCTGTAGCCCACAGGAAGCAGAAGCTGCAGGTTTCTCATATGCACAGCGGGAAAAACGCTGAATGGAAGTGGATGCTCAGTCCCACAAGGTTGAGGCAAACTAGGTTAATTCCCGGAATGGCGGGACCATCATATGTTGAAAGACTGGAGCGACGAGGCTTGTATACACTGGAATTTAGAAGGATGAGAGGGGATCTTATCGAAACGTTTAAGATTATTAAGGGGTTGGGCACGTTGGAGGCAGGAAACATGTTCCCAATGTTGGGGGAGTCCAGAACCAGGGGCCACGGTTTAAGAATAAGGGGTAGGCCATTTAGAACGGAGATGAGGAAGAACTTTTTCAGTCAGAGAGTTGTAAATCTGTGGAATTCAGAAGGCAGTGGAGGCCAAGTCTCTGAAAGCATTCAAGAGAGAGCTAGATAGAGTTCTTAAGGATAGTGGGGTCAGGGGGTATGGGGAGAAGGCAGGAACGGGGTACTGATTGAGAATGATCAGCCATGATCACATTGAATGGCGGTGCTGGCTCGAAGCAGGAAACATGTTCCCAATGTTGGGGGAGTCCAGAACAAGGGGCCACAGTTTAAGAATAAGGGGTAGGCCATTTAGAACTGAGATGAGGAAAAACTTTTTCAGTCAGAGAGTTGTGAATCTGTGGAATTCTCTGCCTCAGAAGGCAGTGGAGGTCAATTCTCTGTATGCATTCAAGAGAGAGCTGGATAGAGCTCTTAAGGATAGCGGAGTCAGGGGGTATGGGGAGAAGGCAGGAACGGGGTACTGATTGAGAATGATCAGCCATGATCACATTGAATGGCGGTGCTGGCTCGAAGGGCCGAAAGGCCTACTCCTGCACCTATTGTCTATTGTCTATTTTCTAACAAAGCAAGCTGCAATAGTTCCTCCTCCCACTTAAAGCCAGGGCGAGACCTTTCCTGGCCTGATATAAGACTATCATAAGACTATATGTCTTGAACAGTCATCGGGCAGGGAACCCACATCTGAGGGTGGCTGGGTTCAATTCAAAGTGGGCGGCACGGTGGAGCAGCGATAGAGTTGCTGCTTTACAGTGCCAGAGACCCAAGTTCGATCCTGACTATGGGGTGTTGTTTGCATGGAGTTTGTACTTTCTCAAAAGGTGTGGAAGGGTGAAAACGCACACCTCCAGATTCAGGGACAGTTTCTTCCCAGCTGTCATCGGGCAATTGAACCACCCTGCCACAACCAGAGAGCAGTCCTGAACTACTATCTACTTCATTGGTGACCCTCGGACTATCTTTGATCGGACTTTACTGGCTTTACTTAGAAACTAAACGTTATTCCCTTATCATGTATCTGTGCACTGTGAATAGCTCGATTGTAATCATCTCTTGTCTTTCTGCTTGCTGGAGAGCACGCAACAAAAGCTTTCCACCGTGCCTCGGTACACGTGACAATAAACCAAACCAAACTAAACTGAGCATGGGTTTCCTCCAGGTGCTCTTGTTTCCTACCACATTCCAAAGCCCCACAGGTTTGTAGGTTAATTGGCTTCCGTAAATTGCCCATGGTGTGTAGGATACTTGTTCCCGATGTTCCCGATGTTGGGGGAGTCCAGAACCAGGGGTCACAGCTTAAGGATAAGGGGGAAGTCTTTTAGGACCGAGATGAGAAAACATTTCTTCACACAGAGAGTGGTGAATCTGTGGAATTCTCTGCCACAGAAGGTAGTTGAGGCCAGTTCATTGGCTATATTTAAGAGGGAGTTAGATGTGGCCCTTTTTGCTAAAGGGATCAGGGGGTATGGAGAGAAGGCAGGTACAGGCTACTGAGCTGAATGATCAGCCATGATCATATTGAATGGCGGTGCAGGCTCGAAGGGCCGAATGGCCTACTCCTGCACCTATTTTCTATGTTTCTATGTTTCTATCACCCCTAATCTCCCCACGCTCCAAGGAATGATGTCCGAGCCTGCTCAGCCTCTCCCTATAGCTCAGCTCCCTGATTCCTAGCAACATCCTTGTATATCTTCCCTGCGCCCTTTCCAGTTTGATAGCATCTCTCCTATAACGCGGTAACCAAAACTGAACACAATACTCTAAATGTGGCCTCACCAATGTCTTATATAACTGCAACATGACCTCCCAACTTCTACACTCAGAAAAGAATTACACTTGCCCATTTGTGTAGTCAGGATTAGTGTTGTGAATCTTCACAGTCCGATGCATGAGAGGGTCCTCTTCAACATTGCTCGTGTATTTGCTTCCTCCACCACCTCTAGCATTGCATCCAGGGCACCATGTAAAACAAAATGCAGTGCCCATTTCCTTTAACCTTTTTCTCTCTTAACCGAAAGCTTTTACTTAGTATTTGTCACTTCCACCCTGAGGGAAAAAAATGCTTTCACTCTCTATCCTATCTACTGTATGCCTCTCATAATTTTATTATACTTCGATTCACGTTGCTCCTCAGCCTCCAGCACTCCCGGTTTGTCCAAACTCTCCTTACAGATAATACACTTCCATCCAGCTAATATCCTGGTAAACATTTTCTATAAGATAGACAC